>NC_142038.1:62995384-63297425 GCF_982192425.1 Myodes glareolus
TTTTCATAAAAGAAAAATAATCTCCCCGTCCCCATATTATCCTCTAGCCATCATCTACTTCTCTGCATTACTTTACAGCAAAATGCCTCGCCTTGCAAGACTGGCACACATTCAGGCTCTACACTTCTATTCTCCTGAAGTCACCAGAGTCCCTAATATTCTCCATGGGCACTCTCGAATACTGAGTACTAACAGAATCCCCCTAATCCTCCATACTCAGGTTAAGTTTTCTCCATAGTAGTCAACATAGTTAAGCACCTACATTTTGAGGCAAACCTTTCACTTAAGTCTCCAAAACATCATTCTCCTGGTTGTTCTTCTATTTTAAAGTTTTCAGACAGGGCCTCATTATGCAGCTCTGGAACTCACTACATAGACTAGACTGGCCTCAAACATTCAATCCTGCCTCTGTGCTCCCAAGTATTAGAATTAATGTCCACAATTTCCAAACTGTACCAGCTGCTTATGGCTGGGTTCTCTTCTCATTTGATCCTCTAAATGGTTTGTGTGCATGTACAATGGACAAAAGTGAAAGTTCACACCTACCACGGTGACAATCTCAGCTGTCCATTTTCACTCTGAAATGGAATCTTTCTTTCTTCCTTGCTATTTGTCACTGCATAAACCAGGCCAACTGACCCAGGATTCTCCTGTCTCTGCCTCTCATCTCACCACACTCATGCTCAGCTTTACATGGGTTCTGAGGATCTGAACTCAGTTCATGTCTGTGAGGCAAGCACTTTACTCACTAAGCCATCTTCCCAGCTTACCCTCATGGTTTTGTCCTGACCTTTTATTACCTACCTACTTGTTTTTTCTAGACAAGTGACCTCCTACTATTTCTGGAACATGCCAAGTCCATATTCGTCTTAGCAACCTTTGTACTCATTCTCCGTTGCTCTGAAACATTAGTCTAAGCAATGTTACAGCTTAGTTATTCTTTCTTTAGGATTTTGCTCACAAATTACCTTAAGGGTGCCTTCCTCAACCACCTATGTAAAACAGAACCATTTCCATGCTCACCAGGCATCCCTGATCTCACCTGTTCTTGCCACTGCTATCTGACACACTGTATATTTGTAATTTTTTTCAAATAGACTATAAGATCAACAAAAACAAAATTTTATGCCATGTTGCATTGTGGGCACTCAAATAGTTGTTGAATGAATAAAAAAGTCCAACCTCCTACAGAGCTGGTGTTATGTACCCTGAGTGTCAGGGAAGATATGGCTGTGGTCTTCATGACAAATATACTCATGTCAGCTAATGCTTACAAAAGGAAATCTGTCACAAGTCAACTTCTATTATAAAAGTTACGTTTGTAAGGTGCTCTAACTTCTGAGACTGTCTACCAGACTCCATTGGAGGAGTTTTAGCGGGACGAGGAAGATTTCACATTATGAGGCAGACTCCATTAATTAACAAGAACTTACCCATACTTGAGGTTAAATACTTTATAATATCAAAGATAATTTAAGAACCTTAGACATTAGAAGTTTTAACTTTTAAATAACTATACAGAATAAATATCTCTCTCACACACACACACACACAAAATTTGTTTTTACCTCTCCCAATGAGAAATAGTGACGTGGAATTTGAGAATCAGGGTAAATATTTTCTAGGTACCAAGAGAAAGGTTTGCATTGTAGTTTATGTCTCAGACCAAGTCTTGATGATATATCTCCATAATCTACCTTTGTAACACCTGTTGAAAGAAATAATTGACTGATTTATAGAGTTCTATTTGGTAACACATGTCTACCTCTATGCTCATTCTCACAAAGCAGTTGAATGGGAAGCAAGATTATTAGGTGATGTATGACACTACAGGCCATACGATACGGACCCACCTCCCAAAGGAGAAAACAGGACAAGGCATTAACGGTGTTTTGATTTTATTCAAAGGAAACAAATTCATGTGAAAATGTAACAAATAAAAATATTAAACAACAGTTAGTTACACAGAGATCAGGAAACTTCAATGTATATTAAGGTAAAAATAAAAAAATGCCGGACAGTGGTGTGCATGCCTTTAATCCCAGCACTCGGGAGGCAGAGGCCTCACAGTTCTCTGTGAGTTCAAGGTCAGCCTGGTCTACAAGAACTAGTTCCAGGACAGGCTCCAAAGCTACAGAGAAACCCTGTCTCAAGAAATAAAAAAAACAAACAAAAAAAACTATTTGGTACAAGTATTAAATAGAGCAACTACACCAAGTCAGCTTTCTCTCACATAATTTGCTGAACTGTGCTCATACCCACTTGAGCCTTGAAGTATTGTAACTGAACAACCAAGGCAGAGTAGTAATAATTTCAGAGAGGCATATCTCTGGGAAGAAAGACATACAAAAGCCCAACTAACAGAGCGAAATTCTTGGAGAGTCTCTTGAGGAATGCTGTAGCCTCTGCACTGGCTATGTGATGAGAGATGGCTTCATTAAAGTCTTACACAGCAGCACCAAAGGTCTGCTTATGGAGACTGCTCATAACCTGCTTCTGAGGTGGTGCTGTTTTATGGACAGGGGATGTGGCTCAGTCATGAGTACTTATCTAGCATACATAACAGTTTGGGTTTAGTTCTCCAGCATCACATAAAACATGTATGGTGATGCAGGCAGGCACACTTGCGAGATGGAGGCAGAAAGATCAGAAGTTCAAGGATATCCTCGGCTACACAGTGAGTTTGAGGCTAGCTTGGGATACATGAGCTTCTGTCTCTACACACACACATATATAAATCCATAAGTAAGTACTAGCATTTTTATGTTGGATAAAAATGCCAAATGTCCAGAGAATGCTTTGTCAGCTAGGAAATGGCTGAAATTTAATAAGATGAAATCTCAGAAAGATCAAATGCTATAGTTAGGTAAAAAGAAAATTCTTTCTCTGTCTCTCTCTCATGTATGCACACACGGGGGGGGGTACATTTTGTATATATTATGCAAAGTATACCAACCTGGAGAAATTATATAGAAGAAATTCTTGAATTCATCCATCCATACTTCTGCAAGTCGTCTATTATTTTTATTGATAATCTGCCCTGTCCCTCCTGGAAACGTGTAAGGTGTAGCTTTCCGAAACACATGACCAACATGAGAACAAGTCACAATTTCCAAAGTTCCTCCACATTGCCAAATCTGAAAACAGCAGGATGAAGCTTAGTACCTACTTACCAAAGGTTGCTGTAGCATTCATGTGGTATTTTTTTTTCAATTGAACAGGGGGGTTGACTTTTATTTATAGTCTTGAATGGAAAATCTGTAGTTACTGATAAATTCTTTCCAATATGTCTACAAACTACCAAATTTGAACAAAAGAGTAAAGTGGATTGCATTGGACATACAGTTTAAAATTCAGAACACAAGACTGGCTGTGATGACCTACACCTTTAATCCCAGAATTCAGGAGGCAGAGGCAATGGACCTCCATGAGTTAAGGCCAGCCCAATCTACATAGTGAGTTCCAGGCTAGCCAGTGCTTCATAGTGAGAAGTTTAGGACTCAGAGATTCTGCTCTAGTGTACAGCCAATACTTCCCCAGGACCAAACATTTTTCAAAATTTTGGTCAAAATCAGATAAAATACAAACTAGACAGGCTATGATGAACTACGAAAGAAGAGTGAGAGACTCAAGAACAACTCTCCAAATGCATATGACTCACAGCATCGTTAACTCACACTGCTCAATCAACCCTTGTCAACAAGGACACACCACTTCAGGAAATGTTCAGTATCACTTTGTTTGTTTTGTGTATTTAACATGTTTGATGTGGCTCATGATTTTACACTTACCACACATACCCATGATCAGGGAGTATTCAGCCAAATTTGTTTCTATTTCTGTCTCTCCAACCTTGAGCCACTACTGACACATCACATAGAACAGACACCAACCATGATTTTTCAAGACAGAGATAGCATGTTCTGATCTATTTGTTCAATCAATAAAACACACGGACCACAAGAAAAATTAAGTGTAGGTTTATATTCTTAATTCAATGCAATTGTTTCAAAATATAGTTTTGTACCATAAAGGAAAATCTCGCATTTGTAATTGAAACTCACATTTTCAAACACTCTGGCTTTGTTAAACAGTGTATCTACCTTCAGGTGTGTTAGACTTAGAGCTCAGTGAGATTTCCTGGAAGCTCAGGTCTCGTCTTTTACACTTTAGGCAAAGAGAGTCTCTAGAAGCAAAGGAGCTTCCTGCTTCCACTTGGAGCACACTGTGTGTCTCTACTGACTGCTATGTGTCAAAAGCTATCCGGCAGCTTGTGTTATCTAACATGATGATTTAGTGGACACACAATGAAAGGTCAACTAGGCTGATAAAGAGGCATTTCAGAACTGCTCTGTCTTTTTCTTCCTTTTTGTGATGTATTATGCGTGGTTGTGTGTATGGTGGCCAGAGGGTAACATCAGGTATCTATCTAAATCACTTTCCTTATTTTGAGACAGGGCCTCTCACTGAAACCAGAGCTCACTGATGTAGCTATGGATTCTACAGTCTCTCTGTCCCCAGTACTAGGATTACAGTATGCATTGTCATGTCCAGCCTTAAAAAATAAAAACATTGGCGCACACCTTTAATCCCAGCACTTGGGAGGCAGAGGCAGGCGGATCTCTGTGAATTCGAGGCCAGCCTGGTCTACAAGAACTAGCTCCAGGACAGGCTCCAAAGCTACAGAGAAACCCTCTCTCAAGGCCCCCCACCAAAACAAAACAAAACAAAACAAAACAAAACAAAAAACCCAAACAAACAAACATAAAAATTAAGCATTTAATTGATGTGGTACATATGTCAGAGGACAACTCGTAGGAGTCAGTTCTCTCCTTCTACCACGTTGGTCCTGGAGATCGACTCAGACTGAAGGAAGCGTCTTTACTCACTGAGTCATCTCAGCAGATCCATGCCTAGCTTTTTTTCCGGTAGTAGCTAGGAATCAAACTCAGACCTCCATGCATATGTGGCAAACACCTTACTGACTGAGCCATCTCCCTAACTGCTGTCACATTTTACTGAAAAACATGAAACTGATAAGGTAACCAGATTTAATAAGAGAACAATTTCAATTAGGTAAGAAGTAAATAACATAGTGTGAAATTATGTTTTACAGTTAGGTACCAAAGCAGCCCATTTAAATTACAAATTGTTTCTATTTAGTTGTTGAAGTATGAATTACTTCCTTAAAAGAACAGAAATTGAGAACTGAAGAATTACACATAGGTTTAACAGTTAGACTTGTAAAGCTAACTGGGTTATTTGTTGAAATAGGTTTTAATAAATCATCCATAGTGCCATCAAACTCTTTATAGGCTGAAGGTTCTAGAGTCAGATTAGACTCACTAAATTTTATTTCTTATATAGACAACATGAATAATGAACACATATTTGTGGTTAAGTAAAAGATTTTATATTTTTGTCAAAGGGAACTTACCCTAAAGGAAATTTCTAGGTTTTCTCCTCCCCAAATATCCATTCCAGCATCATATGTTCCAATTTCCTGAAAGTAATCTCTGTCTATTGAAAAAAGGCCTCCGGCCATTGTAGGTGTTCTGAAATTCAATCATAATACTATGCCATTAATTTTAATAATTTAAAATTGATAATCAGTGTTTGTTTTTAGAAGTACTACAGTTCTACAGCTGTTTATAACTATAGAATAATGCTTATCTCACCTTCTTCAAAATGTCTACACCTTCGGGGACTGCTGTGGCAGCCATGATCTGCACCTTGCTTAAGCTCTGTTTAATCCTAAATATGTTTCCTGTCCTTAGCACTCTTCCTGATCCTTGGTACCAACTGACTTTCTATCTCAGACTCCTTAAATTCAATGTGTTTCTCATAACCTTCTCCAGGTATTTGATTCCAAAGTCCTAGAAACTATAAAGGTAGTTGATAATTTTATTCAACTAGACTCAGGTTAGGGTTAAAATGCCAAGTTCTAAAGGGTGGCAAATACTGCAAAAATGGCAGGCTGAAAGATTAAAGACAGGATGAAAACAAAGAAAGCCTTTCTTAGGTCTAGAGAAAGCGTAAAGGAGGTGAACATCACACTTCTTCTAAAGGGATCCTAACCACCTGTGGTTGGTTTTCTGCAGAAGCCAAGTCCAGGAACACACAGGGCGGGACGGAAGAAGAAGCATGTAAAAAAGCGGAGGATTGATCGGGAGGGAGGATTGAAAGGGATGGGTAGTAGAGCTTCCAGTTAATCACTGATTTCCATAAAGGGTCAGTATGAAGGGGTAAAAAGAAAGAAAAGAAAAAAAAAACTCTCAATCCACCAAGAGAAAATAATTAAGTTCTTGGATCCAAGGATTCCATAAGGTTCCTAAGTTCAGAAGTCACTGACATGTGCTCTTCCAGGATTCTGTAAGACAGCAGCGTTGTCTGTCCAGTTGAAAGTTTTCAAATACCTAAGAGTTCTTGATTTAACACTGAACTGAACTAAGGGCCTCTTTGAATGGGTAAAGATCTCAGGCTGGCTCTGGAAATAAAAATCTCTTCAACTTCTCCAGAATTGGATTTGAATTCATGGGAAAATAGACCAGAGATGCTTAAAATAGGAGAAAATGGAGTTCAAGTTCACAGAAGTGGCAGGTGGAGGCAACTGGGATAAATACTAGGATGGTTTAGAAGCTCAAAGTCTGTTTCATGCCCTTACCAGATGATTCTTATGCCTTCCTGTCACCCGTGACCAAGTATAGTAAAAAGAAAAACAAATACACATGAATGGAAATCCCATTATACACTGCTAATTCTAGTTATTTTAAAAAATTGTGTGAAACAGGCTTTTCTAATCTTCCTGTCAGTAACTACCATCCAGATGTACATATTAGTAACAACGGTACAGTGCAAGCCACAATTTTGAGATGGCACTTTAACAAAATGGCATGATAAATGAAGAGCAGTTTGACTTAAGCAGACTGAACTTAGAAATTTGTAATGTTTTCATACAGGAAAGAAGGAACATAGGTATGACATCATTTCTCTTGTAGACTAGAGTTCACAGAATGAAAGAAAATCTAACTTTATTAACTGGAGGAGAAAATCCCCTTTAAAAATAGATATATGTAAAACACAGTTCTTGACTACATACAAGGTATACGATTGCTAGGTGTTTCTCAAAGTACATTTTAACCCAACTGATGAAATGTTACAACTCTCTGCAACCCACTATAAAGGAAACATCTGACAAATCACCTGACAGGGAGAGTCCGGTCACCTTTCCTTCTGTCCATTTCTCTTTGGGGGACAGGATACCAACGAAAATTGAGCTTCCAGTTGAATCCACCATAAGTCATGTCAGAGCCTGCCATGTACTCGAAAGTATCATCGCTGATCACATCAATGATAGGACATACCACTGTTCTCCTGATGTCATAAAAGGAGATTTAAAATCTTTCAAATGTTCCTAACTATAACGACCATACAACAAAACAATTAAAAAAATTTTTTCCTGCTACAATCCATACCAAACCAGTATCATAATCATTTGCTGGCTGAGAACGTCGTTCTTTTGCTTTTCTTCTTTTACACAAATTTTTTTTCTATTTGCCACATGGAAAATATTATATTAATGGCTATACATTTAATCATTTTTAGACAAAATTTTCCTTTATAAACAACTCCGTCATTTCTGTTCTTCAGTTTTTGCTAGTGAAAAATTGAGTATATTCACATATGTAATCTACAGCATTCAGGGAAAATGTCCAGCACGGATGTTACTTAAGTCAACACTCATTACTGTTTTCTAGTCCTGTTATATACATATTCCTCACTGTAATGCTATCAACTTTGAAGCTGATTTCTTACACTTTTATCAATTAAATTATACTAAAATAAATAATAGCTCAGGACTTTTTGAATTTACACACACACACACACACACACACACACACACACACACAAATTTTGCTTGCTTGTTTGGGTTTTGGTTTTTGAGTCAAGTCCTATCTTTGAAGTCCCGGCTGTCCAGGAACTCACTATGTAGACTAGGCTGGCCTCAAACTCCGATCCTTCTGCCTCTGCTCCCAAGTGCTAGGACTAAAAATGTATATCGCCACAACCAGATGAAATTTCAATTTTTTAGTTACTAGAAGGGAATTCTTTTCTTTTGGGTTTGTATTTCTTATATAGACTGACCACATATTCAGGTATTTTCCAGTTGGCTTAAAGGAAAAACACACATATGCACACACATGCACCCACACACACACAAAAAAAAAACCCAAAAAACTAAAAATACCCAAACGACAACAGCTCTTTTGAAGAAAGTAGTCCCAAATATGGTCGCTCACAGATATAGTTTATAGGATGTGATATATCCATTCTATTACCAGGCAGTGGTGGCGCACGCCTTTAATCCCAGCACTCGGGAGGCAGAGGCAGGCAGATCTCTGTGAGTTTGAGACCAGCCTGGTCTACAAGAGCTAGTTCCAGCACAGGCTCCAAAGCTACAGAAAAATCCTGTCTCAAAAAACCAAAAACAAAGGTTCTATGGTGATATGCAAAATATTCATCAGTGAATATTTTGAGACAAGGCCAGTTCAGGCACCCTCTCCTCTGCTGCCCAAGGAACAAGTTGGGGACATCTCCTTGGACCTGGGAACCCCTCTAGAGTCAAGTCTCTTGCCAACCCTAAAATGGCTCCCTTAATTAAGATATTTACTTCCCTGCTCCCATATCCACCCTTCCTCCATCCCACCCATCCCATTCCCCCAAGCTCTCCTGAATCCTCTCCTTCTCTCTTCTCCCTACCCATCTCCCCTTATACAACCCCCACGCCGTGCATCCAACTTTTGCCTGGCAATCTTGTCTACTTCCAATATCCAGGAGGATAACTATATGATTTTCTTTGGGTTCATCTTCTTATTTAGCTTCTCTAGGATCACGAATTATAGGCTCAATGTCCTTTATTTATGGCTAGAATCCACTTATGAGTGAGTACATACCATATTCATCTTTTTGGGTCTGGGTTATCTCACTCAGTAAAGTGGAGATAGAGACAGAGACCCACATTGGAGCACTGGACTGAGCTCCCAAGGTCCAAATGAGGAACAAAAGGAGGGAGAACATGAGCAAGGAAGTCAGGACCATGAGGGGTGTGTCCACCCACTGAGACGGTGGGACTGATCTAATGGGAGCTCACCAAGGCCAGCTGGACTGGGACTGATAGAGCATGTGATCAAACCAGACTCTCTGAATGTGGCTGTCAATGAAGGCTGACTGAGAAGCCAAGGACAATGGCACTGGGATTTGATTCTACTGCATGGACTGGCTTCGTGGGAGCCTGGTTTGTTGGGATGCTCACCTTCATAGACCTGGATGGAGGGGGGAGGACCTTGGACTTCCCACGGGGCAGGGAACCCCGACTGCTCTTAGGACTGGAGAGGGAGGGGGAGGGGGGAGGAGGGAGGAAAAAGGGAGGTGGGGAGGAGGTGGAAATTTTTAATAAATAAATTAAAAAAAAAACAAAAATAAAAAAATAATAAAATAAATTAATTTTAAAAATCTGCTTTTGTATTTATCCAGCACTTTATCTATTGGACATTACTCAAGATATATAATCCACCAGACAGCCCAAACTAAGGTATTTGGTTGTTGTTTTAGTCAATTCTCTCCTATACATCACATAAACACACATACACACACACACACACACACACTCACACACACACACACACTCACAATCTTCTCTGTATGGGTTCAGGATCGTGTTTCTAAAGTTTGTGGGTTTTTCTTTATGCAAGCAAGTATCTCCTAAACCAGTCACCTTTTACTTATAGAAAAATATTTAGAGAGATATTCTATTGTTTTGATTCTTCAGGGCAATGATCTCTTCCTTAAACTGCTGGGTGTCCTTTGGTTCAATGCTGGTTTGTTTTGTCTCTGAGAACAGATAGCTGTAGTGACACCATTTTCTAACAAAGAGAATAAGTGACCTTAACCCTTCCATTCTCCACTGGACTAGTGAAAGTCTACCGGATACGATCTAAGCCTTAAAATTGATGTTGAGAGCTTTAAGATCAAATTGTCAGAGCAAGCAGAAATTCAACTAAAAAGGTCAAACATACTAAAGTTACTTCTTTCCTGACACTTTAGAACCAAGAGAAAGTCAGACAATTCTCTGTAAAGTGTATGACATGAAAGACAAAACCATAGACACACCGCAGCAATGCTTGTTCTGTATCAATAGGATAACAAGACAATTCCAGGATACAAAATGAGAGCTGTAGTGCCCATGAAGGCGTCAACAAAGATGAGATAATCTGCCTGTCCTGTGGCAGCCTTTGAAAGCAGGGACAAGTAAACTTCCCATGAATTCATTACTGTCTGCCTATTCTGGTCCTATTTGGTCAACCTAGAGCACAGAGTAATTAATGATTCTACAATATGCTGTCTAATTCATCTCCATTAAGACAGTTTGCAAACTGGTTAACTGCCAGAGTTTAAGATTGTAGTCTGGTTTGTATTTTGTTTGGAGCACTCTTGAAGTCATTTTAAAGGCAACTTGACGGAATGGTACTTTTGTATTTATTTAAAAACAGAATTCTGCAATGTTCCACACAATTTAAGATAAAAATAACTAAGAACAAATTCACAAATTCCAAAAACTTACCTGTCATGTTTGATCCTGGCTAAGAGAGGCTCCAGCCACCCTGCCGTACACTCACAGTGTGCATCTAAGAAGGTGATCACTTGGCCTTTGGACACAGCAGCTCCTTTGAGTCTAGCTCTGATCAATCCAGAACGCTGTTCCATTCGAATTACGTGAACTGGCACTTTGAGTTTTTTCACATAACTCTCTAGAGGTCTTTTCAAAAAGTCTGAAAATATAACAAAAGAATGAAATGAAAAAGGCATCAATTGGCATCACCCAAATTTTTTTTTAAATATTTATTTATTTATTTATTATGCATACAATATTCTGTCTATGTGTATGTCTGCAGGCCAGAAGAGGGCACCAGACCTCATTACAGATGGTTGTGAGCCACCATGTGGTTGCCGGGAATTGAACTCAGGACCTTTGGAAGAGCAAGCAATGCTCTTAACCACTGAGCCATCTCTCCAGCCCCGGGATTACCCAAATTTAAAGCAATTTTGATTTTGTAGCATTCCTTCAACATACACATACTGACAGAGTCCTCCTAGTGGGGTTCCTTGCCCCATCAATGCCATTCCCTGAAGGAAGCATTCTAATTTCATGGCGGTATGACTCGCTGCCTGTATCTTGCCATAAGAACACAAAGACAGTATTTATGGCTCAAGTATCGCCTAGGGCAGGCATGCCACCATGCATCTTTATTAGGCTTCCAATTCTCTTCTTAATCATGCTCAAGAATCAGTAACAGAAGCAAAGTAGCCCGGCCAGGTGTGACAGTGCTCACTTGTAATCCTAACTCTGGAAGGCAGAAGCAGAAGGATTCTGAGTCTGAAGTCAGTGTTGGCTACACAGGAGTTTTGAGATCCTGTCTCAAAAAACAAAACAATAACACACCCAACATACACAAAACAGAAAAAACATTTTAAGAATGTTTTTCTTAAATTTAGGCCAGGGAGTTGTTGCACACGCCTTTAATTCTGGAACTAGCGAAACAGAGGTAAGCAGATGTGAGGGTCAAGACTATCCTGGTCTACAGATAGTACAAGGACTGCCAAGAGAAACCCTGTCTCAAAAAACAAAACAAACAAAAGAATATTAAATCTAGATCACAACAGAGAAGAAACAGTTTGTAACCGCTATTATAGTTTTATAAACTATGAGATTTCTTCCAAGGCAGAAGCCAAGTATCTTATTGATCACACAGTCTCTGACTACACACTTGGCAGGAATAAGAAAGTGAAAAACTCCTAAGAGATAGGAACTGAGAGATCCATGTGGGACAAGTGTGAATCTCAAACTATTGACGGTGATGGGACCGTGTCTTTCTAACCAGTAGGAGTGAAAGATGTGTATAATCTATCTAGGGAAGGGAATATTGATTTACAGAATCTTAGAATTTCTTCTCAGACTTCGGTAATTGATGGCAAAAGATTAAGGGGTTACTTAAATACTGAAAGCAAGACTCCAAGAGCCTCCTGTAAGATGGGGCGGGAGGACGAATGGGAAGAAAGTGATTCTATTTGGTAGAATCAGAATGAGGCATCATCATGTCATCAGAAACCCCAAACCCTTCAAAAGCAGGGCTATCAGATTACTAATCCCTTTTTCTGTTAACTCATTTCCTAATATTTGTGCTAAAAATAGTATTTCAAAATAGTACTATGATTTTATGAACTAAATCAAAAGGTGAGAAGAATATAACCAGATTCTGAGGAAAAAGGTTTGGACAATGCAATCAGAGAAAAACATTTTTATACTAGCAGTGAGTAGGTTTGTGAAAACTCCGCACCTTAAATGTGTTTATCTTCACAGTGGCCTGCAAGGTTGTGCTGTCACACAGATTTGAGCAATGAATATCTACACTCTCAGAATATTACATGAATTTGATCAATGTGACAGTTTGTTACCCTGTGCTAGTGCTGTGGCATAGACGGACTGTACTGAAAAACAAAGCACCTGGAAACACTGGATTTCTGATTTAACTTAGTGCCGTCTTTTCTATAGCATTCTGCAATATGAAATCTCCAAGAAGGGCTCAGAATAAACAGTGTACCTTTTCCTGAGTGCTTCATGAGACAGATGAGGATATTCTCTATCTGCGGAAAAACCCTGACATTCTCAGAAGGGTATCTGAGCAGGAGATGTGACAAAGATTTGTGAGAAAAGAGTCAGACTACATATCACACTTTAATTGTGCTTAATCACATTCTGCTCCTAACTACAGATCATTCCTAAAACTTAGAAAGGAAGGAAACAGGAAGAATTCAGAGAACTCCAGTCTGGACCTCATTTTCTGCAAAGGTTCTTCTTGCCACTGAGAACTAAATTTCTCCATTTGCGATCTGCAGTTTTCCACAGAGGAAAATTCTAACAAGGTGTGGGTTTCTTCCTATTCTACGACAACTTTACATCTTAAAGCATTATTTTTTTTTCCTAATAAGATTAAGATGCAGCACAATTTTTCTTAAAGATTTATTTATTTATTGCGTATACAACATTCCTTCCATGTATGCTTGCATGCCAGAAGAGGGCACCAGATCTCATTACAGATGGCTGTGAGCCACCATGTGGTTGCTGGGAATTGAACTCAGGACCTCTGGAAGAGCAATCAGTGCTCTTAACCTCTGAGCCATCTCTCCAGTCCCAAGATGCAGCACAATTAAATACTAAAGTAACACTCTTTAAGTTTTACAATGGAATATCTTTCACTATATGAATGAGTTTAAATGCCAAGAATTTTTAGGTAAATTGGAAGTTTACATATAACTACCAGGTTAAAATGAAAGCAAAGGTTTGCAGACTGTTAGTAATCAAAGGCCCAAATATCACTGGATTAAAATGCAAAATTTACCTCTTTCACTGGCATCGTCTACAAGAACAATCTCTTCTATCATGTGTCTTGGTGAGCGATTAATGACACTATGGACTGTTCGAAGAAGTGTGCTCCATGCCTCATTGTGGAAAACAATCACCACGCTTGTTGTAGGAAGGTTATCTGGATACACCTTGGTTTTACACCTAGAGACAAAGCAAATGCCTTTATAAAAGTGATTTTAAGACACTATAGTAAATGAATCTATACTAGGTAAGTTGACAGAACGATAAAAAGTTTGTGCTAATGGTGAGGTTCTTAGTTGGTTTCCCATTTAAGTTTTGACTAATGTTGCATGTGTAATAATACTGATATAAAGTAATAGAGTTAAAAAAATATTTTAAAGATATTGCCTATGTTCTTAAAATAAGCTCTCCCGATTAGATTTGGGAGTTGATCTACTTTATTATTGTTGTTGTTATTGCTGTTGTTGTTGTTATGAGACTGGGACTCACGACGTAGCTATGACCTGCCTGGAATTCACAAAGATCTGCCTGCCTCTGCCTCCCAAGTAAAGGGATTTAAAAGCATGCACTACACCTGGCTGGGTTAATTACTTTTAACGGAGAATGAACTATGGCTATATTAATCTCAAACTGTACTTCAAGAACCAACTGGCTTTAGTTTTATTTTATGTGTATGAGTGTTTTGCCTGTGTGTGTATTTGTGCGCCACGTGTACACCTAGTACCCACAGAGGCCACTGGATCACCTGAAACTGATGTTGCCAGTGGTTTGTGAGCAGTCATGTAGGTGCTAGGAATGAAAGCCAGGTCCTCTGGAAGAGCAGCCAGAGCTCTCAACTGCTGAGCCAGCTTTCAAGTTTATTTTATTGCTGCATACGACCTATCCTATGAACATATATTTCTAATCAATAGCAATCGACATCAGTACTTCTGAATCTGCACTATTAGGTGCAGTGGTAGGAAGCACAGAGAGGAAAGCAGTGGTGACTCTACCCAGGTTCTGGGGACCAGAGGGTCTCTGGTCAAAGAAAGGTTTTTCTCTTGTCTACTCACTGCGGCACTACTGTGTTGCTTACACAGAACTGCTGGAATGCTGTGGTAACAAAGAGGAACAGTGAAAATAAGAGAACAATCGTTCCCCTCCAGTCCTGTGTTGTTTCTTAGACAAGCAAGAAATCAAGTTTCTTCAGGTTCTTTTCTGTTCAAAGCTAAAACAATGTTAAAGTGGAATGTCAGCCTAACTCTCAGGGCACTGGTCTGCAAAGGTCCTGCTAATTAACTTTGAATTAGGATCCTGAAATTAGAGGAGTTTTACAGATGAGAAAACTATGATTAGAGAATTGAAAAAGCTTGGTCAAACTAACAGCTAGTAAATGGTATAACCACACATATCAAATCAGACATTTATGACAAAATCTTGCCCCTCATTATCCACATATGCCAAACAGTGTAGTAGTACATGAAAAAAGCCAGAAAAGAGGATTTCTGAGTTCAAAGTAAAAATATATATCACATATACTCCAACACTCTTCTCCATGTCTCTCTAAATGAAATGTACTTTTCATGCATTGTTTATAACCTACTAAATTTAGTCAATTACTAGCTTTTACCACTAACAAAGAATACACTTAAGAAGCCTGGCTATGTAGCAAGCAGTGCTTGGTACTGTTACAAGACTCTTACGTATGTACTCAGAGTAGGATCATCTGAGATTAACCTTACAAGCAGCAGCAACACAGCCATGGAGACCAGGAATCCATCAATGTTTGGTCACTTCCTAAGTATACCTGAGACAGGTCATTTAGTCAAGGTCTGATTTTGACAACTATTTAAGTATGATGTTTACACAAACTGCTACACAATTAGCAAGCACTCAACAAAGGGTGTCATTATTACTTCTTAAGCATTAAGAGTGAACTACATAGGATGGATTTGGCCTCTGACTAACCTGGGATTTCTTTTAGGGCTCCTTTCCTAATATCACATATTATAAAAATCACTGATTCTACTTCTACTTAACTATTTTTAACACTGGGCCAATGCCATCCTTTCTTCCAGTGTCTTTCCGGAAAAATGATCCTGGCAGCTCATAAGACAGTGAAATTTGCAAGTTGATACAGGATGAGCCAAACCAGTTAAGCTATACTCTAGAAACAAGGGGTCTGGATTTAAAAGTGTGGTGAACCAGTCACATGCTAGGGACACTATCTTTCCATTTAGGGAGCTGCTCAGCTCTAGTGTGAGGACGAATCAATGACAGTCTGTATTTGTGACTTGGCATTTCACTGTAAATCCTCTTTGGAAGTCTCAAGAATCCCCAGTGGACATAGAGCTCACTTTTGGATCTGAAGGGCCCTCTGGATCCTAAGTGCTGGGAAATATCACAGCACTGGATAAATCCTCACAATCACCCTTGTTAACCTCCTTGTTTTACAGATAAGGATTCTGGGATACAGAGAGTCTGGGAATCACAAGGTAGCAAATGGCAGAGCCAGACTGGGACTATGTCACTTTCAAGGTTATAAACAAGTTGGTCCAGAAGATCAAACTGGAGTTAATGGTGAAGCAGCTCTGAGAAATAAAGTAAAATATGAATGCTTAGATCAAAACTATATTACATGTATGAACAAACATTCAAATCAGTAAAAATAAATCCACACCTTGACCATTACAACTTGCCCAGAGGCTACACTGAACACATAAAAACAAAATGTACAGCTCCAACGCAATAGCTGGAAACTGATTATATCAGCTCAAAGTGTGCCCATTAGCAAAACAGGAAAGGAAGAAACAATCCAAATGTGCCTTCATTGTACATCTGTGCTTGGGTTGCTCTATGTGGCTCATAAAAACCCAACCAGGTTGGATAGTCTCATTTTAAATGACCTACAATCCTCATGTGGGCTCTCCCCACACTCTAGCAACATTACACCTTCCCAGACAACTCCTCCAAACTCTCTCACATCTCAGATTTAAAACTACTCTTGCCCTCCTCACTTACACCTTTGTTTCCAATTTCACAGAAGAAATAAAAGCTACCCGAAGTGAATTTCCATAATGGTACCAATATATACACATCATCCTGTTAAGTATCAGGGCTACAAAATCATGCTTTTCTCTCTAGAGGGCTTGAATGATCTTGTCTATCAACTTTCTCACCTACAGTTGCTCAAAGCCTTTGCTTTTAACATCCTTTCAAAAATTCCCCTTAACTGGGTCATTTCCATTAATACACAAATACTCCTCTCACCTCATCACATCGCCTTACTGTAGATTACTGTTGTAAAGTGCTGCACATCCCACTCATTCCCAAATTGATTGTATTATAAAATATAGCAAATAAGAGCATACAAAACAAATTTGTTGGGCTCAATTCCCAGAACAACAGCAACAAAAAGAAACAAAATACACCCAAAAAATGTGAGCTGAATGAGTTAGTATAGAGTAAACAACTGTGTAACTATCACTAAATGAGAACAAAACATTGCCGTATCCTTACTGCTGCTATTATCATCTCATTTGTCCCTAGAGCAAAAACTAGTGTTGTTCTGAAGGACTTTTACTTGGTCTGTTTTGATTTTCACACACACATACACACACATAATTTTTCCATTTACTATGTTGACAAGATTCATCCTTAGAATGATATGCAGTTTTCGTTTGTTTCTACTACTACAAAGTCTCCTATTTTAATTATTATTGTTGTTGTTTGAGACAAGGTCCTGACTGACCTGGAACTCACTATGTAGATGACACTGGCCTTAACTTAACAGAAATTCTCTGCCTCTGCTTTCCAAGTGCTGTGGTTAAAAGAAAGCACCACCAGGTCAGACCTTCTACTTTAATAATAGAAGTTTAGACATTTTAACGTTTGGAACCAATACAGACTTACTGCTATAAACATTTTGTCTTTGCTTCCTGCCGCATGCATATGTACATTTCTAACATACCTCGGCATGAAACTGCTGGGTCATGAAGGATGTTAATGCTGATTTCTAGCATGTACCTGTTATGGAATATTCCTTTACATTGTGTGAAGATGTGTCATTGTGACTGGTTTCATTAAAAAGCTAAACAGCCAATAGCTAGGCAGGAGGTAGGTATAGGAGGGACTTCTGGACAGAGAGAGCTCTGGGAAGAAGAAAGGCAGAGTGGCCAACCAGGATGGACATAGTGGAGATGTGACGAGCATGTAGAAGAACACAGATTAAAAAGGTATGGGTTAATTTAAGTTCTAAGAGCTACTTAGAAACAAGCCTAAGCTAAAGCTGAGCTTTCATAATTAACAGTAAGTCTTCACGTCATTTTTTATGAGCTGACAGCTCAAAAAGAAAAGTCTGTCTACAAATGAGCCAACATGGGGGCTCAAATATACAAACACAGGAAACAGGGCCTGAGAAAGCGGAAAAAAAAAAAACCTGGATAAGGAGCTGGATGGAGCTTCCTAGTCCTGGAATCTCTGAGGCAGGTCAGGGCTCTGTGGCATATGGAGGCATGGTGACCGAATGCTGCTTGTGGGCTAGAGTCTTCCACCAGTGGCAGCTGATATAACAGTTTAAGATTTGTCTCCCACAATCAGAGAAGGCTAGAGATGATTCAGATGAAAAAATACCTCTAAACAGGTTATAGTGTGCTTAAAATACGTGTGTAGGCTTAAGAGAAGAAAATGGGTATAGACAGTCATAAAAAAGTTTATAAATAATAAAATAAAGTCTGTTAATTTTGAACAGACAACAACAGCTGCTAAGAGACATTGGATTATGGAAGGGACTGCTGAATAAAACCAGTCGTTTATTTCATTTAGGATAGTCTTAACTTTAAAATGGAAATCAGAAAATATACTGCTTTGGGGAAGAGGTTATGCTTTTGTTTCCACAGAAAATGAAAAGCTGTGGATTCCTTCAAAGTTGATAGAGATCATATTTGATTGGGGGGAACCCCCTCAAAATCCAGGCTACAGACATAAAGGAATAAAACTAAAAAAAAAAAAAATACAGACAAATGATGTATGCTTTACCTGCTCAAAAATAAACAAAAAATCATCTTTAGCTGACTTGTGCACACATTCCATACTTGTGTTAATACAGATATGTATGTTACTTTCGACAGTTTATATGTTTTCAGAGCAAGGAGACCAGACTCCAATGAAAATGCGTGGCCCAGGTGATTCAGTCTCTCAGAGTGCCTCAGTTGCAGTTTCCTGAGAGTTCTACATTCAGAATAGCTTTAAGGCTGGGGACTGAGATGGTCCAGCTTTACAGACTATTCTAGTCAGTACTACAGAAAAGTCTTATATTTTCCCACTGCACAGAAACTGGCCAACAAATGTTAAGGATAGTTTTCCCAGGACTTGACCATTATCTCAATTTTCTCAAGGTACCCTAAAGATGCTGTTGCCCCCAGACAACAGGAATCAGTCTAGAGAATATGAGGCTCACATTCGCAAGAGGTGGAGTAGGTAGGTTTTTGTTGTTTGGTGGGTTATGAATGTTTTTCATCATTTGGCAGGTTGGTTGCAAGTTGTTATTGGTAATGGTCAGGAAAAAACTAAAAAAGAAGATTAGAGTCATGGATCTCATTCTGAAAAGAAAAAGAGGGGATATAAAAATGATCAGATAAAAGGGAAGCTATTGAATCTCGCATTTTTCTTTTTCATACTCTTTTATTTTCTCTTACACAGGGTTCTCTGTGTAGCCTTGGTTGTCTTGGAGCTCATAGAGATTCATTTGCCTCTGCCTCCCGAGTTTAATGTGCACCTCCTAGAGTTATATGTGTACCACCACTGCCAACCTCAAATCTCTAATTTTTCTACTGGGTTATTTTTCTTATCGATATAAAACTACATTCCTGGATTTGAGCACTTTACTAGTTATGAATGTCACAAATAATCTTTTTAGCAATAGCTTATTTTTATTCCACTCTCTTATTTAATGAATATAAAGTCTTTAAGAAAGTTGATTGTAGGTACTGAAGAGATGGCTTAGAGGTTAAGAGCACTAACCGCTCTTCCAGCAGTCCTGAGTTCAATTCCCAGCAACCACATGGTGGCTCACAACCATCTGTAATGAGATCTGGTGCCCTCTTCTGACCTCCAGCATATATTCAGGTAAAACACTGTATACATAATTAATAAATAAATCTTAAAAAAAAAAAAGAAAGTTGATTGTAGAGCACTTGACCTAGCATGAACAAGTCCTTGGCTTTGATCCCTATCTAATATATCAACTCCCCTTTCCTTTTTGGTATGCATCTTATGACCTGTTTAAGAAATCTTTCCCAAGTTTAATGATATATTCTATCTAATAATTTATGGCTCTGCCTTCGTATTTATATATGTAAAACACAGAATACAGATTGCTTTCTATGCTTTCTCTTTTGTCCTTAATTACACGAGATTCATGCAATGGCATTTGCTGCTTAAAGGATCATCCTTTCAGGGCTGCTCAGTGACCTCTTAGTCATCAGTTAAGTGCTCATGTAAGGATGAGATGTGAGATAAATTCCCTGTTTTGTTCCACTGATCTGTCCTATTTTTCTCTTTTTTAAAATTTATTTATTTATTTATTTATTATACAATATTCTGTCTGTGTGTATGCCTGCAGTCCAGAAGAGGGCGCCAGACCTCTTTACAGATGGTTGTGAACCACCATGTGGTTGCCGGGAATTGAACTCAGGACCATTGAAAGAGCAGGTAATGCTCTTAACCACTGAGCCATCTCTCCAGCCCCCCTGTCTTATTTTTTATAAGAACATAACAATATCTTGATTACTACAGCTTTTAAAGAAATTTTGATAAGTCAACAATGTCTAGTTCTTCCATCTCTTTGTATTTTCAGTGACACAATCAACCAAATTATAAACACATACACACACACAAGATTATGATTGTAACTAGAACTACACTAAATTAACAAACGAGAGAATCAAAATCTTCATAATACTGATTATGAACAGAGTATTTTCTTCATTTATTTAGGCATTTAATTTCTCTCAGTAGTACACTTGATATGTTCTAGTAATTCTAAAAAGATACTCTAGAAATATCTTCTAGCTTTAAAAGAACTAACATATGCTAAAAATCTTTTCCTTAGAAATATTGTGCTAGGCATGGTAGCACATGTGTTTAGTCCCAGCACTTGGAAGGCAGAGGCAGGCAGATCTCTGTGAGTTTGAGGCCAGCCTGGTCTACAAAGTGAGTTCCAAGACAGCCAGGGCTATACAGAGAAACCCTGTCTCACAAAACAAAACAAAACAAAACAAAACAAGACAAGACAAGACAAAACAAAAAATACTGACCTACAAACCATCAACCTTACTAAACACTTATGGATTATAATGTTCTATCTATAATCCATTGGGGATAGGAGGTTGAAAATAAGGTTGTGATAGGGCTTATATATCCCAAGATTTCCTCAACTCACAATCCTCCTGCCTCAGCCTCCAAGTTTTTACCACACCTAGCTTAAATAAAATCTTTTAGTACCTTTCAAATTCTTATTATCTTGCCTAGCCAAGAAAGACATCCAGTATAACACTGAGCAGAAGTAGTAAGAATGAGCACCATGCATGCTTCTGACCTTTCAGAATCTCTATTCAACATGGGTACTTGCATTAGGGGACTTTCGTGCTGTGCCATTTAGATAACCTACAGATCAGATTAAGGAAGTTCCTTAGGCATATCTTGACAGCAACAAATTTTATCAAATATTTTCTCTGTATTTCATAAAATAACCATATCAACATATTCTTTTTCTGTTACTATAGCAAATTTCAGCAACTTTAGCTTTCTGTATGGAATATACCAACTTGGTATAAAACTGAACATATACAATCCACATATTGCTAGATTCAATTCACTTTTCATTTGTAAGTTGATATCTATGCTATCAGTTAGATTATGTTAACACTCCTTGTTTATTACACCTTTATCTAATTTCCATCACTGATTTCATGATGCACACTGGTATGGTCCTTCTTTTCTAATAAGGACTGGCTTTGCTTTTCCTTAGATGTATATAAAGTGACAAGGCTGTGTGTGAATGGACGTTTGTTATTATTTATGTATGTCTGTGTATAAAGGCCTTAAATAATTTACTAATTTAATAATTATACTTTACAGTTTCTGCTTTTCTCTGGTATCAGTTATATTTTTGTAGGAACTAACAATGTGATTTAATTTTTTTGTGTTTTATTTTGTTTTGGGATTTTTGTACATATCCCCAGAATTCACTATGTAGACCAGACTGGCCTTGCACCCAAAGATATGCCTGCCTCTACCTCCCAAGTGCTGGGACTAAAGGTATTAAAGGTCTTGATCTAAATTTTTAAATGTGCTTATAATACCTACTTATAAGATGTACATGACATCTACATTCTTAAAGATTTTTATTTTGAGATTTTTGTAATTTTGAATTGTGTGTGTGTGTGTGTGTGTGTGTGTGTGTGTGTGTGTGCAGGAGCTCTCAAAGGCCAGAAAAAGGAATGAGATCCCCTGAAGTTGGAATTATAAGTGGTTGTGGGTGTTAAGTATTGGATCCCTGGTTGCTGGATTCCTCTACTGCTGATGCAATAAGCCAAATCAGACCAAATTAATAAATCAAGATTTAATAAACAAGGTAATGTAAAGCAGAGCACTCCCAGGTGGCCCTCAAGAAGGCAAAGAAAAGAACAGGAAGGAGGACACACACAGAAGATCTATGGGCCAGGTCTTAAATAGCCAGTAGGCATGGTCTTGAGAAGCCCTGGGGAGGGGCTGCTATTTGGCCAGCTTTCTTAGGGGGCAGGGTCTGGGGAGAGAGGGAGGGAGGGAGGGCTTCCACCTAATCATTTCAAACTCATTGGGTATATGGGTACCAGGATCTTAGGTGACGCTTCCACCAGAACAGTGAGATGCTCACTGTAGGTTCATGGAGTCAAATTTGGGTCCTCTGAAGAGCAGTACACTCTCTTAACTCCTGAGCCACATCTCTCCAGCTCCTTTTTAAAGAATTTTTATGCATGCAATTTGGTACTGCTGTCTACAGGCACAGTGTTGTGCAGCAGAGGTCTAGACTTTCTTCTCTTCAAAAATGGAGAAGATATATCTTCTATGGTAATAAGGGGTAAAACAATAGTTGTCTTTGGAGGTGGAAGAAGTAACTGGAAAGGAAAACAAAGAGAATTTTCAGGGGTTATATCTTGGTTTGGTTGATTTTACACAGCTTTGTACTTACATATGAAAATTCAGTAAGCTATACGTGTAGGATTTATGAACTTCACTGGTTCAAGTTTCATGCACCTAAAATCTTTTTATAAAAGGTTGAACATATGACTATTTTCATAAATGCTTAGACTCCCCTATTAATCTGTTGAGAGAAGTAATCATTCTCCTAGTTCCTGAGTCAGTAGAGCAGTAACATACTGAAATGTTACGTTATTAGCATTGAACTTAGAGTTCAAGTATAATTAAACAGTAACTGACAGAAAAGTAAGCGCCAAGCAAAGCATACCTTGGGAATGTAGACAAACCTTGCATTGAAATATGATCAGGACCACACTATGTACTTACCCCTCTAACCTCACATCTGGTAAAGATCGGTTGAGTGCAATCATCTCACTTGCCATTAAATTGAACTGATTGATTTTAAACATCTCTTTCATCTTTTCCTGATCCTCTTTAGGAATGACGACTGGTTTCCCCATTTCTCCGGGACCTTCATGAGGCTTCTGCACTGGCTCTAGAACTAGTAAGAAATATATTTAACTGATACCAATTTCATAACAATTACCTCATGTTTTTGTTAACAACATCCAAGTTAAAACTGTGCCCTCAACAAGCAGCCTCTTCTGGAGCCTCCCAGTCTGTTCATGCCTCCAAGGTGCTGTGCAGTTTTCCCATTTTGTGAAAACGACACAGACCACTCAGCTTTAGAATGCTAAATAGTTTTGCAGAGGGTCAACTTAAAATTTTCTTTCTTTGAAACCATCATGAACACCTCCAACTAGTCCTCACTATACCTGTCTCTCTTCTAGTCCATTCCCTTCTAGACACAACCACCTATTCATTCAAAAGTCCCAATCTTGTTAGATGACTTAACACTTGTCTGAAATCATTTGAGGGCATAGCACTGCTGCAGATGAGCCAAAATCCTCATCAAGACACAGGATCCTCTTTCAGCCTAACAAATGCCAAGACTTCAGGCAGTAGGCTCAGCCTGTGGGTCACAACCCTTTGAGGGGTGGGATCATCAAATGACCTTTTCACAGGGGTCATTTAAGATCATTGGAAAACAAAGCTATTATGATTCACAACAGCAGCAAAATTACGGTTATGAAGCAGCAACAAAAGTAGTTTTATAGTTGGGCGTCACCGCAACATGAGGAACTGTATTAAAGTGTCACAGCATTAGGAAGGTTGAGAACTACTGCCCTGGAGAATAAGACAGGCAAGCAGGAGACTTGACACCTGCTAACAAAGCATTAATGTTCCACCTTGCATCATAGCATTAGATCTTCAGTACAATTCTGATTTTGAGATTCCCTATGTTGTTTGGTAACATAATTTGTAGAAAATTAACATTTAATATTAAATGAAAAAACTAAACTGAACAACTCAATGACACTTTAACATTCAACTGTTAAAAGAACCAACCACAACATTGTTAGAAATATAATTAAAACATAGAAATTTAGGGATTACAATTCACCTTAAAATTTAAATCTACATATAAACTTATTTTTATATAAAATAAATTTTATATTTTATAAAAAAATTAAATTTTCACAGATATAAATATATAGCTACAAATTTTAAATATAAACATCAGTTATAGAACTCTATTATTCATCAGTAAAAATGAGCGCTATACTTAAGCAAACAGTTGTAAAAAGGCTACTCACCATCCCCAGCAGGAAGTCCTCTCTCCTTTTTCTGATCACACTTGTTACACTCACTGAAGTACAGCAGCAGAAACATATCCAAAAGTACCCAAACCAAGGAGGTGGCTAGAACCACCTTGCAATATGCAAATTTTCTCATGGCACTTTAAGTCAAATGTAAAATTTTAAAATATATATATATATATAAATATACAAATATCATGAAAATTATTCCAATCTGGTTTCATCAGAAATCATGGTCATACCCTATAAAGAAAAAAAAAAAGCTGTCTTAAATTCAAGGAAACAGATCATGATTAATTTAACATTTAAATATTATGAGATATAAATTAATTTCATTAACAAGAAATTCTGTTATTATATAAGTAACTCTTACAGAGCAGTATCCAATTGAAAAATGAGCAAAGGATATAAAATGCCTTTACAAAAGAGAACTCTAAATAGCTAATAACTATGTAAAAATGTGTTTATTTCCCTGTAAATTAAAAACAGTAGGCTACTATTTCAGTCTTCTCAAAACATGGGTCTTAACTCCCTTTCTGTTCAACCGCTCTACTGAATTCTAAGGCAAAAGCTAAACTATTAATTAACACCAGATCCTCAATAACCAGTGACCCTAGTCTGACTATACAGTTCTCCCTACAGTCTGTACTGCACAGTTTTTCAGTCTAATTCCTGTCCTCCTTTTTCTTTCAAATCCTATGTAGAAACTTCAGTCATACTCACCAGAAAACACTGTCAGAACAGGGAAGAGAAGGAATTCTAAGACCCAGTTTTTTAGTTCCATCTCCCACTCTTCTCCATTCCATGACACTCTTCTATCATGGAGAACGCATTCACAACTCGGAATAACCATCTGGAATCCTCTAACTAAAACTGTTCCCACCAAGTGGATGTTTACCTTGAAGAGCTCAGGAGCAGCCCGAGAAGACCGTCACTGAGTAGCTAACACAAAGGCTCAAAGGAAAGGCCCGTGTCCTGTCATTGCTGACAGGAGAGAAACACACCAAATGTGTTCCATCAAGTAAACAAAGGAAACACCTTGTACATGTGCTCCATGCTTGAAAGGGTATAAGCAGATGCCCTAAGAAGCAGGCAGATGGGCGATGTAGCAGTTTCACACAAGAGTGGCCAGCAGAGATGGATTATCTGAACAATTCAGAACAGGTGAGTTCATCTATGAACTACGTAGATAGTTCTTTACAAGGTTCTTAGACAAAAGCCAGAAAATTACCTGAGAAAGCACTAAATAATACTTGTAAGCAGAAAGAATTATTATTTATTTCTGTTCTTGCCACCAGGGACTTTGATCTCCTACATATGTTTTCATCAGAACAACATTCTCTTAGACTGCAAGGTGGGGGAGCAACAAGGGTACTACTGACTTTTTCTGCCTCAAAATCATGCTTATTCAGTGCGACACGTGATTGTGTTACATGCAGTGAGTAGTTACTAATAAGTACAGAAAACATGGAAGAATTACAGAACACAATATCACAGCACAATGGCTCTCACAAAAGCTACGCATGCTCATTTTTATTTGAGCGATTTCACAGGGAAGACTGACTATCTGGCAAAGAACCTGACTGCTAATACAGGGGATTTAAAATACAAAACAAAAACAAAAACAAAAACAAACAAACAAAAACCCCACAGGATCTCATGTAGATCAAGAGAACCTAAAACTCCTAGGTAGCCAAGGATGGCCTTAAATTTCTGTTCCTCCTACCGCTAACAGTGCTGGGATTATATGTATGCACCACAGTTAATAGGTTTATATGGAGCTAGGAATCAAACACAGGATCTCATGTATCCAAGGCAAGCCTTTTATCAAGTGAGCTACATCCTCAGACCCATTCTTTAAACTCTAATGAGCATTTCTCTAATATATATTACTGTCAGTTCATTTACATCTAAAAAGGATGTCTTTTCACATTTAGACATCTAAGGAAAAAGGAAAACATGTCTACAAAACAATCTGTGTGCCAATTTCTTTTTAGTATCTTGAAGCATCCTTTATATAAAATATTTGGGATAAGAACTGCTCCAGATTTAAGTTTTTCAGATTTTGCAATATTTGCATAGATTTAATTTGTTTAGCTCCACAATCCAAAATCTGAAATATTCCAAAATTTAAAATCTTTTAAGTGTTCATCTGCATCCAATGTTCCAGATTTGAGAACATTTTAGATTTCTAAATAAGGATGTGCATACAAGTTATACATTTATACAGTGAAACACTACTCAGAATTTAAAAATCACCACTGTGGTAACTGAAGTACTATTGTGATCACTCTGAGTTATTGTCTCAAATTTAGAGGTTAAGAGAACAAGCATAACTTAGAATACTGGCTGAAATTCTTAACAGAGCTTACTGGCTCATGTGTCTATCTGGGGCATGAAATGTTGAGTATTTTTGTTTCTAGCTCATAGCTTACTTTAGTAAAAGAATATCTTTTATTGTTCAATTTTCCTAAGTCTTAAGAAATACTTATACCTGGAAATCATTACTAATAATGAAGTTTTTATGTCAAAGATTTTACCTTTCCTATTTAAGTAAGGGGCTAATATCACTGTCTCCCAAAAGGATAAATTGTCTCCACTTACTTAAATAACAGGTCATCCTTTCCTAAAAGTATGCAATACTCACCGTATTGTAAATCAAGTTTGTGAGTCTCTATGTTTGGCTCCATTGACCAGTTTGTCTCTTCATATCTAAAAATCCTATCTAAATTATAATAATTAGCTTATTCTTGGCATATAGTAAAACAAGTCTTCTCAACTATAACTATTTTTACTGTGTGTGTGTGTGTGTGTGTGTGTGTGTGTGTGTGTGTGTGTGTGTGTGTGTATGTGGGAGGATGTATGGAGATCAAAGGACAGTCTAAGTTCAGAACATAAAGTAAGTTATCTTTGAGGACCTAGGCAAGAGGTAGGAATTAAACTCAGGCTGTCAGGCTTAGAAGCAAGTGCTTTAACCCACTAAGCCACCCTGACTGGTCACCTTTTTTACTATTCCTTTGGTTTTGGCTTGGTTTTTCAAGATAGGGTTTCTCTGTATTACAATTCTAGCTGTCCTGGAACTCGCTTTGTAGACTAGGCTGGCCTCAAACTCAGAGATTCGCCTGACTCTGCCTCCTGAGTGCTTGTCTTCCTGTTGTCTGCAGCACTATCTTTTGATGATAAATCTTAGCCAAGAGGTCATGCAAGTTTCCTAACAAATCAGTAGTAGACAAGCACCAGCACTCGGAGGCAGAGACAGGCATATTTCTGAGTGTGACGCCAGATAGGTCTACAGAGTGTGCACCAGGACAAGTCAGGGCTACACAGAAAAACCCTATCTAAAAATTAAGATTAAATTAAATTAAAAAAATGAAAACAAAAAGCAAAGCAGTAACAACTGGGACCTTCAAAACATACGACATTAAAAATTTGGTTTGCCACAGTTCCTACTTCTTCAAATGAATAAATCAATGTATAGGGATGAAGTTAATATAGCAGGCCTGAAATTGTTATCCTTAGAAAAGTGTAGCAAGGTTGGCTCTTACCTCAAATCAGGGAATTTGAATTATAAACAGTTCTCTACAGTGATATAAAACTCCCTCTAAATAATCCTCTACTGTGCCTTAACTGTACAATCTGGTTTATGTTAAACACCCCCCTTTTCCTTCTGTGACTTTGGAATTTTGGTATGTGCTAGATATAAGGTACCTTTACATGCCCAACCCAGTAAAAAATCTAGGGCATGAGCCATCTCTCCCTTCTCCCTTCTTTCTCTCCCCCCTCTCTCTGTCTCTCTCTGCCCTTCTCTCTGTTCTTCTCCTTCTTCCTCTTCCCTTCCATAACCCACTTAATAAATATCCAACCTCACTCTGCACAGCGTGCCTATCCGTCCATCTCGGGCCGCTCAGGACCTGCAGCAACCTGCAGCATTTCTGCCGTTGCAGCCACTCGGGGATCTGCAGCATATTTATTTAATCCATTACAAATATTCCATGTGTTGTCACAACTGTTGGAGAAACTAAGCACACCCTGCTGTCCCTCGGGGAAAGAATGCTTACAAGCTAACTCCTGGTTTCCTCCAGATTTTAATGTGTCCTTTTTCTGCAATGTATCTCTGCTGCTAGTACTCCTATACTGAAGCCATTTGAGCCCTCCAGGCCAATTAGAACATCTGGGAGTAGTCTTAGGAGTTCGAGTACAACTGACATATTAAAACAAAAGGAAATGATTACTAAGCCAAAAGTTTAAACTTAAATTTCAGTTCTAACACTTATTTATTATGTGGTCTTAGCAGGGTCAGTTTACTTTATCTGCGACAAACAAAACCTGTATGGCCCCTTCTTAAAAAACAAACAAACAAACAAACAAACAAACAAACCCATCTTATAGTTCCACTGCAGTAATACACACTCGGTAAATAAATGGTATTTTTAAAGGTGCTTTCTTAGAGGAAACCATCATAATTCTTTTATATATACATGGATGCAATGAAAATGACCATCTGAAATGCTGCAAAGAGAAGTTCACAGACAAACTTTACTCCAGTATCTTCACACTGGTACTGTAAATTAGTTCTCAGTCACAAGAGAAGATTATGGGTAAGTTTAGTTCTATCTAAAGACTTCTTTTCTGAACCTGGTCCTCATTTAGTCTTCAAACTGACTTGCTAATGAGAAATAACTATAAACGTACTAATAAAGCAGTGCTGGGACTATAAATTGTTATTTCTCAAATTTTATTAAAGTAAGAACTTAGTACAAAACCCTGCTATGGCTAAGCATGGTGGCACATGCCTTTAACACCAGCTAGAAGGTGAGGGAGAAAGAGATGCAAGTAGAGCTCTGTGAGTTTGAGGCTAGCCAGGGCTACAGAGGGAAATTCTGTCTAAAACAAAAACAAACAAACAAGCCAGGCGGTGGTGGCGCACACCTTTAATCCCAGCACTCAGGGAGGCAGAGGCAGGCAGATCTCTGTGAGTTTGAGGCCAGCCTGGTCTACAGAGTGGGTTCTAGGACAGCCAGGACTGTTTCAAAGAAACTGTGTCTTGAAAAACCAAGACAAGCAAACAAACAAAAATATAGCAACAACAACAAAAATCTTCCAATGCACGTATATAAGACATAAAATCCAATGCATATTTTAAAATCCATGGAGAAGTGCAACCTTGAAGTCACTGATTTCCAATTTTATCAACTTACCCCAAAGAGGTTTTTCAAATGAATTCATATCACAAATCCACATGCTTCACATCATCTGTTGAAAAATAAATTTCCTAAAATCAGTAAATTTCGAAGTAACTCTTTTCTGTTTCCTTTCATCCACTATCCTATATACCCAACTATAGGCCAGCCACCCCCTTGAATGCAAGGGTCATTAATTATTCAGCTACTTCTCTGAGTAAAGTACCTGGGGCAGAGGCACTCCAGTTAATGTCTATTATATATATATATATATATATATGTGTGTGTGTGTGTGTGTGTGTGTGTATAGTGTATGTATATACGTGTCTGTATATATATATATATATATATATATATATATATATATATATATAAAATATGTTACTGAGAACTAACAGAAAACTCAATGGGAATAGAACAAATTATTTTTTCTTCTCTTAGAAAACTATGATGGCACCAACTTTTCAAATGAGAAGGCCAAAGACAGGTAGACAGCATCTGCAGTGGATACTGTTTACTCCTTATTTCACACCCAAAATTTTCACCATATTAGACTCCAGTGTAATTCTAGTGATAATTTTCTACTAGGCCACCTATTCCTGATTGGACCATGCCAACCACAGCCATTCTATTTACCTTGCCAAAGCACAAAACTAAAGCATGACCAATGGGACCTGTAGGGAAATCTGTCAGAAAGTATTGGGGGAAAAGATGACAAAGGAGAAATATTTCTTTCTTCTACCTCTAGATGCTCTGAATCAAAACATACTTCAAGTCCTGAAGCTATCTTGAAGCCATAAGGAAAAAGACTTTATGGTGCTGAGAAAAGCAAACTGAATCTGTGGAAAGCATTTGGACCATGGTATCATGAAGCCAGACCAACCTCAAAATCTCCTTCCTTCATATGAACCTCCTTGTGAGATGATAAAACTCTCAGTGATGAGGCACTGTGCTCCTACATTAAAAATCCCCTAATAACACCTTTCAAGCTACAATCATTGATTCAGATCAGAATACATCCTGTGAAGAAAAAATGAAAGCGTAAATAAAGGATCTGTCTAGCAGCAGAATTTCAACATAAATTTAATGACTACAAACTAGAATCTGGTGTAACATTCCCATCTTAGAAACGATATTATAGTCATGTATCATTTAACAAGGGTGTGTTCTGAGAAACTTGTCATGAGGTAGTTTCATTACTGTATGAGCATAAAAGTGTTACTTATATAAACCCAGCAGCAAAGCCTACTACTAATCTAGGTTCTAAGGTGTATATATCATGGTATATTTGGTCCACCTTTGTGTGAAATCTTGTTATGTAGTGCATGGCTTCAGCCAATCAACTGAAAATCACATATTCCAGTATGTTAAACTATCAATTATATACAAGACACTGTTAACAGAAAAAAATAAAACATGAAAAAGTTCAGTCTCAGGTACAGTGTGATTGTGTTCCTCCTAAAGACTGTATGTTAGAAACAGGGATAAACAAGGCAATGGGAACGGGGACTCCCATGATGGTATTAGTGTCTTTAAAGAAAGGAGAGAGAGATTTCAACAGAAATACACATTTACTTTTTTGGTTTTGTTTTTTTTGAGATGGGGTCACACGATGTAGCCTTGGCTGGCCTGGAATTCACTATGCAGACTGGCCTAAACTCACAGAAATTCCCCTGCCTGCCTTGCATACTCATGCCCCTCCACCATGTTATAACACAGCAAGAAAGTCCACCAGATGCCGATTCCTTTGATACTGGACTTCCTAGTCTTCAAAACTAAGACAATACATTGCTTTTATTTATGATTCATTTCTTCAATAATTCTGTGGTAGGAACATGGGTTAACAGATTCTGCCCTAACAAATCTTATCTTTAGACATGGTAGGATGGTGGAGCATGTCACAATTTACAAATTGATTTTACATCTTTGCAAAATGTTTCAAAAGTATGAGAAGATGCTGGGTGGTGGCAGAGCATGCCTTTAATCCCAGCACTCTAAATTAGAGGCAGGTGGATCCCTTTGAGTTCGAGGCTAACCTGGTCTACAAAGGGAGTTCCAGGGCAGCCAGAGCTGTTACACAGAGAAACTCTGTCTTGAAAAACCAAAAAAAAAAAAAAAAAAAAAAAAAAAGAGAAGATACATAGTATATGGAAGAAAAAAAAAGGAAGAAAAAATTGGTGAGAAATATCAATTTGTTTTATGATATAGAAAAGGCAAGAGTATATGATAGGAAAAAGGTAAAAATATTTGCATAAACTGAGCTTAAAAAGAACAGGAAAATGCATAAATGTCTGTCAATAGCAAACAGAATGAGGAGCTCATATTTCAAAGATATATGGCAAACAGGAATTCTTGGCTATATTCTAAGGCATCTGAAAAGTAATACCCAGGGTAACATTTTCTATCACTTTTATCACTTCAACACAAATGCTTAAACATTAGGAAAGAGTGTATGTTAGGTTTCCCCTAGTCAAAAACCTAGACACTAAAAAACAGCATCGAATATTATCATTCTAGGGAGTAGTTTCTGGGATATAACAAATCCAACAGGAACTTCCCAGATCAGAAGCTAACACTATTTTCTAGTCATGGAATTCTCAAAATTTAGAAGGGTTTCTTCTGTATTTTTGCCAAACTACCAATCTTACTCCATAATTATGCCTTATTTTCCTCAAATTATCTAGTCTCCTCTGAGCAAGTGGTCTTTACATTCTGGTGTGGCTTCATATCAGTGAAACGGCTTCTTGAAGAAATCACTACTCTACTGGCCTACCAATAACACCAATCAATCTCTTTTTCAGCCACAGTGTACTTGATGTTTCAACTATCTTTAATTATGTTTAGAACAGTCAGGGTAAAAACTAAAAAAAAAAAAATTCTCTTGATTTCCAGTCTTTAGATTTCTTTACTACTCACCCCAACTCCTTTATCTGTGCTGAGGAGACATCCTCAGAGCACAATTAAAACAAATGTTATCAAGATTAAGATAATAAAAAGATAAAGCATGGCCATTAAAAGATAAGGTGTGACATTTAATGAAGTGGCATGTGCTTGGCATGTGGTCTTCATGAGACAAAAATCAAAAACATAAAGACCCCACAAGGTCCTTTCAGTAAAAGTATAGAAATGTATATGCACCGAAGTGCAAGCTATGCTACACTAATTTGTCCACAAACAGTTACAATCTTCAGATGAAACAAGAACAATGATCTGCAGTCAACAGAAAGAAATTGCAGAAATGACAATCTTTGAAAGAGGGAACTGTACTAGGCACAAAAAAGTAAATACTTCCTCCTATACAAAAAATACTTTTTAATTCAACCAAAGACATTATATGCTGTTAAAAGATTAGTCAAAGAATGAGAAAAATTTCACAACGCAGGACTTTCGTATTAGAATATATTAAAAACTTTTACAAATCAAAGCAAGCAACCAGAGTCGGAAACTTATCTCTGCGGGGAAGCAGTCTTCTAGGATGGGCAAGGCTCTGGGCTCAGTCCCCAGCACTAACAGCAAAAGAGGAAGAAAGAATAATGAAAATGGTGGAGGAAAATAATAATGGCAACTGAAGAAAGAAATAGCCATGATCTAGTGAAGCTAAAGAAAGCACCACATCATTTCATAATCGAACCTCCAGGTTCATACCCTGAAGAAATTTACACTTGTGTATAAGGACAGGATTGCAGTGTTGTCTGTAAAGGCCAAGGAAAGAGTGACAACCTGAAGGAACATCAAAAGGAAAATGGAGGGGTGGAGATGGCTTAGCAGTTAAGAATGCCTGTTGCTCTTCCATAAGACTTGAGTTTGGTTTTTGACTCACAACCACCTGCAACTCTAGCTCCAGTGGATCTGGACCCCCTTCTTCTGGTCTCCAAAGGTGTACACACACTTAAAACACCTATTTTGTTTAAAAAGGAATATGACTAAATGAAATATAACAAAATACTACACAGTAGATAAAATAAATAAACCAGAACTGGACGTATCAATATGAATACAATGAGTGAGAAATATAGCTTGCACCATTTAGTTAACTTTAACAAGTTAGGGCAATGCATATTGCTTATGGCCCAAAAAGTATATTATAAATATAGAATGATATACCAAATGCATATTAGTGGCTATTTCCAGGGAGGGAAAAAGGTTTCAAAAATATTGAAACATTTTTATATAAAGTATCCACTATGTGGATACTTTCCTATTCTTTCATTGGAATCAAACTGCTACATTAACTAAAATTGGCAATTTTATCCCCTGTCCTGCCTGGCAGGTACAACAAAGTCAGAAGTCATTAGCTGGGGCTATGAGAGTGTTTAGAAGAGACTGAATGCACTGGATGACAGGTCCCAGGACCCTGACCCCTGTAGTGACCTCTGCTACCTGAGAGGTGAACACAACGGATAGAACAGAGCAACAAGAACTTTCTTGAGAAGAGAGATACAAGCTGAAGAGAAAGAAAGAAGCAGGTTCCTGACAACACAATGCCATATATGGAGGAAAAGAAAAACTAAACAATGCTCTCTACTGCCCAGAGCACCTTTTTGGGGGAAGAAGGAAAGCTCTCTAAAACCTAGTACCAACTGCAACAAAACGAAGGCGTACCATCTGGGGAGATAGGTGAAATCATCTTTTGCTAACTGGATTGCTCTATAGGTTTTGGATATTTACTAAAAGCAAACACATTTATGTCTCAAATTCTGAACAGAGATTCTTAGATTTTATCACAGATCAAGCTAAATTTAGAGGTAACATACATATATAGATAGTTTCAGAACAGTCAGAGTTACACAGAGAGACTTTGTATCAAAAAAAAAAAAACCCAAAAACAGGGCTGGAGAGATGGCTCAGTGGTTAAGAGCTTTGCCTGCTCTTCCAGAGGTCCTGAGTTAAATTTCCAGCAACCACATGGTGGCTCATAACCATCTGCAGTGAGATTTGGTGCCCTCTTTTGGCCTGCAGGGATACATGCAGGCAGAATACTGTATACATAATAAATAATTTTTAAAAAAAAACTGTTCTTTTAACGACTGTACATTTGGTTCCTAAATAAGAAAGACTGGGATCAACCGAAGCTTGTGCCCTGCTTTCATATTTTCAGAAGGTGTTATGTAAGATGCCAAAGGGGGTAGCAATCAATTATCCTACACTAAGACACCTATGAACTACAATGACCAGCCCTGCAAGATACCCCTAAAGATGCCAAAAGTGGCTCTCACATCTAGGTTGTAACCAACAGCTGTCCAATAGGACTTAAGGCCTGTTCAATGGGAGAGAAATCATGCCTGGAAACATGGCTGAGGCTAGTGAGGTCTTAGAAGAGAACCTTAAACTGTTACTTTACTAAACCAACATAACTCCTAACTGCATTTTAAATACCCACCCTTATACCCACAGGTAGCTCTCACACACATCCCCAATCAAAGAAACTCCTCTTTGCAACAGACAGACCATTTCAGAAACTAGAACCTGTCAAAACAGAGAACAACTGATCATGGGTGTCCAATCCCAGCTGATACATTTACAACACAATTCCTGCACCAATGGCTTGGGGAACTTGGCAGAAGGGAGGGACAGAAATATTCTAAGAATCAGATGGTCACCATGTGAGACTCCTATAATGAAAGGGAGGCTACATTAACAATATTTCAACAACACAGCTACATAAACAGGACCTGAACAATAACAGCATCAAGAGACATATTAACACGGAAAGGGAAAATCTTATGAGGCTCCACTCCAAAGACAACACTGATTGCTAAGAGGGGAAATTAGTCACCCAGAAGGATGAGGCTGCTAATTGGTAATACAATATCAAGTGGTCAGCCCTGAAATCATACACATGCAAGCAACACTAAATAGACTCTGTAGGTTATATTTCTATATTTATGTGTGTTTGCACGTGTATATAATGCATATGTATGTATGCATATGTTGTGCGAATATATGTGCATGTATATGTATGTGTGCATATATATACACACACATGTGTACATGCGTGTATGTGTGTGTGTGTGTGTGAGTGAGTGTGTGTGTGTGTGTGTGTGTGTGTGTGTGTGAGAGAGAGAGAGAGAGAGAGAGAGAGAGAGAGAGATAACAGAAAAGCAGCTATGGGAGGCAGTAAGAGGGAAACAAGTGAGGCGTTGAAGGGAAGAAAGGGAAGAGGGATGTCCTAGTTGAATTTGGTTAATCTGACACAAGCAAGGATCATCTGAAAAAAGCCTCCAGGATCCAGACTGCCTGCAGGCAAGTCTCTGGAGGACACTGTTTTGATCAATGAGTGAAGTGGATGGCTCTTATGATGGCATCCTTAGGCAGGTGGTCCTAATGGTATAAGAACGCAGGCTGAGCAAGTCAGGAAGACCAAGCCAGAAAGCAGTGTTCTTCTATGGTTTTGCTTCCTTCAGTTCCTGCCTCTAGGTTCCTGCCCAAATTTCCCTCATAATGAAATATGGCTTGCAAGTTGTTAAACTGAAATAAGCCTTTTGCCCCCCAAAGTTGCTTTTGGTTATAGTATTTTATCACAGCAATAAAAACCCCAACTAAGACAGAAGGAGGTGATATAAATTTTAATTAAAATAAAAAACTGTTAAGAAAATTGAGGTAAAATCTCTAATATTTGAATCTGAAATCTTCAGTTTTGTCTTTCACAATAAAATCTTCAATGCAAGTAGAATTTTAATATGTACGCACACACACACACACACTGAAGACATGGTAGTGTTATTATGCCTGTGATGTAGGAGGGTCATCTGTCTATGTATTACTTTCACTGGTTAATAAAGAGACTGCCTTGGCCTTTTTGATAGGCCAGCCTTTAGGTGGGTGGAGTAGAGAGAACAGGATGCTGGGAAGAAGGCAACGACGCAGATGCCATGGCTCTCCTCTCCGAGATGGAGGTGGGTTAGAATCTTCCCGGTAAGCCACAACCTCATGGTGATATACAGATTATTAGAAATGGGTTAATTAATATGTGAGAGTTAGCTAATAAGGGGCTGAAGACAATGGGCCAGGCAGTGTTTAAAAGAATATAGTTTCCATGTAAATATTTCGGGTAGAGCTAGCTGGCCCGCCGTTCCTTTACATGCCTGTATTATCTGTCCAAGGTTGACCTAGACTAAAGAACCTGCCTCAACAAAAAAAAAAAAAAAAAAAAAAGGAAACCATTTTTTTCATGTAGATAAACAGTATAAACACTATTTAAAGATTATTTCATTTTTTCATTTTCATATATAACATATAAGACTAAATCTTTCATACATGAGGAGTTAAGTAAATTCTGTTTTATACTTTAATTTTCTTTTTTGCTTTCTGTTTACCTGTGCCAAATACTGTAGTACCCCAATTATAAAGGTTTTAAACCCTCCCCCACTTTTTTTTTTTCTGGCAATACTAGGGACCAGAACCAAACTCAGAGCTTCACATATATCAAAACAGTATTGATACTGAGCTATATATCCAGGTCTTACACTAAGTCTTAGAATCTCATACAATAAGCACTTAACTTCTAAAATATCTTGGCCAATCTTGACTTTTTGCTTCCAAACAGACTTTGAATTAACTTATTGGTTCTACAAGGATAAACAAATCATTTTCTAAAAAATTCGTTTTTCTAAAACTACAATAAATCTATACATTAATGATGGTTTAATTGGCACTTTGAAAGAAATTAGTCTTTTCCCCCCTCTATGATTATATTCCAAAAATATCTTTAGAATGACTATGTCGTCTTTTGGTTTACTTATATAACTTTTCTTAAAATTTTGCCCTGCCTGCCTGCTATCATTTGGATCTGAAATATTGTCATAATGGCCCACACTGCAAATCTTGATCACAAGAGTCAGTTTTGCTAATAGGAAGTGGTGGAACCTTTTAAGAAGGGGACTAGTTGGAGGCAGTAGGTCATAGAGGGAGGGTGCCTTTCAAGGAGTACTGGGACTAGGTCCCTTCCTATTTCTCTTTTGATTTCCCAGCTGTATCGCACATTTCCAGCTCTGCTTCCACATGCCCAATCAATAAAGACAATCAACTCTGGACTGAGAACTCTGAAATCATGAGTCAACTTAAGTCTCTGCTCTCTTAAAGCCAGCTTACCTTATTTATTACAGTATGAAAAGCTGACATAACGCAATCCAAAGACACATATTCCTTCCTAAATAATTAGGAAGATTTTTTTCACTATTCTGATATTAACTACATTTTTATTATATTTTCCTATTTAGAGTAACAAAACTGACTTTACTGTAGTAATTTTATATAAAACAAGTAACTAAACTATTACAAACCTGAAAAACTTCTGTGTAGACTCTTGAATTTTCCATGAAAGTATTCTTATTGACTCTAAAGGATGATGGCTTGGTTATTTCTTTCAGCCTGGTGACTTCTATTGCCCAGGGTCTTGAGGAGAGAAGTAATGCAAAACTGGAGATGAAGGACAGTTATGGCTGCTAGGCTGCTGACATCTAAGAGAATATGATGAATGTCTTGCTATCAAGTATGATACTTGCTGGAGGCTGTTCATAGAGGTCTGTGGTGGCTTGAGTGAAATGACTCCCATAGACTCATGTATTTAAAAATTGGTCCCCAGTCAGTGGGACTGTTTGGGAAGCATTAAGAGGTGTGGCCTTGCTGGAGGAGGTGTGTCACCAGGGGTGGGCTTTGAGGTTTCAAATGCCCATGCCCTCTGCCTCTGTCCAACTTGCAGATAAGGATGCAAATTCTCAGCTACTGCATCAGCACCATGTCTGCCAGCTGCCATGCTCCCAATAAACTTTCTTCTATAAGCTGCATTGGTCTTGGTGCTTTGTCACACAGTAGAAAAGTAACTAAGATAATTATCTTTCATCAGATCAAAAAATATCCTTTCTACTCTAAGTTGAATAGTTTTTTTTTTAACCATAAAAGTTAATAAATTAACTTTCTGTATCTTAAAGCTAAGTGGCAGAGCACTACCTAGTATAAGGTCCTGCGCTCAATCTAGGTACCAAAAGCAAGGGAAACAACATTTAAACTGCTTGTATGGATAATTACATTAGTAGTAGACTTTTAAAATGTAAAACCAAATTTGTCTACTAATTTTTTTTCCCTTACACCTTACTGAATGCAGGTAATCTAACTAATTTTGACAGCCTGGTGCTACGGAGGCATTTTCTCAACAGATGTTCCCTCATCTCTGATGACTATACCCTGCGTTAAGTTGACATAAAACTAGCCAGCACAAAGACCAAATGCTTCCTTATAACTGGGGCTCACTCCTAGTTTCAGAGGGCTAGTCTATAATCACCATGGTGGGGACAATAGCAGCAGTCAAGCAGGTATAGTGCTGGTGAAGTAGCTGAGAGACAGAAGAGCAGAGAGCTCCCCCAGTGACACACCTCCTCCAACAAGACCACACCTTTTAATCCTCCCCAACAATTCTACTAACTGGAAATCAAACACATGAGTCTATGGGGACTATTCTTATTCAAACCACCACACACATACACAGAAATACATCTTTTTAAATATATATATTTATGGACTGTGGCAACACACACTTTTAATCCCAGCACTCAATTCAGGGGCAGTATAATCTACAGAGAAACCCTGCCTTGAGAAAAAAAATACATATTTTTAAATTTTTATTTTATGTGTTATATCTGAACAGCATTATCTATAACTTTGGAGTATTTGATTATATTTTTCATTGCATCTAGCACAAGTGGGAATCTGGGACAGGTCCTGAAAGTTCTATCTGCTTCTAGTGCCAAGTACTCAGCTTTCTGGTCACTCATCATTAAAAAAAACTAAGTCACATGATCTCTCTCTATCATAGTTGCCATGCCTTCCCCACTGTAACAGACTGAATTGAGTCAAGTAATCCTCCCTCAAGTTCCTTCTGTCAGTAGTGTTGATACAGGAACAAGAAAAGTAACAAACACTCCTTTCCCCACCCTTCACTTCTAATCCCTGTGCCCTAGAACAGGTTTGCATCTCTTCCTAGTTTATTCACTGATCCTTAAAGGAATTCCAGCTATACACAAAGGCCCCTGTATCTTCTCACCTTGCTCAGTCCTTAGACTGTTCAGCCCTCCATGGGTACTCTGTAGAACATCAGTAGAGGAGCAAGGGAGACAGAAGGCTTACTTCTCTGAGGTCATGGTTTCCTCCCCAACACTCTTTGCATGTCAGCTCAACAATGAACTTTAAAAAAATATTTCAAATATCCTAAATTTTTAAAAATTTGGAGATATATATATATATATGTATATGAATATTTTTCCTGAATGTATGTCAGAACACCATCAGATTCCCTGGGATTAGAGTTACAAAAGTTGTAAGCTGCCATGTGAGTGCTGGCAATGAAGCTCAGGTCCTCTGGGAAGGCAACCAGTGCTATCAACCCCTGTGTCATATCTCTAGCCCAGCATTTTTAATGTTTTATAATATATGTCTTCATCCAAAATTTTTTTTAATTTCACATCTGCCAAAACCAAAAATATCTCAAAACTTTGAAGAGCTAGCTCACTAAGTACCCCCAAAAGAAATTATCAACACTACTTAAAGCCTAAGGAAACTGGTTCATTTAATAAGTGTGTGTCAAATACACTTCTAGGAACTTAACACACATCAGTAAACTAAAGAAATATTAATACGTTTGAAGCACTGACACTGGATAAAAGTAGAACATCACAATCAATAAGCACAGTGAAATTAGATTATACTATAGAGGTTAGTAAGAACAATAGGAAGAAATTAAAATCAAGTGGTCAAACAAGAAAAAGATCGCAAGTATTTGTGTTAAGGCTGTAGTCACAATGGTAGAAAGTCTGAATACTAAGTGTGAGCCTCTGGGTTTAATCCCTAGGAGTATGTGCATATGCATACATACATACACACACAACTGATATTGTGGGGACCTAAGATCCTAAACACAGCAGCTACTATTAAAACACTTCCCTCTAACATATTTCTAATTTTTTTTAATAAAACACAAGATTGTAAGAACTATAACTAATTTCCTCTTGGTGTGAGATGGGGGGGGTGTCTCACAGAGATGCTACTGCCTGACTCCATCCATTTCAAAGAAAACAGGGCACACCTAAATATGAATACTTGGAGATGCTGCTCAAAAAGTTAAGATGTTTCCTATTCAAAAATTTAAAGTAAATGAAATTTTAAAATAATAATAAAATATATAATAGGATCAAAGTTCTTAATATTTATTGAAATAATGGTTAAATGAACAGAGATACATTTCATACTTCTTAAACTAGTTAGATTTTAATTAGGCCACTATTAGTCAGTTGCTTTGAAGGGTAACCCTCATCTTGGAAGGCAACCTGTCCAATTTTCTCATTATATCTTTTATGAGGATGTGCTTATTAACTCTTTAAAAAGCAGGCTTCCTTTTTCTCTGTATAGCAATAAAATATAAAGCTATTAAATTAAACCTTAAAAGCAGGGAGGGGAACTCCAGGGACTTGCGAGAGCTCAGCAGTTAAGAGCACTGGCTGCTTTTCCTGAGAACTTAGGTTTGATTCCCAGTGCCCACATGGTGCTGCCATCTTCCCGTCTCCACACCATGAGAATTCCCTGTTCCAATAGTTTGGCTTCCCTTACTTCCTCACTTTTATAAACTCTCAGATGTGCACAGAGTAAGCTGCCTTCTAAGCATCTGCTAAGGGCTGGAGAGGGCTCTGAGGGTAAAGCTGGAGAGGACGGGGCTTCGGTCCCCAGCACTAACATCAGGCTGCTCACAGCTCCATGTAACTCCAGCTCCAGAGGGTCTGAGGCATCTGCTGGCCCCTCCACACATGTGTGCACATATCCCTGTCCTATAATTAAAAATAAGTCTTTTTTAAAGCTGGGCATGGTACCACACATCTTTAATTCCAGCACCCAGGAGAAAGAGGCAGGAAGATTTCTGAGTTCAAGGCCAGTATGGTCTATATAGCAAGTTCTGTATCAGCCAAGGTTACATAATTAAGACTCTATCACAAAAAAGAAAGGAAGGAAGGAAGGAAGGAAGGAAGGAAAAAGAAAAGAAAATTTTTTATATTTAATTTACAAATAATTCTATAAGCTTGTTGAAAATTACAGTAAAATTTCTTACTGATATACAAAACTGGAACATTAAACTTCAGAAACAAAATTAACATGTTTGGTAATAGGGTCAAATTTTTTTCCTGTGAAAACAAACCAATAATCACTTACTTAAAAGGAAATAACTGATAAAACATTAATACTAATATTCCAAAGTCATGGTATACTAAAAACCCATGAAATTAAACAGTGTAAATTAAAGCATGGTACAGGGGACAAAATTCCAAGAGTATGCTTAAATGTCTTCCTGACCCTCATATTCCTACCTGGAAGTTGTCAACTGTAACAAGGAGAGGCTGTTTGTTCATCCCGGCCACCTGGCTAATTTAGCCCCAAAATAACCACACAGAAACTGTACTAATTAAAACACTGTTTAGCCCATTAGCTCTAACTTCTTATTGGCTAACTCTTACATTAATTTAATCCATTTCTATTAATCTGTAATCTGTGGCAGTGGCTTACTGGAAAAGATTCATCATGTTTATCTCTGGTGGCCCCATGGTATCTCTCTCTACTCCGCCTCTCTTCCTCCCAGCATTCAGTTCTGTCTTCCCCGCCTACCTAAGTTCTGCCCTATCAACTAGGTTAATTTATTCATTAACCAATGAAAGCAACACACAAACAAAAGGAACTCCTACACCAGCCAACTACAATTTAGGCAAGGAATGAAGACAAAGGAATGACTCCTTCTCCTCCACTCCCCAGGACATTTGCAAAAATACAGGACGGACAGTTTCCTTATAGGACCAGTCTCATGAAACTGCAGTCCAAAATTGAGAAATAAAAAAAGTGACAGCTAAGAAAGAGCATTCCACAAATAATGTCCTAAGCTAGCATGTCAGCAAGTAAGTGTGTAGTTATTTCACTGTGTGTTCAGGAAAGGCTTCTCTGAAGCAGTGTACTGAGGAGATGGGGGAAAAGGAACCAAACACACGAAGGCATAGATGAAGGCCTTTGAAATTGCCCAGCTCTTGGCTCACATCTAACCACTCCTGGTACCCAAATAGCTCATACTTTCTTTTTTTTCCTCTGTCTTTGTTGTTGTGGAATATTTGTTTAACTATGCAAAGATGTGTTACATTTGTTTAATTGTGTAAAGATGTGCTGCTGTTTCATTTTGCCTGCCTAAGATACCTGTTTGGTCTATAAAAAGCTGAACTGCTAATAGCAAAGGAGGAGGTGTAGGTGGGAATTCTGAGCATGGCGAGTAAGTAGAAGAAGGAATTTAGGCTGGGGAGGGGAATACCAGGGCCCAGACAGACAGACATGGGAGGAAGCAGGAAAATAGGAAAGGAAGGAAGGAAGGAGGGAAGGAGGGAGGGAGGGAGGGAGAACAGAGAAATGCCTTGAGGCAAAGCACAGGTGAATAGAAACAAGTTAAATTAAATTAAAAGAGCTAGTGGGGCAAGCCTAAGCTAAGGCCAAGAACTCATAATTAATAGTAAGTCTCCATGTCTTTATTTGGGAGCTGGCTGACAGTCAAAAGAAAATGCCAACTACATATTTATTTATTATTTCCTCCATCTGAAAGAACCTCTGTGCCAGGCAGTGGTGACACACACCTTTAATCCTAGCACTCAGGAAGCGGAGGGCAGGCAGGAGAAACCCTGTTTTGAAGTGGAAAAAAAGTAGAAGTAGAAGAAAAAGACGACGACCACGACGACCTCCACGGACCTAATTTAGCTGTAGTACCACAGTGGCTGACATGCTGCTGGGACTCACCCTACTATCTGCCTCTCCACAGCAATTTCGTTTCATCAATGCTAACATGCAGTGGTTATTTCTATATGTCAAGTTTACCCATTTGACTGAATTCCTGGAAGGCATTTTTGAATTTGCAGTGCAGACCACAGTGCCCGGCTTAAAGCAATAAGAGTTTAATCACTATCAGACAAATGACTAAGGTAAAAGAATTAAACTTTTCTTACCTCTAATCTTTGACAGGTTAGCCAAGTCTTAGTCATCTATCATCTGTCTACCACCAGTGATCTAACCCTGAACTTACACATTACAGAGTCCATAAATGACTGTCAGATTACCTGTCATTTTCATCTGTAAAATACTGTGTACTTTTTCAAAGCCACCTAGTAAACAGAAGTATAACCAAGAATACTTCAGTACGGTGTCTATGTCAAGCAGTGGAAATAATAGGTATGCACATCAAGAGTCTGAGTTCCTCAGGTCGGTATTTAAAGGAAGGAGAATTTTACTAATGACAGCCAAAAACTAAAAGTTGTATTTAGCATTCCAGCTGGCAACAGCACACAGTAAGCACAATGGTAAAAGGAAACCATATTCCTTAACCACTGGCTCTTATTTCCAACAAAGTGTACTATCTCCGCACAGCAGTTCTGTAGACAGAAGCTGCTTTACCCCATTTTCAATCGCTAACAACAGTTTGTTTACTCATACCACTGCTACAAAGGCCATTTGCTGCTCTTCATTCTGTGAATCTCTAAACAGACAGTTCTCAAGTACGCATATAAATTCTGACCTCTCAGAACTTACAAGAAAATAAGAAACAAGCCAGCATATTTATCAGCAGGGCAGGCAGTAACTATGGAAAAACTGTTTATTTAGATGTTAGATAATGGACCCAAGTCTTTCTCTAATACTGAACTATACCCCTAACACCATGACAAAAACAAACAACAAAATTTTGTTATAGAGCTGGGAAATATCTTAGTATAAATTTCTCGAGAATTACTTATTTCATCCACTTGTCAATTTTTTACTCATACTTTTCTAGATATTTTGTTCAGTTGTTTATCCAATGTATCCACCTGAGCCTATAATGTTGAAAGACAGGGTCCAATTTGCAATACTGTCTACAAATTAGCACAACTAATAAAACAAAATTGAGTATGTCAAAGTAACTATTAAGAGGGTCACCATTCACATTTTACAGTGATAAAACTGAACCATACTTAATCATCTAGCTGCTCCAATGTATTTCTATCAGTAGCACAACTAGTGTTACCTAAGTTTAAAGTGATTTAGCAGAAGAAAAAAACTAATTACTGCTCAAATTAGCTTAACAAAAAAAAAATAGAAAAACCCTATTAACAGGAATGTATGCAGCAGGTGTTCAACAGCATACATGCTAGCTGTCTATTCTACCTACAGACAACAGGGTATGTGTCACACACACACACAGACACCGTCCTCTGATACCACGAGAGATACCATCACCACTGCTACAAGGGCCTTTTGCTGATCTTCATTCTGTGAATCTCGGTGAACTAAACAGACAGCTCTCACGTATGCATGGCCAAGAAATTCTGACCTTACAGAATTTGTAAGGAAATAAGACAGAAACCAGCACATTTATCAGCAGGGCAGGCAGTAATTATGGAAAAAATTGTTTGTTTATTTAGATGTTAGATACTGGTCCCAAAGTCTTTCTCTACTACTGAACTATATATATATACTCCTAACCCCATGACAAAAACAAACAACATCAAAAATTTGTTAGAGAACTAAGAAATATCTTAGTATAAATTTCTCTAGAATTACTTATTTCACCCACTTGTCATTTCTACGCTCACTATGGGAAACTAATAGCAATTACAGGGGACCCCAGAAAACTTGCTGGCTAGACTAGTCTTAACAGTGAGCTCTGGGTTCAACTGAGAGACTGAAGATGTAAAACTCCTTATTTTCAGGTGCACATATGAACTAACACACAGGCCAACACTCACACTCAGGTGCAAGCAAAACACACACATGCAGGTAATTATACTCTAAGGATGCCTACAGACTTAAAGGTGGCAAACCATCTAAAGGCATATTTTAATGTGTAAGTCTACTCTACAGTAATAATCATCAACATCTAGTTATGCATACTACTACACATCTCTTCTATAAAAGGAGGTTCCTGTACTAAATGAATTCTAAAATTTCCTTCTGGGACAAACTTTATAGACCCATAAAATATACAGCCACGTAGGTAGGGCTCCACCTTAGAAGAAATTTTGCATTTGGTTTAACAATCTGTTGTTATCGTCTTGAAACTTTAAACAGTTTTTTAAATAAAGGGACTCATTTTTAAAGTCATTCTAAACTGAGATTATACAGCTAGTCCTTTTCATTGACATTCAAACCCTGTGACTCCTTAAATGTATACTTACAAGGTTCTAGACACAATGGTAATTTTAAAAACCAGCAAAACAAAAAGGACCTGATTTCCATTAGTTTCAGAATAATGACTTTCAAGAATACAATTAAATCCCTTTACCTTCCTAGATCCACAAATTATTCTCCCTTTCACAATAACCAACTGACCACACCAAGTCTTTTCCTTGGAGCAACTTTCAGACTGTTAACCTAGGCAGAACTATACCTTCCCTCCCTCTCACCCCAAGATTTGAGATTAAATCATAAATATTTAAAACTTAGGGCATCACACTTGGAAAACAAAAACTGACTTCTGAGTCAAGTACAGCATTAGAAGCCTGCAATCCTGACCTTGTAGGCTGAGGCAGGAGGATCACAAATTCAAGGCCCTCCTTACTACAGAGCAACACCCTGACTCAGTTTTTTTCTTCTGGCTTCTCTAGCAAATGAAATCCTCTACTGCTTTCAGTAAGCATAGTCAAATTCACTCTTTATGCTCAGACAGTTACCAACTTTGAGCATAAGGTACATGACAATTTCCCATTTACCCTATTGTCTTTCCCAGATACAGGTCCTTCAGCCACACACATCTTCCCATTCCATAGACAGATCATGCCCTCTCCTGCTCCATGGCCTCTGCACATACTAATCCTCTTATTGAGAATCCTCTTATTACCACCCTTTACATGAAAATCTTTTGACTTCTGGGGCTCCATTGAGATGCCATTTCTCTATTACTTACTTGCTTCTAACTCTGTATGCGTCATTGGATTACATGACCAACAAAGACAGAAAGCATCTGTTTTGTTTGCTCTGCATTCATAGTACTTGGCCCACACAAGAAAATAAAAATGTGTTCAATCTTTTCATTCTTGTGGGTCCCAACTGCAGGTATTCCCTTAGATTTATGACCGAGCCCTCTCAACCTCTCCCTATTTTCATTTCTAGGTTAAAGATTCTATCTTAAAACTCCAAACTTAACCTTTCCCAACAAGGTCCAGTCCTTCAACTATGGCACCTGCAGTTAAGTCCACCTGGAGTCATTCTCTGGCACTCAGAACTGCACATGTCTTGAGATATTCCCTGAGGGATGGGGTGGTAATTCAATGACACAGTGTTTGCCTAGTAAGCACTCTGGGTTCAATTTTCAGCACTGAAGGGAAAAAAGAAAACTCAAATACATTAATTGCTCTAGTTATAACCCTCTTTGCCCCCATATTGTTAATAATGGTATCCTTTTAGAGGTCAAGAGTCAAAATGTTCTTTCATCCATTGATAATGCCTGATTACTTCTCTAAAAAATGCATCTGAATATTCCTGCAGTCACGTGGGGCCTCATTTCTTACCTATGGTCTTTTGAAATAACAATTATGTATTTATCTCCATGTATACTCAAGATGAATTCCAACCATATCATTAAATGTTTTTGTCAATCTCTTCAGCGCTCTTCACGCTTCCCAACATCCATACATTTTCTACTTGGTATTTCAAAGGCCCTCTCAAAGCCAGTGTAGCAGCACATACCTGTCATCCCAGCACTTGGGAGATAAAGACTGGAAGACCAGGAGTTCAAAGCAAGACCATGGCCAACCTGGCGGATCACATGAGTCCCTGTCTGAAACCTCTCCCTGGCCTTCAAAGTCCCTCTCAACCTTGCCGAGGCTATCTTAGCAAAGCAATTTGACAGCCAAATCCATAAACCTGGAGAAAGACTGACATGTTAAAAGATGACAAGGAGACTGGAGAGCTGCCTTAGAGGTTAAAAGCACTGGCTGTTCTTACAGAGGACCAGGACTTAATTCCCAGCACCCACATGGTAGCTCATAACCACTTGTAACTCCAGTTCTAGGGAATGAGATACCCTCTTCAGGCATTAGCAGGTACCAGGCAATGCAAATGGTACACAGACGTACACGTAGACAAAACACCCAAACACATTAAATAATTAAAAAAAAAAGGGCAAGGAAAAACAGTTCCACCACTTAACCTATCCACATCCTTTAATCTTATAAAGACCAAACAAGTTCATGTAAGTAGATTACTTAAAACAATGCTTGGCACACAGCCAATACTATATACTGTGTTTTACAGTCACATTTTCAATTATCAATAACCTGCACTCCAATCTGCTGAAACTGACTGTTGCACCCGTTCCCCTCAGCCTTTCCCTTCTGAAGTCACAGTTCACCACAGGATAAGAATCGGCTGATAAGTTTGTCAGTTTTGCAAACCTGTTCTCATTTGAAAGCACTTTGAGTCAAAAGCTTCTTTTCTTTCCATCTCATGCCCTGACATGTCCCAAAGTTTACTCCTCAAAGAATTCCTAGACCCATTCAAAGATTCTCTGCCTACAATTGGTCCACTCTTCCGTCTACTTTCTCATTCCCAACTTACAGATCAGAGAACATCTTGCCACACTATCTCTATCACCAGTGGCAATGCTGTTTTAGGGGTTTTTGTTTGTTTGTTTGGTTGGTTGGTTGGTTGGCTGGTTTTGCTTTCTTGAGACAGGGTCTCTCTGTGTAGCCCTGGCTATCCTGTAACTCATTCTGTATAGCAAGCTGGTCTTGAACACACAGAAATCAACCTGCCTCTGCTTCGCTAGTGCTGAAATTAAAGTCGTACACCAACACCACCTTGCTATTTTAGTTTTCTTATGCTTCTATTGTATTCTCTTTGCATAAAAATATTAAAAATAATTAAAAGTTCTTCCCCTCTAATACAAACAGAGTATGGACTTTAATCTCCAAAGTAGTCAGTACTATTAGAAGTGTAGTCTTTCTACCCCTCTTAGGGCATCTGCTATACACAGGAATAGGTAACACTAGTATTTGCTAATAACTCACAGATTCCTAGGAATTGTAAAATGAGAGCTTTAATACTCCCCAAAATTGGCAGGTATAGTGGCATATGTCTTTAACCAGTACCTGTGAGGCAGAGGCAGGCAGATCTCTGAGTTTTAGGTTAGCCTGATCTACATAGCAAGTTTCAAGACAGCTAAAGCTACACAGTGAGACCCTATGTCAAAAACAAACAAACAAAAAAAGAAATCAAACAAAAAAACAACTCCAAAAACTGCTTACCCACTCTTCAATTTGAACAATAAATTACCAAGTATATTATATAATTCCAAAAACAACTAGTAACTTAAGTGTGCACATGGAGCCAGCAATCAGTGCAAACCATTCCGTTCTGTAAAGGAAAGTGGGAAAAACAAGCAAACAGAAAACAGAAAACAAATGGTAACTGCTAAAGACACAAAAATCCAGCAAGAACTGGGCCTAAAGAATAGTCTTCAAATAATTTCTCAGATTTCCTGAAAGGTCTTATCTAGTGTCTGCTAGTGTTTGGACCCAAGGACAGACACAACTTAGGGAAGAAAGGTTTGTTTCAGATGTAGCTTCAGCAGGCTGCAATCTAGCACAACAGAGTTAGTATAGTAGAGGTCAAAGTAGCGGAAGCATGCGGCAGAGGCTCCCAGCAGGTTTCCCAGAAAGCAGAAAGATCAAATAGAGCTAGAAGTAGGTGTAATTTCCAAAGGCCCTCCTCTACTGATCTGCTTCTACCAGCTTTTGGAGAATGCTCCAGAGTCTTTAAAATAGGACAATCTGAGAGTCCAACATTCAGAGCATGCGCTTGTGGAGGACACTTCAGGTCAATCCTTAACACTATGCCTAGAGAGCTTTACAAACCCAAAAATAGTGTGTCCTCAACAAGTCAAAAATGACAATGATTACAAATTATTCTTATAAAAAATGCAATTATTGAGTAAATTTTAAAGGTTAGTGTATTTATTTCTTTGAGGATGAGTATGTGTGGAGGTCAGGTAACACATTATGGTAGTCAGGTCTCTTCCCACCATATGGATCTTAGGGATCAAGCTCTGGACACCTAGACAGAAGACAAGTGCCTCAACCCTGTGAGCCATCCCTCCAAGGCAATTATTTTATAATTTCTAAGAACTTAGAAGAATTTAAAAAAATCAAAGAAAAACCAGATCATCTTAAGTCAGAGCTGTCCTCTCAACACTCATTACTTTTGTTCTATATACCTTAAAAATATTACAGATGTTCCTATAAAAATACAAGGAAAACATCAGGAGGAAAGTTAAACTGGATATCTAATCACTGGCTTAATGTTTTAAAAGAAAGTGGGTCTGTAAGACAGCTCAGTAGGTAAAGGTACCTACCTCCAAGTCTGATGACCTGAGTTCAATCCACTTATCCCAAGGACCCACATGGTGGAAGAAGGTAGTAATTAATGTTCCTCCTTCCTTTCCTCTGCTGAAGTGACACCCCCTCCAAACTCCAGTGAAAACAGAAAGCTTAAAAAAGAACTATCAAAAAAAGAACTATCATATCAGAGAACATGAAAATATCGAGATTTTAATCACACACACATACCAGTCCAAGAAATAGAGAGTTCAAACTAAAAGAACACCAATAGTACTAAAATTACCAATTTTACAATAGCTTGACAGAAATGCTTCAACAATTACAATGACTCTCTAAACAAGTTAAAAAAAAAAACCTAAGCAAATAAGGAGCAGATGAAGATCCAAATGGAAATTTAAAAAGCTGAAAAATATAAACAGTAGGTGGGTGCCTTCAGGGACAGAGGAAATACACAGGAAGCCAGAGTAGCAAATGGATCCAACCAGAACAGCGGAAAGACTAAAGAGCAACTGGCACGTCACAGACACTCTTAAACAAAAGAGCTACCGCTCAGGCTGTCCGTCTGACAAGGAAGGGGAACAGAAAAATTAGGCTAAAAATGTACTCAAAAAATAATGGTGAAAACTCCAAGATAAAGATTTGGAATGATAAGTGCACCCCCAAACAGGATAAACCCAAAGAAATCCATACCAAAAGGTACCAGCATCAGAAAACATAAAAACAAAAGAAAAAGCTCTAAGAATGGAAGACAAGAAAGCCACAGAGGAAAGGTGACTTGAATGAGCAAATTTCTTACCTGGAACCACAAGGCCCAGATGGGAAAGCAAGTCCTTTTGATCGACTGGAAGAGAAAGTTAAAGGGAACTGATAATCTCACACAAAGGAAAAGAAAGGAATTTTTCACAGACCTATCTTAAAACAATGACAAAGTTCTGAGCCAAGTAAGGGTGGTGCTCACCAATAATCCCAGCACCTGTGGGAGACCAGAGGATGGTCAATGTCATCTTGGTCTTCAGAGTGAGTCCTAGGCCAGCCTGAGCTACAGAGTAAGACTGTGTCTCCTTGCTTCTTCCTATCCTATCCCACCCTACCTCTGAAAAGGGTTTAAAAATCAAAAGGAAAAAAAAAAAAAGAATTATACCCCAAAACAGTATAGAGCAAGATGAGAAAAAAGTTTAAATGTGGGCTGGAGAGATGGCTCAGCGGTTAAGAGCATTGCCTGCTCTTCCAAAGGTCCTGAGTTCAATTCCCGGCAACCACATGGTGGCTCACAACCATCTGCTATGAGGTCTGGTGCCCTCTTCTGGCCTGCAGACATACAGACAGAATATTGTATACATAATAAATAAATATTTTTTAAAAAAAAGTTTAAATGTTTCTGAAATCCACAAGTCTGAAAAAGAAAAAACAGAAAGCAAAAGTCAACTGGCAGGTGTATGCCCTAATATAGCAATAATTGTGTTACATATAAATGGCCTAAATACATAAATGAAAAGGAAGCCTAGCTAAACAGATTGTAAAACATGATATAACTATATACTGTTTATAGAAAGTCACTTCAAATATTCAAAGTGACTAAGACAAACATATTAAAAGCAATAAGGCAAGTTGGGCATGATGATATATGCCTGTAATCCAGACACTTAAGTGGTAGAGGCAGAAGGATCAGGAATCCAAGGCTATCCTTCACTATTAGAGAACAGCCTGGCTACCTGGGCTATAGTTTACAAGATGACACCAGTGGGAATAACTGGATAAAGGATACAAGGGACCTTCTTCAATTGTTCCTTAGAGCTACATGTAGACCTACAGTAATCACACAACAAAAGTCTAATTTAATTGGGGAGTGGTGGTGCATGTCTTTAATCCTAGCACTCAGGAGGAAGAGGTAGGAGGAGTTCTATGAGTTCAAGGCCAGCCTGGTCTATATATAGAGTGAGTTTCAGGACAGCCAAGGCTACAAAGAGAAAATCTTTCTTTTAAAAAGTTTAATTTAGGGGGCTGGAGAAATGGTTTTTCAATTAAGAACACTGGCTGCTCTTCCAGAGGATCTAGGTTTGATTCCTAGCACCCACATGGCATCTCACAACCATTTGTAACTCCAGACCCTGGGAATCAATACCTTCTGGCCTCTGTGAGCACCAGGCACCCAAGTAGAACAAAGACTTACATGCAGGCAAAACACCCATACACATAAAACAATAAACTAAACTTTGAAAATTCAATTAAAAAGCCACCAGTGCATTGTTCCAAAGTTTTCTAAATGTGAACACTGCAGAGCTCAGTTAGGCCTTTATCAATCACAGAATACAGACACAAATATCAAATGCTATGCCTACCCTCAAACACTCTTAACTAGAACTCACAGCATAAAACAACAGTGAAGAAGGTCTTCATAAAGGGCAGGCAATGTGATCCAATCTCTGAGGGAGCAAGCAGCACTTTCACAAGCAGGGATGGAAACAGGGTAATCATGGAAGAAAGACAATCATATAAAGGTACAAAGCCAGAACTAAGCATGATAAGCATGATGCCTTTGCAGAAAGACACATGTGGGTGTTGGCAGGTAACAAAGATGGATAAGTCAATCTGGGAAAAAGTGGGGAGGATACCCAGAAGCCAAAGACAATTTAACTGCAACCTAGCCAACCAAAAGCAGAGATTTCCCCTCCTTCTCCACATCCCTTATCCCACCCAGGCTCTCCACCATCCTCTACAGCACTAGCTAAGTCCAGACTCCACTGTATCATTTAAAGCTGCCCTATTCTCTTGTTACCTTCAACCTACTTTGGGCCTGTCATACATTAATCACCCAATACATGCTAACTGAATAAACGAGCATGCTGTAAGTGTCCACTCTTAGTGTTAGTCTATACAGCTGCTGCATTCTTCTTCTCTATTTTACCAAAGTATGAGAAGTGCATGTGGTACAGAAATGAGTATAGAAAGTGTTATTACCTCTGTTGTGTTATTTTTCATAAAATGAGAGCCTACTCCCAAGACTAGATGATTTTATCTCGTCTGTGGAAGTTATCCACAAACAAACAGCAAAAGCCTAGGTGCTCCATGCCTCTAGTCCCAGCACTCCTGGGCTGAGTCAGAGAGACAGTAACTGCCCAAGCAATAAACCTGTCTCAAGAAAACAAACACAACAAAAAAATAAAAAGCCAGCATTCCTCCAGGCCAAACTTATGAAAAACAAGACAGGTTTCAGAAAAATGTCGCATACCAAAAACTAGGCAACATGCTGCTTAAATATAATGTAGTGTCTTGGATTAGATTTTGGAGCAAAGGAGCATATTAATGGAAAATTAACGCTAAATCCAAATTTAGCTTTTTAAAAAACACCTTATGAAGGGCTAGAGAGATGGCTCAGTAGTTAGGAGAACTGGTTTCTCTTTCGAAGGACTTGAGTTCAATTTCCAGCACCAAATGGTAATTCTAGTCCCAAGGGATCTAATGCCTTTTTCTGGTCTCTACTGGCACTGCATGCACAGACATACATACAAGCAAAACACCAATACACATAAATACAAATAAATCTTTCAAATGCACATACACAATAGGTACTAACATATGATTAAAATTTGAATTTATTAATATAATTTCATGTTACTAAAGAGAGATAAACCCTGTACTTGGTAGGCTAAAGCAAGAGTATCATCAAGTTAGAAGTCAATGAGCTACACCATTTCAACAAGGGGACTGCACAGTGAGAACTTGTAGCAAAATACACACACACACACACACACACACACACACACACACGGACCCATGCGACACACACCAGGCCTGTTGTTGGCTCAAGTTTATAATCTCTTCCTTTGGAGAGGTGAGGCTGAAGACTTCTGTGAGCTGAGGCTAGCCTAGGTCACAGCGAGAGACCCTGTCTCAACACAGAAACAGAAAAGAGAGTAGGGAGGGAAGGTCAGTAAATCATGCCAGGAGCAAAACTCCATCCAGGTAGTTAGAATTCCCAGAAGAGAGCCTACAAACACCTTCATTATAACTCTGCCTCATGGTCTCACCAGGAGCCACTGACAACCAGTCTTCCCTAGTTGGGAGGCTCATTCATTTACTCAGCGCAGTTACTGGGTGTCTACAACTTATCAAGGGCTGTAAAGTCTACAGGAACACATGGTTAGGGGAGAAAGCTACAACAATCTCTGTTTCGCTAAGTTTATAAACTCCACTGAGGAAGACACTTAACGTTCGCACAAATGATGAGCGCTCCTAAAAGTTGTACAGTCTGCTGCTTAAAACAAATGGAGCCAGAGAGAGGACTTGGTGGTACAGAGCACTGTCTGCTCTTCCAGACAACGCAGGCTCCTTTTCCAGAACCCACATGGCAGTTCACAAGGATCTATCTGTAACTCCAATTCCAAGGGATCTGAATCCCTCTTCTGGACAAGGCAAAACACCCATACGTATTTTAAAAAATCGTAATGAAATAAAACAGGTACCAAACAAACCAAGAAACATTCTCTAAACCCAGTTAGCATTGACTTTTGAATAAAGGCTTCTCAGGTTTCAAACCACACACAACCAGGAATTCTGTTAAAACAGATACTAATTCGGTCGACGTGGATGAGTGTCTGAAGTATTTCTTTGAGACTCTCCAGGTAATGAAGATATTTCTAGTTCATGAACCACATTTGAAAGAATTATCAAGGCTCTGAGGTACCACGGGAAGATCTTCAAACTGTCCTGTAAAATGCAAGCTCCCGAACTCTGTCTCTCATTCACCACAGTATTCCCAAGACGTACCACTCACCAGGCGGAACTCAATAAATATTTACCAGGTAAGTAAATGGATGGACGGTCAAGACTAGCACTATTCAATTGCTGCACACTTGGCTCATGAATTCTTGAAATGTGGCTACTGAGTGAGGCGCTGAACTTTTTAAATTTAGGTAACCACATGTGGTCAATGGCTACCCCCAAAAGACGACCCTGAGCCAGGCACAGACCCAAAGGAAAGGGCACTTAAGCACAAAGTCTCCTAGGTCTGACTCTCAACTCTGCAGCTTGGCGTGTGACCTGGAAACTTTAACTTCTTGGGGCCTCATCTCCATCTATGAAAACTAGCACAAGATCTCCTACTTTCTGGAGTTCTTGGTAAGATTAGAAAGAAACGTACTACTTACTATTAAACACAAAGTGTGGTTTAGGTGACATTATCTGTCCTCCAGAAACAATTCAAGATCACGAAGACTATTCTGCCTTCTGCCCACACGTACCAGAAATGCCAAGCGAGTTTGGTTTCGGTGGCTTTGAAATAAAGCCAAGGTCATAAATTTGGTGGGGGGCCGGAGGGGGTCCTCTCGGCAAGGCTGACTAGGTGAGAGGCAGTGACGAGGCAAGTCATCCCGATTCCTGGCCGGTCTCTCACGGCACGGTGCTGCGGGTGAGTGGCCTCTCTCCTTCATTCATTCCCACTGCCCGGAGCCCGCTACTTCCCGGGCACAGACCTCGGCTCCGGCCTGCGCGCCCGCCCCCGTCGCTCCGGACCCGTTGGGGTCAGCCCGGCACCGCGGCAGCAAGTCCCACTCGGCCGAAGCCAGGAGCCATGTTTAGCCCTACCTCTGTCAATAAAACTAAACTTCCGTCTTCTGAAGAAAAACGGTTTCTAACTCAATGTCAAACTAGGACGTCAACTCGCAGCTCTGCGCGGTCGCCCGGCAGAGGGAGACGCCGCGCGCCGGGCAACCCGGGACTCCCCGCCGCCGGACCCCGCTTCCCGGCCGGCCGCGCGGCCACAAAGGGCCGAGGACGCGGGCGCGCCAGAGCCTCCGCCTCGCCCCGTTCCCGCGCCACCGACCGGCCTGCCGCGCACTCACTCACCTCGGCCCGCGCGGCAGCGGGCGCTCCTCAGGCCGGCGCGGGCGGTGGCGGCGCGCTCCCGCGGGCCGCAGCGCGGGCGCTCCTCTCGGGCCGCCGTCCGCCGCGCCGCCTCCACGGCCACTGCCGGCGGCGCCCCCGCGGGCGGGCGGGCCCGGCCCGAGCTCCGCCTCCGCCGCGCCCGCCCCCCAGCCTCGGCGCCGGGCCTCGCGGGCTCGGCGCGCTAGTTCCCGCCGAGCTTCATGCAGCGGCGGCCGGCGCTCGCCCCGGCGTCTCCGTCAGCGCGGGGCGCGCGCGCCAGGCCGCCCGGGCGCAGTCCTTGCGGGCCGCTGCGGCTGCGCGGGGGAGGCGGGGGCCGCGCTCACCGGATGCCCGACCCCTCCCCCGCGGCAGGCGCCCCTCGGCCGCCGCCGGCTGCGCCCCTGGCCCCGGCCGCGGTTGGTTCCGGCGTGTCGCCGCGGCCGTCGCTTCCTGTCCCGCCCGCCCCGAGGCGCGGAATCGGGGTGTCGCGGCCGGGGCCTCGGGCAGAGAGGTGGCCCACCTGTGTTCGGACAAAGACGGCGGCGGCAAGTAGAGCTCGGGGAGCCAACCGGTCTCGGGCGGCAGAAATCGAAGGCGCCTGTCGCTGCATTCAGGCCCGGGGCGCCGCACGAGGCCACGCCTGATGCGGAGCCACCTGTGGCGGGATGAGTGGTTCGGGCGAGCCCGGCGCCGGCGACTGAATGCACGACCAAGGGTGGGCGGTGAGGGGAGGCCACCGGCCCGCACTGCCGGAAGAGGCCGCCGGACCTCGGGGGACCAGAAAAAAAAAAACGCCCCCCCCCGCCGCCGCCGCCGCAGAATAGGGGACTGCTTGCTCATGCCTTCCACCCTTTCCACCCCTTTCCCTGGTGAAGCGGACCTCACTACTCATTCTCAGAACCAAGCTTGGCCTCCCTGCACCGTACAAGACAGAGTCCTGGGCCCAGACATCACCCCGGTGCAACCCACCAACCTCCCGCCTTTGCGTTTTTCTCAATAGCTCATTGAGAGGCTTGTATCTTACTACTTGCCAACCACGAGCCGGAACCACGCGATAAAACCTCTATAGATGTTAGTGGCCCCATTTTAATCTTTTAAATCTATATTGTCAACCGATTGGGAGTGGAACCTTGTGAGGAGCCTTGAGTTAGGGTTCCAGCTTGTCAAAAAATGACATTCAAAATTATCCCTACGGTTTTACTATCTTGTTTTACTAATCTACTTATTCCAAGTACTATATTGGAAAGCAAATCCACCTCCCAAGCTCTGGAATTACAGACTGGGCTACAATGCCTGCATGACCTAAAAGGTGCCATTTTAAAAAGTACTAATATGATATTTTGAAACCAAGTCAGTCATTGGCCTGGTAATGGTCCACACGGGATCTATAGTTTGAATAAAATGTGACCTTTAAAAGAAATGTGTGCCCAAAAGAAGAGAAAGATGCACTTAGCTTGGAAGAAAAAATTTTTGCAAGCAGTATATCTCATAGGATTTGTATTCAGATTATGTCAAAGAACTTCTCGAACTCAATAAAGAAGGCTAATAATCAATTTACAAGTGAATGAAAATATACACATTTTATTAAAGGAAATATGTAGATGATTATAAATAATGTTCAGCATCATTAGTCACTTAGGGATATGCAAATTAAAACCACAGTAGGAAAACTCTTCACACCCACTACAATGGCTGCAATTAAAAAGGTACAAACCCAGACAAGAATGGTTACTGAGGAGGTGGACAAATTACAACCTTCATTTATTATGGGACTGTAAAACAGTGTAGCCACTTCGGAAAAGTGTACCGGGTTCTTAGAAAGTTAACACAGGGGCCTGCAATCTCACAGATATTTCCCTCAGAAAATTGAAGAGGTTCTTCTAACTTGTTCACAAATATTCATGTCGCTATTTATAATAGCCAAAAGAGAGAATAGAGATGTCCAAGAATTTCAGAAACGATCAATAAAAATATATATATGCAAAGGAACAAAGTACTCGTTTTAAAAAAAATATATCCTACACTTAGGTACTTCAAAAATAGTAAGCCAAAACTGGCCATAATGGTTCATTTCTGTAATACCAGCACTGGGGTGTATAGGGCAGGAGGAGCGAGAGTTTAGACCAGCCATGTTACATAACTAGTCTGAGAGCAGCCAAAGGAGACTTGGTGTCACAATGATAGAAATAAGCTAAGTGGAAGAGACTAATGCAAAAGAGTACATACATGATTGAACTTTGATAAAATACCCAGAAAAATCACACAGATAATGAAAGGCTAGGGCTAGGAATACGGGGACTGACCACAAACTAAAACAACGTAAGATGATGACTGTAGCTGAACCAAAAATAATTGAATGTGCATTTAAGATAAGTGGATGTTGATATGTCAAATTGCCTCACTAAAACAAGCTTTAAAAATTCCGTGTGTTCCACTAAGAAGCCTAAAATAACAATACCTTTTGCATCTCTTTAGAAAATAATTTGCAGTTAAGTAAGTACCTAAAGACAAATAGAAAATGGCTTACAGTTTGTATTGTATGATGCAATAAAATGCACTTTCCTCCACAGGCTGTCTAGCCAAGTACATTTACCCCCCATCACCTCGGTTTCCACCTACTACTAGTCATTCAAATATGTGTTTTGACTTTATCCATTAAACAGGGTAGAAAAGGGGCGTGTTTGAGCTGTAAGTCCCTGAGTGGCGGCAGTGGGCCATGGGCCACAAGACCATGGCAGGCACAAAGGAAGCCTGGTCCCAGGTAGGGAGCCGCAAGGCGAGTGAGAGACAGAGACCTATTAGGCACATCATACAGAGAAAGTGGGTATTTATTTAGTGGGTTATGGAAGGGAAAGGTGGTAAGAAGAGAAGGGTGAAGAGCAGAGAAAAGAAAGAAACCGAAGGGGAGAAAGGAGAGAGGCAGAACTGCCTCTTCAGGAGAGAGATGGAAAGGAAGGAACTCAGGTTGGAAGTGGAAGGAAGATCCACTTGTCTATTAAAGGGACAGGACAGACCATTACATTCTTATCTCTTTTTTATAATAAAAAGGCAGGAGATCAGGCACAACAGGTTAAAGAAATTGGGACAGCAGATTCTCAAGACTGCTTCCTGCTTATTTGTGGGTGTCATCTCTGGGGGAGAACCTGAGAAAGCTGGGTGCTGGTCATATCCTGGTGTAGCTGGTCTTTTTTCTCCTGTCCAGTGTTTGTGGTATGGAAATGTCTGGTTTCTCTTACACCTGTTTAAGATATTGGCAGAATAGAGGACAAAGTTAAGTTTAGGAAAAAGAAATTTTAGGACCAGGGGCTTGAGAGGGGTGTATCTGACCTATTTAAAGTGGATCCTTCAATTCGGCTCCCTGGAACTCACAAGAATTTTTTGGGTTTGTGAAAGTGTAAGTTTTAACATATTTATATCAGAATAACTATGACATATTTTTGCATAATGAAAAATATCTTTAAGACTATGAAAGGCAGCCTGAGAGAGAAATTTGATAGTGTGCACTTGTCTTCACACCTTTATAACTTGCAGGTACACACCTTAATAACTTGTGTTTGTGTTTTGCTGAAATTTGGTGAGGTTGTCCTCATAGAACCTCTCAGCTGTCAAACTGCATCAGAGATCTTTAAGAACGATAAAATTTTACTTGAGTTATTGATTTAAAAACAACAAAGAACTTACTTGGTTGACACCCAGAGCTGCTCCTCATGGTCTCTGAGGGTCGTATTTTTCTTTTGCTGTTTGGTGCAAGGCCTGCCAGGCTCCAGAAGATCCTGTAGGCAAAGAAATCTGTAGGAAGACAAGCCTACCTTGACCTGAGCAGCTAGGCTGTTGATTCCAGCAATTCTGTCCACTGTCTAGAGATCTTCAGTTTAGATGAAAGGCAGTTTTTCCCAGTGGTCAGCACTTGGCAGTTGAAGCAAGTTGCAGATGGATGTTGTTCTGTGCTCATTTGTCTTCTGTCTTCTTTGGAGGAAATAGAGCACTGCTGCTAGGAGCCAACCTGTCTCTTTGTTATGAAAAGTTTTTTAATAATTAAATATTTAAATGCCATATTCCCCAGATCTCTGGGAAGTTGAGGGCTGTTTATCAGGTGTAACTACAGTATAGAATCTGCCTGGAGAGCTGGGTCTGAGCTTAACTGTACTGGCTCTCAACTTAACAGGTAAGATTTACACTCTCACTCATAAAAAGAGAGAAAGAAGAAAAAACTGCTTGCAATAGAAAGCTAATGTCAGAACAGATGATAGTAGAGAACAGCTTAATATATTTTAAACCAGGGTTGATTATATATATAGTATTTTTTTGTAAGAGACTTAAAAGTACATACCAATTTAAAATATGAGACTTAATGTTTTTATAGTCTGGAATGAGATACAATGAACAGACAATTATAACATGTAACATTAAACATAGGTGTATCATAAGTGTATTTAAGTTACATGTAATGGTCTGTCCTGTCCCTTTAAGAGACAAGCCCCGCCCACCCATCCCCCTCTGGTCCACTGAGGCTAGCAGATCTTCCTTCTGCTTCGAACCTGCAAGTCTTTTCTTTCCATATCTCTCCTGAAGAGGTAGCTGCTGCCCCGTGGCTCCTCTCCTTTCCTCTCCCCCCCTCTCTTTTCACCCCCCTTCCCCCCTTCTCCCCTTTCCCCTTCCCTTCCATAACCCACTACATCAGTATCCAACCACCCTCTGCATGGTGTGCCTATCTGTCTCTGTCTCTCACCTCTCATGTCTCATGGCCATGGTCCCTTGTGGTATGGCGCCATTTTATTTTTACCATAACTGGAAGAAATTAGGGTCAAGATTTGTCAGGAAGGAGTAGGGGAAAGAGCACAGATCAGGTTATTTGAAATAACAGATGAGGGAATCCAAAGTAAGGAGCAATCCACACATTTTCTGGCGTTTCTCTCGGTTGTTACTTGCCATTCACACTGTGCCCAGAACCCAGAGTTCCCCCTAATCACAACAGTGTGAGCCTTTGGGTTGGATGATACAAGTCAGCTTTATTTTTTGTTGTTGTTGTTGTTATTTGGTTTGGGTTTTTTTTAATGAATTTTGTGATTCCTCCCCATTGTAAATAAATCCTAGTCATTTGTTCCCAACTAGCTAGAAAGCAAGAAAATGGCGCCTGCACCACATCTGTTTGAGGGAGAGGTGTGGGAGCAGCTGATTAATCTTGACAGGATTCAAAATCACCTGGGAGACAGATACCCGTCTGGGTGTGTCTGGGAGTGTTTCCAGGGAGGACTGACTAAGAAGAGAAGATCCACCCTGACTGTAGGCAACCCTACTCCAAGTGCTGAGGTCCCAGACTGAAAAAACGGGAGTGAAGCTTTAAGTGTTCACCTCTCTACTTTCTAATTGTGGGTGCAGAGTGACCAGCTGCCTCCCCCTCCTGCAGCCATGCCTTCTTCACGGTGACAGACTGTAATATCAAACTGTAGACCAAAATAAACCCATCTTCCCTTATGGTATCTTTATCAGTGTTTTATCAGAGAAACTAGAAAAGTTACAAGGTTGCTATTTGCTGCTGAGTAAACTGCCCGAGAGTAATTAACCAGAGTGATGAGAGTAAAAGGGAGAAGGCACTGGTTATACAAAATTGAGTAGCAAGTGCGCATAGGTGGGGAGGAATGACAAAGATGATGAATGAAAGGGACCAGCAAGCTCGTCATGTTGCTGCACACCTGCAAACCCCGCTATTCCAGGCTGAAGCAGGAGGGTGGCAAAGTCAAGGCCAGCCTAGTGAGTCATCAAGACCCAGTCTGAATAGCAGAAGGCCTTAAGGTGTGTAGCTAAGGGGAAACAGCAGACTAGCCCAAAAAGCCAAATGCCATAAGGATATAAAATTGAACAAAACATTCATTCACTATCATTTCATGGTTGGTTTGTTTGTTTTTGTTTTTGTTTTAAAAGATTTATTTATTTATTATGTATACAACATTCCTTCCATGTATGTTTGCATGCCAGAAGAGGGCACCAGATCTCATTATAGATGGCTGTGAGCCACCATGTGGTTGCTGGGAATTGAACTCAGGACCTCTGGAAGAGCAGTCAGTGTTCTTAACCTCTGAGCCATCTCTCCAGCCCATGGTTTGTTTGTTTTAATTTACCGTTTTTACCCTTGCCAGTCAAAAACCTGGTAACCCTAAACTCCTGTAAGCTGAGAATTGGGGTTGTGCTCTGCTCTTGCCCATCTCCATTACATTTGCATAACTATTAGGCTGGCACAGGTCTTGTGTGTGTGTGTGTGTGTGTGTCTATGTGCGAGCATGCTCATGCGTCCTCAACTGCATACATGTTCCTGTGAGTGCTCCAGAATAAGACACAGAACTGTTCAGTCTCTACAAGAGCTAGCTTAGGCTAGCCTTTTATTCTCTCTTCCTCTACCTCCAAACCCTGGCAACCACTAATCTGTTCTCCAGCTCTATAATCTTGTCATTCCAAAAATGTACATAAATGAAAAGGGACAGCATGTAACCTTTGGACATGATCTTTCTGATGCCCTTGTAAATGGCTGGGTCATGTTTTGTGCTGTCGACTCTGTCCCTACCCGCGATATAAAATCCCGCCTCCCCAGTTCATCTTCTCTGACCCTGCCCCAGCAGGTAAAGATGTGGGTGTCTGATCTCTCAGCTGAGCCTTTGGACTGGGGCAGAAGTGAGGTCACGTTTTCTTTTGTTTTTCTTGTAGTGTTTGACTGGAATAGGCAGTTATTGTCCAAGAGAAATTTTCTGCGTATTTCCTGGCCCTCTGGCTGGAGAAAGCAGGCATTTCTTTGATTTTAAAAGAAATCTGCCTGTATATCCAAGACTGATTTAGGATATATAAAGCAAAAAGAAACAGGCAATTGGTTGTTCTTCAAGTCCCAAGATCCCTTGTCAATTGCCTTCCTCTCTATCTCTCTCTCTTTCTTTCTGAGTCTTCTGTTTATTTTACATGTAATATCCAGGGCTTTGGGCTATTCTTTTATATGTAGAAAATAATTAGATTTATTAGGATAATATAAACTGTGCACTGCTCTTGTTTTGTGCAATATTCTTACACACACACACACACACGCTATTGTTATAAGAAATATGCCCCATCCATCATTCTAGTAGGAAGGAAAGGTATTTGACTAGGGACCACAGACCCAAGAATGAAGCAATGGGAAAATTGGCACAGCTAGTGAGAATAAAAAGCCAGAGACTCTCCACCAAGGAACCAGGGCTCGTATTGATGAGGCTAACGCATGAAAAAGGTCATTGGCCAAAATGAATCCTAGAAACTGAAAGTTGGGATGAGATCGCTCAGGGCATGAAGGTGTCACCACCTAGCCTGACATCTGAGTTCAGTCCTGCAGACCCAGTGGTAGAAAGAGAAAATCAACTCCTACAAGTTGTCCTCCGACCTCCACATGCGCACATACACAAAATAAGTGCTATAAAGTCAGGCAAGTCATCAAGATGGTTCCTTTTCAAGAAAGTGATAATCAATACAAGAGGAAAACCATACCCAAAGCATCAAGGACCCTGAGCGAGTCCATCAGGCAGATTTTTCCTTTCTCCATCCTATATTGGGATTTAACCAAGGGCCTTGCACAGGATGCATTCATCCAGAGAATCCAGTCTGCTTGAAACAGCCACCGAACCCCAAATCTGGAAGAACAGCAGTGTCTTCAACACACTGAAGCGGGGAGGAGGGAGACCGAGAGAAAGGTTTACACATTGGCTTTTTAGGGAAAGACAGTTCTCTAAGTTTCACCCCGAACTGTGCGATTCTCCTGTGGTGTTTACGACTGGTTGAGCGCACATTGGGTCAAGCTCTTGTTAGAACTTTCAGGAACTTCTGTGGTGGTGTTTCCCTTTCTCCTTTCAGTGAATACACTTCCGTGTCACACCTAGTGTGCCTTGCTCCCGATATGTTTTGTAAGCTCATCATTACAGAAGATATATTGCTGGGTTTGTAGAGTTTAGCGTTTTCCTTGTAAAAAGGAATCTTGAATGGCTCTTAGAGAAGAAGGGCTTTGGATATAAACAGTCAAGGCCACATGAAGTGAATACTTTCAGTGGTCTGTATTCAAAATAAATTTAATTTTTCCCCCTCTGACTTCAACAATTCCAAAGGGAAATAATGAGCATGCCTGTGGTCAGACATTTTCAAATTAAGCTGTACTAATAAGAATGTTGACATGTGGGAAACAGAATTTTAAAATTCTAGACTTGGATGGGTATAGCTGCGTACCTTCTCACTTTGGGACTCAGGCTAAAGAGGCCCTTTCTCAGAGCAGTGTTCCTATGACAGAGAGCCACAGTCCCAGGGTGTAATGGTAAGAATAAAACAGTGCTGTTCCCCGAGTGGCTGCAGTGGGCAGCAAGTCCTAAGACCACAGCGGGGATCCAGGCAGGGAGCCCCCAATTGGCCAGTGGGCCATGAGGGCCAGCAGTTCCTAGGTAGGGAGCCACATGGTAGGTGAGAGACTAAGACAGACAGGCATGATGCCACAAGACCACACTGCAGGTCTCTGAAGACAGCTGGTCCTGGGCACAGAGCCACGTGGTAGGTGAGAGACAGAGACATGGATAGGCACACCATGCAGAGTGAGGCTGGGTATTTATTTACTGGGTTATGGAAGGGAAAGGGAAATGGGGGGAGGGGAGAAGGGCAGAGAGAAAGAGAGAGAGAAACGGAGGATGGGAAGAGGTGGGGAGAAGGGAGCAAGGCAGAAGCTGCCTGAGAGAGAGAAAGAGAGAGAAAGAGAGAGAGAGAGAGAGAGAGAGAGGTGAGGTGGGGGGAGACTCAGGCTGCAAGCAGGAAGGAAGATCTGCCTACCTCAGTGGGTGGGGGGTGGAGGGACTTGTCTCTTAAAGGGACAGGACAGACCATTACACAGGGAAGTGAACATTTTTACAAGCCTCTGTTCAGGTCTGGCCACTTCCCCTCCACATTCTATTGTTCAGCATAACACACAAGGCCAAATCTAAAGTTAGCAGAGCAAAGCCACATGATTAAAACCTTCGACCTGATAAAGATTTCAGAAAGGGAGCAATGAACTGTGACCCGCAGCATAGGAACGTCTCTCAAAGCCTACTTATCAAAGGTAAGGAACTGAACTCGCTTGTTCCACCCTCCATGTGCCACCTCAAACTGTTGGAGTTAGATGGCTTATATTTCTTATGTGGGCTTACTTGACAATCCGAAATCATTTAGCACTTCAATATTAGCATTTTATTGTTAATTATTTCATTCAGGTTTTCATTATTAAAAGTGAAGATCGCCCCAGACAGTGGTGGTTCACACTTTTAATCCCAGCACTCGGGAAGCCAAGGCAGACAGATCTCTATGAATTTGAGACCAGCCTGGTTGATAGAACTAGTCTCAGGACAACCAGGGCTCCACAGAGAAACCCCCTGTCTTGGGGGGTAGAAAGGATATGCTATGTATGTTGACACACACCTTTAATCTCAGCAGCTGGGAGGCAGAGGCAGGTGGGTCTCCATGAATTCGAGGTCAACCTGCTCTACATATAATGAGGTCCAGGCTGTCCAGGGCTACATAGAAAGACCTTATCTCATTTTTAAAAAGTGATGCTATAGGGGCTGGGGTTGTGCCTCAGTTGGTAGAATGGCTAGCATGCATAGAGGTCCTGAGTTTAATCCCCAAATATTGCACATAAGCATGTGTAGTGATTACACCTGGATATTACTGGATTATACCTGTTATCCCAGTACTAGGAGGTAGAGACAGTGTCAAGATCAAAGGAAACTCCAATTCCCCAAACTCCGAAAGGCAGTTCAAATATCCAGAAACGAGCTCAAGGTAGACGATTGGAGGATTTCTGGCAGTTACATAAAAACCAGCAATCCTCAGAAACTTGTGAAGCCTGTTCTGGCTACCAAAAGAATCTATTTCCCTTACCTCCTGCGAAAGGGACCTATGATCTCTGATTACCATACACCTGTGCACCTATCAGCCTCTAAAGATCCAAGCTAGCCTCCAGGCTCCCTTAGTCCGTACACACAATTTTAAAGACCCACACCAGTCTCCTGGCCCTTTCCTCCCCGCAACTCCTCACCCTGCTTTTCACCCTGCTATTCTTACTATGCTTTTTGCTGCCCTCACGATGCTCTCTCTCTTCTCTTTTCCCCTCTCTTGCAGATAGGCCTGGCCTTGTCCAGTCTGCTGGCCATGCTCAGGCTACTTCCTTGTCTCTCTGCTCTGGACTTTTCCAAATGCCTCTGACTATTCACCCTCTCATCTCCACAATAAAACCTTCCATCCCGTGGAGCAATCGTGTCTTGTGTTGATAAAGGTGGGGGATCAGAAATTCACACTGATGTGCATTTTTCCCTTTTCTTCTCCTAACTCCTACATCATGAAAAGGCCCCATACCAGGCCAAGGGCTGTCTCTCAAAGGGAGAAGTGTTGTTGTCTGCAGATCACAGCAGAGCCTTGTTCCAAAATCTCAACGATCTCTTCTGTGATTCACCTATGGGGACCTGCCAAAGGCTCCAAACAGCATCCCTATCTGACACTGACACCCCAAGTACCATAGCGTCTGCTGGATCATACAGTCCACGTGGTAGAGCAGCCTGCACAGCAGCCTAGACCTGTTGAAGAGCCTTCTCCTGAACCAGGCCCCACACAAAGTTAGCAGCTTTCTGGATCACTCAGTGTGTGGACCTGAGTCATGCACCAAAGTGAGAAATATGCTGTCTCCAGAATCCAAATAGGCCCACTAAACGCTGTGCTTCTTTCTTGATCATGGGAGGGGCCAGGTGCAATAACTTCTCCTTTACCTTAGAAGGAATATCTCTGCATGCCCCACCCCACACCCCTGAACTCCTACGAATTTCACTGAGGTAGGAGGTCTTTGGGTTTCGGTTAGATTTGTTTCCCATGCTCTGATGTGCATATATGTTACCAACAAGTCTAAAGTAGTTGTTCCCTCTTACTCACTTGGTCCAATCAACATCATGTCATTAATATGGTGAACCAGTGTGGTAATTTGTGTGCAAGACAGATGAGCAAGATCACTTTGAACAAATTTCAGACATGGAGCTGAAGAGTTACTATATGCTCGAGTTAAACTGTAAAGGTGTACTGCTGGCCTTGCCGACTAAAAACATTGCCTCTGTTGACCCAGGACACGTGCTAACCTGCTCAAGAAAGGACACTGCATCTGGCACAGCAGCTGTCATTGGAGTCACTACCTGATTGAGTTTTTTCGTTCTCCATGAGCCATTTCTTTTCTGCACTGGCCAGCGGGATTAAAGGGAGATGTGGTGGGAATCACCACCCCGGCATCTTTCAAGTCCTCAGTGGGGGCACTAATTTCTGCAGTTCCTCCAGGAATGCAGCACTGTTTTGATTCACTATTTCCCTTGGCAGAGGCGACCCTAAAGGCTTCCATTTATGCTGCTGGGAGACCAGCTTTCAGCAGCTCAGGGCAACAGGAAAGGAGGTGTGGCGTCGGCGGAGCTGCACACACACACAGACCTCGCTGAGGGCCAAAGCGGAATTCTTCAGTTTATTTTTCTCTCTGTTGGATGTTCTTCTGTTGTCTTACATTTTTCCCTTATCCCTTTTATACCACCTAAGACACAGATTTCTATACGAGAAAAGATTACCTCATAACTGCAAGTTACATATTTTCCAAAAACAATTAAAACCTTTACATAAAAAGAAATCATAATAAGATCACAAGTTGCATGCTTTCCTTAGAAGCCCACTATTAGTTAAAAATTTTCTTTGTATTTATTTTCTTATCATAATAGTATCTCTACTCCAAAGCAATGATTCTTTCATTACTGATTAACAAGGTTTTAAGCAAGCTAAGTATATCCCAGCCAGCTCCTTTGTACTGGCAGGCAGCTGTCTGCGGTTTCAGTGTAGCAGATTCCTGTTCTTAGTTCTACTCTGAGAAACCTTAAACGAGTGCTCAGCTAACCATCTATTTTTCTTCACACACAATAGAGTCATTTAATTTCTTTGTACAGCTTTGTTTTTTTTTTTCAAGGTACATACCAGGGCCTGTGATCATTTCTGTAAGTTGCATGACCAAGGAACTCAGGCCTATACTTGGGTGTAGGGACATAATTGTTTTCTTTGACCACCCCCTTGTTTTTCCACAGGCATAATTCTTGGGTCTATAATGCGTGAGATTTCCTTGTTCTGATTTTCCATCCCCTGCAATTCTCATATCTAACAAAGGGGGAGCTAACTTTTGCCTATATTTGCTTTAGTCTTACCTCTTATTGCAGCAATTGGCGGAATAACTTAAATCACGTCCCTAACCATCTTTACTAACGGTCCTAGCCGCCTGTATCTTTTAGGCTAACTCAGAAAGTCCAGTTAAATCATAGATCTAACTAATCATCATTGCTCTTAGGAAAATCATCTTCATCATGATCTACAAGTAAATTGCCCAGTGAGGAGTGGGATTTTCCCAAGAAACAATCACACTATGCTAGATACAGTAGGATCCTTCATATAGTAATCACATCATGCCAAATACAGCAGGAACGCGGCAGCAGCAAACAGAAAGAAGAACAGCAGAAGCCAGGGGCATTCTGGAGACAGTGCTCCCAGCCTCTGCCTCTCCAGGAGGCAGCCAGAGTAGCTTGGCCATCCTCCGAGCTGTAGTCTGTAAGCTCCATTGCTGTCTGCAGCTTCTCTGACATGGTCACCAGCACGCTTAGCCTTCCCAACCATAGTAACCCTCACTCCACAGGTCAAAGAACCGGTGTGAGAATTCTGCCGAGTTCTAGATATCGCTCCCAATTATACATTCTCAGTACCAATTTTTCTTAGCTAGGGTTACTGTCGCTGTGCTGAAACACCATTCCCTTGGGGAAGAAAGGCTTGTACTCCCACAGCACTGTTGATCAGCAAAGGAAATCGGGGCAGGAACTCAAACAGGGCAGGAACCTGGAGGCAGGAGCCAATGCAGAGACTATGGAGGATTCCAGCTTACTGACTTGCTCCCACAGAAAAGCTCACCAAACTTTGGGCATTCAATATCATTTCCCAAAGTTCCAAAGTCCTTACACAATGCTTCCTAAACAACACGGTAGGGTCATACACAGCAACACCCTACTCCAGGTACCAAAGTGATGGAGATGAGTCTTCTGTATTTCTGTTGCTTTCATTGGTTAATTAATAAAGAAACTGCTTGGCCTGATAGGTCAGAACATAGGTGGGTGGAGTAGAAAGAACAGAATGCTGGGAAGAAGGCAATGAGGCAGACGCCATGGCTCTCCTCTCCAAGATGGAGGTAGGTTAGAATCTTCCCAGTAAGCCACGACCTCGTGGTGATATACAGATTATTAGAAATGGGTTAATTAATATGTGAGAGTTAGCTAATAAGGGGCTGGAGACAATGAGCCAGGCAGTGTTTACGTGAATACAGTTTCCGTGTAATTATTTCGGGTAAAGCTAGCCAGGGCCATTCCTGTTACACCAAAGTGTGTGTTAGTCAGGATCCTCTAAAGGAAAAGAGTCCAAAGCATATATATTATAATGGCTCACAGGCTGTGGTCCAGCTAGTCCAACAATGGAATGTCCAATGGCCCAGTTTGCTTTAACAAATGCCGGAATCCTGAGGAAGTAGGCTCTAATGCCAGTAAAGGAATGGACTTGCCAGCCAGAGTCATCAGGCAAAGACAGACAGACCTTCTTCCTTCAGTGTCCTTCATCCAGGCTTCCAGAAGATGGTGTGGTCCAGATTAAAGGTGCACCTACCCACCTCAGAAGATCGAGTTAAAAGTGGGTCTTCCCACATCACCAGTGTACCCAGTCACTTGGGTTTTAGTTAATCCTGGATATGGTCAAGTTAACAACCAAGAATGGCCATCACACCCTCAATAATGGAGGAATCATGTTGGTAGTTTCTTTACTGCACCCTCACATAGTAAATGAGCCCCAGGACAGCCAGGGCTGGGACACAGAGACACCCCGTCTCGAGAGAGAGCAAACAAAACAGTAAACCATCCAAATCCAAGCTCAAATACTTAATCACTCATTCTATTCCATGTGATTCAGGACATTGGTACATTTACCTTTTTTATGTGAGCTGTGCTTTTTTACTTTTAATGGAGTTTCCTTTTTTTTTTCTTAACAGGAATAATTGTTTTCATCCTCTCATAAGTTGATAACAACTTGTTTGCTTTTTTTTCCTTTGAGACAAGGTCTCACTCTGTATTCAAGTCTAGTCTCAAATTTAGGATCATTCTGCTTCCTCAGCCTCCCAGGTGTCAGGATTACAGCTGTGTGCTGCCACGCAGGCTGTGAGTTTCTTGACTCCTGTGTGTTTGCTGACGTCGGTTGTGCGTTCTTATCACATCCACGCATCTGGAAGCCTCCTCACTCCCGGTTTAATTTGAACAAATTGCTTCCCATCTGCTGCCCAGCAATAGCCTGCCGGGCTCTTCTTGTTGCTGTTCTGAGCTGTAACAATTATTTCTTAGAGTCTCAGTCTTCATCTTTTTTACTTTTTCTTTTCTTAGAGTGTGTACTCGCATGGTTTTTCATTAAATATTGAGTCCATTCTCTCTGATTCTCAGACTGATAACTTGGCTGGACACGGAATGCTATGTCCCAAACCACTTTCCGTTAACCCCTTCAAGGTATTGTTCCGTTGTGTTTCTCCGTAAAGCTAGAAAATACGAAAGCCCCTGTGATTCTCATCCCTCTGCAAATGAGTCTGTTCCCAGGAAGCTCTTTGGTGGTTTCTCTTTAACACAGAACGATGACATTTTTTAGTGATGTTCGACACACAGCTCTTCTTTATAACAAATGGGCGTTCTCCCATCCTAGAACATGATCGGTAGTGCTTAAGATGTGGAGAACTTACAGAACACAGTTGCGTCTCAAAGTTTCAATCTGTAAGTGTGCATTAATAGTCTGCCAAAGGAATGGATGCATAGTGCTTCTTAAATAATGAATTCTTAATAAGTGTGATCGAATTTGGTCATTTGTTTTGAGTCTGGAGAGATTGTGTAGTGGAGGCTACTTACTTTTCCATCTTCTGGCAAAAATATTGCACAACTTTGTGAAAATGGAACACAGACAGCCGTTTCTTGTCTCTTTTGTATAAACGTAGAGTTACTTTACTTACTAATTCTTCATTATTCTCATTTTAAGTTATTTTTAAAAAACATTTCAAAGTGTTTCATACCAGACTATATACTTAGTAAATCAGTGCAGAGTTTGAGATTGGTTCTTTTCTTTCCTGCTTTTCATCTGCAATGAGAAATTCATTGTTGCTGGTTTGACTTTGTGAGCCTGGTCTTACATTCTGTCTTAGGACCACAGAAATTACATCTGTAGGCAGTTTTGCTTTTTCCTTGTGGCTGTCCTACATGTGGCCTCAGACCAGATTTCTGCCGTCACTGTAAATAAGAACAAACAACAGAATCTTTTAAAGTTAGTGGAAGTAGCTACCTTGTGATAGAAAACACATCCAGAGGGTTCCCAACTAAATAAGTCAGTGTGAACCACACCTCCAAATGCCGTGCGCATCACCCCCACACCCCTACCCGTCTCCAATGAAAGAAAACAACCAACCAAGGAACAGTCTACAGACATTGGTTTATCAATTTCTTGTTCAGACATTTTTATACGAGCACATAATGTGTTCTGGTCACATTTGTACTGTACTCTCTCTTGTCCCCCTGTCTGGCCACAGTCACGCTGTACTCTCTCTGTGACTGTGTCTTCCTCTTCCTCCCTCTATTTCCATGCGTTTTTTATTTTTTATTTTATTTTTTTAATGACCCAGTGTTCCATTAGGCTTGCTCACAGGAATGTGGGTGAAGGTTTGATTACAGGATCACGCACACCTCACCAGTGACTACACCTCTCAAGAAAACATTTTCCTTCTGCCATCAACCACTAACTGGTTACAAACCTCAGGGAGGGGTGTGGCCTCATTAGACCCTCTCCCTTCCTCAGTGGAATGTAAACAGGCTAGATCTTATACAGGAGAAATTATTTTTTATGTATGGAAAAAGAACACACCTTTTTTTTTTTTTAAGCTACGAGATCTCTTAACATCATCTTCTTTGGTCTGTAGCATGGCTTATAAATACTTAGAGATGTATGTTCAATACACCACTCTCCTGGCTGTGCTCTGCCGACAGGTAGAGCGGCTCCATCTCCACCCGGTCCCAAAGACCTTCCAGAAGATTCTGTGTGAATTTTTTTTAATAGATCTTGATCTCATAGTTATGAAGCTAAGTCTTTGTCTTGCAGAAGAACCAGCTTTGATAGCAGCGCTAGCCAAACAGTTGCTAGCTACCCCGCCTTTAGAAGGCTCTGCCAGGTTCAGAGGCCTCACAGGGTTTGCATTTCTTTGAGTATCTGTTAGTAACTTGGACAGCTAAGATTGCTGACTCAGTTAGATAAAGCAGAATATTAAATTTTTCCCTGAGGGATGTTTCTCAATTTATTTTCTCAGACAAATGATCTCCAACAAATCCTAAAGCAGAGCAGTTCGATTCTGAACAGTAGATGTTTGAGAGTATGTGCTGTACGCTCCACTCCCAGCACATACAGTCACGCTTACGTGCACACACACACTAGATTTCTCACTACAGAGAGAGAGTTCATAACTCCAAGGCAATGTCAGAGCCCTGCTTCTGATACCTGATTGGTCAGAAAAGCTCCCAGTCATGAGAAAATGAAATCACTGTTAGGCTATGGGGACTGTGTGGTGGCTCTGGGGGACTGTGTGTTGGCTCTGGGGGACTGTGTGGTGGCTCTGGGGGACTGTGTGGTGGCTCTGGGGGACTGTATGGTGGCTCTGGGGGGATTGTGTGGTGACTCTGGGGACTGGGGGGACTGTGTGGTGACCCTGGGGGATTGTGTGGTGACCCTGGGGACTGGGGGGACTGTGTGGTGACCCTGGGGGATTGTGTGGTGGCTCTGGGGGGATTGTGTGGTGGCTCTGGGGGGATTGTGTGGTGACCCTGGGGGGATTGTGTGGTGACCCTGGGGGGGGACGTGTGGTGACCCTGGGGACTGGGGGGACTGTGTGGTGACTCTGGGAACTGAGGGGACTGTGTGGTGACTCTGGGAACTGGGGGGACTGTGTGGTGACCCTGGGGACTGGGGGGACTGTGTGTTCCTTAAGCCGTTTTCTTTTTCTGAAGATTCATTGTCCTCACTGACACCCCAACTTTGCAATCATCCATTCAGATTCTAATTTCTCAGTAGATGAGGTCACTTGTCCCCTCCCCTTAGAGACTGCTTCCTTAATCAGTAGAATCTAGAGTCTTTAGTTTCACCAAGTATCCATTTTGTTGTTCTGTAGTATTTCTCCAGGACTTTCATTTTCAACTTTCCCCACTTTGCGGTTCAGTGTGTCCCCTGCAAGTGGCATTCGAACAGGTTTTTGCTCCTTAGCTCTACAATACACTTTTCCTTAACTGAATTTACTCTACTGAGAATTGTACTGGGGGGCTGGAGAGATGACTCAGTAGATTGTGGTACACAAGCAAGCACGGAGGCCCAAGTAGAGATGCCCACGATCCTCCGAAAAGCCAGGCAGATGTGGCAGCTGCCCATCATCCTAGCACTCAGAATTCAGAGACAGGATCCGCAGGACACGCCGGCTAGTGAGACTGGCCAGCATCGTGAGCTTCTGACACAGTGAGCAACTGTGCCTTAGACAACACACTTAGGCACAGTGGAGAAGACTCCAGAATTAGCCCCAGACCTCAAACACTTATGAGCACGCACATACATGTGCATGCACCATACACACATGAAAGAAGAATTGTACTTGGTCACATTTCCATCGCTCATTGTAGGACCATTATTTTTCTTCTTATTTATTTATTTATTTGCTAATAAATTTCTGGTTTTTGCCATCCATTATTTTCTTTGCACCCACATACTAGTTTAGAGATTATGTGTCCCTTATCTGTTTATGATGAATTTCTCCTGTTTAAAAACTTTGTTTTATTTATTGTGTGTGTTTGTGTGAGGGGATACACAGCATGTGTGGAAGTCAGAGGGCAGTTCTGGCGAGTTGCTTCTCTCCTTCTGAGCCGCAGGGCCTGGGGATTGATCTCGGATCATCAGGCTTAGCAGGAGGTGCCTTTCCCACCAAGCCAGCTCACAGATCCTCTGCTGGGGAATTCACAGTCTTTCCACGTGCTGCTTATTGATGTACTGCTTCACCACGGCTTCTTGGCTCTTGGGCGTCCTCCCTGAGAGCTCACCCTGCTCTCCTGGAGCCCTTGGTGTTAGCAGTGGAAAGGTTTTATCAGCATTGTTCTGTCACTGTGTGTCAGGAAAGCTTTCTTTCATCTTGACTCCTGGAAGAGTTCGATGAGGATTAACAGCTGCCTTGGCACATTGAAGATATTCTTCCACTATTCCCCCACTCTCATCGCTGTTAGCTAACTTCCCAATAAATTTCTATTTTCAAGCCAGAATTTGATTTTTTAAATTTCTGACTTTAAAATATTTTTTTTCCAGTTTAGGAATAATTACATACTCCAAGTAAGTTATAGGGCTGGAGAGTTGACTTGTGCAAGCAAATCCAGATGCCCAGCACTCATGTAAGAAAGCCGTGAATTACCTCTGTTCAGGTAACGCCACTGTCTAGGAGGTGGAGCCAGGTGGATCTGGGAGCTTGCTGGTGAGCCAGGCTAGACTAAATTGTGAGCTTCAGAGTCAGTGAAGAGACCCTGTCTGAAGGAAACAAGGCATGCATGGGCTTGCTCACCCTCACACACATTTATACACATACAACTTACAACGATATTATAGAGAGGCCTTTTGGAATTTTTCCCAGCTTCTCCTATTGATCATACATTATTTAGCATGTACTAGTAAAGGACACATGGCTGTTGATATGCACATGCACTTTTCTGTGTGTCACTGCTTCTTGTGTGCGGATTCCTATAAGCACCTCTGATCTCAAGACTCATATGTCTCATCGCCACAAAAATCTTCACAATGCTGGTTATAATAGCATCTAAATCCCCCACTGTCCCTCACCCCTAGCAACTACTGATTTGCCTTACAAAATGTATTTTTAAGGATGTCGTATAAAAGGAATCATGCCGTATGAACTGAATTATATCACAGAATCCATATGTTAAAACCTTAATCCTCTTATTTGACTGCAATTGAAACTAAAGCTTTATGTAGTAATTAAAGTTAAATGATGAGACGTCAGAAAGGCCCCAACCCTGTCTTCCACCCCGTGGGGAAGCAAAGTAAGAAGGTAGCTGCCTGCAAGCCAGGAAGTGCCCTAGCTAGAAATCACATCTGCCGAACCTTGACCTGGGACTTACAGCTTCCAGAACTGTAAGGACACAAATGTTTGTTATTAAGCTTCCTCAGTGCGAGACATCATTTGTGGCTTCCTTAATATGCAAATGCACTGTCCTTGACCTTTGGAGAATGGCTCCCCACTGCCACCACACTCAGCCTAAGATTCACGAAATCCACTCAAACTGTGGAGGGTGTGTTAATAATTTGGTCCTTCTTGCTGCTTGCGAGTCGTCCAACTGACTTCTTCAAAAAACTTCAGTTTAGTTTTGGTGTTCTGGAGATGGATATGGAGTGTCTAGGAAGTCTCTTTTCTTTTCCTTTAAAAATTCTTCTTGAGATTTTTTTTCTGCTTCCTGAATTCAAGAATTTATGTTCAAGAACTGACTGCTGGGAGATGGCTCAGTGGGCACGGGGCTTGATATGCAAGGGCAAGGAGCATAAGGACCTGGATTTGTACCCTTGGCGTCCTCTGGAAACTCAGGTACGGCTATGTGCAACCAGACCCCCAGTGTTTCGGAGGTGGTGTGGTGACAGGTGCATCCAAAAGGCTTGCTAGTCAGCTAATCTCTGAAAACACAAGCTCAATGACAGACCCTGTCTCAGAATCTAACCTGGAAAGCTACTGATGAGGAAGACTCCCAATGCAAATCTCTGGCCTCCACACAGGAACACATGGACTCATACCTCTACAAACACATATGTATACATAGAACATCACACACAGATACAGAGGAGGCATTTATTAAATTATTCTGAAAAACAATGATTATCTATCACCAGGTATGACCTCTCTTTTTTTTCCTTCCAAAACTCTGATTACACAGATATTTGTATATCTCATTTGCCCTCCTTGACTCTTAATTAGTATAATTCTCCCCCTTTGTATCATCTTTGTATTCTGCTCTGTAGTCTCATATTTATATTCCAGTTCATTTTATTATTTCAAATGATTTGATGCATCCACTGAAATTTTTATATCAGTGGTTCTCAACCTGTGGGTCGTGACCCTTTTGGGTCAAATATCAGGTATGTATATTATAATTCATAACAGTAGGAAAATTATAGTTATGAAGTAGAAACAAAATAGTTTTTTATGGCTGGTGGTCACGGTGACATGAGGAACTATGTTAAAGGATCACACATTAGGAATGCTGAGGACTACTGTTTTATACCAATTATTACTTTTGTAACAGTTTAATTGTGGTATAATTCACATTCCAAAAAGTTAACCCTTTTACAAGCCCACTGCTTCTTAGTAAATTCACACGTTATGTATCCATGACCACTAGCAACATCCAGGACATTATCACAAGCTCAGAAAGAAACTTGCTGCCCATTATGTCAGTTCCCAATCCTCCAGCCTCCCAACCTTGGGGACCTATTAATCCCGTCTCTCTACGTTTGTCTTTTTGGGCATTTCATGTAGCTAGACTCCTCCAGAGTTTAGCCTTTTGTATCTGGCAGGATGCACTCAAGGTTTATCCCACCGAGTCAGTATTCCACTCCGTATGATCGCAGATACCACTCCGTTGTACACACCGCAGTTCGCATGACCTTTCTGTTCACGAGCTGATAGACACGTGGGCTGCTTTTACTTTTCAACTGTTACAAATTATGCTGCTGTGAACATTCGTGTACAAATTTTTGTGTGAACATATGTTTTCAATTCCCTTGGTTATTTTATATATAGGAGTAGGATTGTTGGATAATATGGTAACTCTATGTTTAATCATTTGGGGAGCTGCCAGATAGTTTTCCAAATCTGCTGCATGATTTAGCATTCCCACTAGCAATATGCGAGGGATCCAGTTTTCCTACATCCTTGCCAGTACCTACCATTTCCATCATCTGTATTACAGTCACATCCCAGTGGGTGTAGGGCGCTTGTGTCTCCTTGTGGTTTTGATTATAAATTTCCTAGTGACTAATGGTGTTGAGTATCTATTCATGTGGTGATTGGCTATTTGTATACTTAGTTAGATAAAGCTCTAATCAAATCCTTTATCTATTTTAAAAAGTTTCACTTTATTTTTAAATTGTAGGGAAGGAGTATATGCGTGTAAGTACAGTACCCATAGAGTCCAGAAGAGGATGTTAGATTTCCTGGAGCTGGAGTTCTAGATGTTGTCAGTAGCCTGATACAGGTGCTGGGGACCAAACTTGGGTCCTCTGCAAGAGCAGAACCTACTCTTAGCTACTGAGCTGTCTCTCAAGTTCCCTTTCACTTGCTTTTAAATTAGGTTGTGTGATGGCTAATCTCTCTTGTCAACTTAGTGGATTAACAGTCATCTTGGAAACGTATACCTGGGCACATCTGTGAGACTGACTCCAGAGAGGACTAAGGAGGGAAGATCAGCCAGAATGTGGGCAAGCACCTCCTGCAGGTTGGCATCTTAGGCTGGAAAAAAGGACAAAGCCAACAGAGCATCGTTGTACACCTCTCTGTGTGTCCAGACTGCACAAGGCGAGCAGCCCTGCCACGCTCCTGTCACCACGCCTTCCTACTGCATTCCCCCTTTCTCACCTCACTGGACCGCAGCACCAAAAACAGTCTCTGGTAGTGCTGACTGCTACTGCTAAGTAACAAGATTTTCTATATGGTCTACAGACAGATCCCCTTATAAAGTTTATGTTTTGCATTAATTACCTTTTGTGTTTTTGTGACCAGGTACATAATAGAAACAACTGAAGGGAGTGAGAATTTACTTGGGCTCATGGTTTTAGGGGGGTTCCAGACACAGTGAGGGAGGGATGGTGGCGAAAGTCATGACATTGTGGCGATGGAAGTGTGGCCCTGCTTGTTCATGTGCATTCGCCGGAAGGCAGACAGCTCAGGTCAGAACCAGGAGTGAGCAGCACCTTCAGAGACTGTCTCCTTGCGAACTATTCCTGCCAGGCAGACCCCATTCCTCGGGGGTTTCTCAGCCTTCTAAACAAGCACCAGAAGCTGGGAACTGGGCATTTAGAATACCCGGTGGGGACAGCTCAGACTTGAAGCTTATTTTATTTTCATTTCTATGTATTTATATCCTTTTATGTATTTGTGTCCTGTTTGGGCATGTATTACATGTTCGCATGTGTGTAAGTACATGTGTGAACTGTATGTGTATTTTGTATATGTGTGTAAGCCAGAGATCAATTTAGGTATTGGGTGACTCTTTGAACTCAGAGCTTATCAATTCAGCTTGTCTAATTTGCTCTGGGAATCCCCTGTCTCCACCTCTTGGGCTTGTCTCTTCAATGGTAGAGATGTATACCTGTTTTCCATGAGGAAGATTTGGAATGGATGAAGTTAATAGCCTAGTAATCTGTAGGGCCAGGCCTCACCCCAATTTTCCAGATGTTTATCCCAGATTCTTTCTCTGTAGACCTTTGTCTTGGGCACTGTTTCTCAGTCAGTGGAACCCATCCTTAGGGGAGACATCATGAACTTTATAGCTTGGTGACCTCTGAGTTATTCATATGACTGAGGCCACACCAGCTCCTAGGCCCTTGAGATGTAGACCCCATCTTCATGATAGATGTCACATGTACTTTGCAAAAGAGTTTGGATGTGGCCCTGCTTAAGTTTTATTGTGCACATGGACTGCAATAATTGTTGCCAGGCAAAAACGTTTTTCCAAAAATTTACTGTACTTAAATATGTCTAAATAACTGCCCTGTGACAGACTCTGGAAGTTTGAACCAGCACTGGCTGCTGAGTTATGCTGAACCAGATTTTATCCTTGCCTCATGTGGATCTTTGCTTTACCAGCTGTGGCATTTGCAGGGACCCCCACAATGTACTTTTTCTGTTGTTGCTTCCGTGTTTCACATCATGTTTAATAAAACACGGTTAAATCTAAGGTAAGATTTGTGTATGTCCTTCTCTGAGTGCTCATGATTTAACTCTTATTTGTATTTTAGGCCCATTTCATTCTCTGCATAACAAGTCTATTCCAGAACTGTGTGTTGGAAAGACTATTCTCCTTATGATTGAATCATCCTTAGTTAACAAAAGAAGTAAGGGGTGAACTCAGCAGTAGAATGTGTGCTTAGCATGCCCAGATCACTGTATTTATTCCTCAGCCCATGCCCACCAAAACAATAAACACAAAGGGGTTACATGTGAAATCTCAGTGTTATTTCATTTCTCCCTGTTTCTGCTCTTACATTACGCTGCGTAGTTACTGTACCCTTGTAGTGAGATTTGAAGTGTGTGAATTATTCAACAATGTCTTCTTTTTCTTTGACTATTCTGCATCCCTCCATCTCTTTGTAAAGTTTTGGGTCAGCATAGCATGGTCACTATGAAAAGGTTGATGAGGGTTGTTTTGAATGTCTACACCAGTTTGACGATCTTTGTCATTTTAACAACAGCCTCCCAATCCATGGACATAGGCTGTCTTTCTGTTTATTTAGGTTTGGTTTAATTTCTTTCAAGGCTCTCTGAGAGTTTCAGTGTACAAGTTTTTCACTTCTTTTAAAACCATCTTTTTAGGGCCAGGCATGGCTGCGTACATCTTTAATCCCAGCACTTGGAGACAAAGGCAGACAAATCTTTGTGTGTCTGAGGCCAGCCAGGTCTACATGGTGAGTTCCAGGACAACCAGAGCTATGAAGATAGACCCTGGCTCAACAAACAAACAAGCATTCTCAGATTGGGAATGTAACTCAGTAGTAGAACCCTCGCCTGTCATGCAGGAGGCTCTGGGTTAAATACCATCACCACAAAAGAAAGTATAGCTCTAAGCATTTAATTCATTTTGTTCTTACAAATGTAACTTTGTCAAGTTTTTATTTTTAACTCATTACTTCTCATAGAGAATATATTTTTATGTATGATACCACACCGTGCAGCTTTGTTATACTTACTAGACCATTATTTGTCTATTAGCTTATTGTTTCCCCCTCCCGCACCGTGTGTGTGTGTGTGTGTGTGTGTGTGTGCAAGTGTGGTCTGAACCTACAATGTGGTACTAGACAAGGGGTCTGCCACTGAGTTATGTATAACCCTCCTTTTAGTTTTTATTTTTGAAACATGGTCTCACTAAGTTATCCAAGCCAGCCTTCAATTCACTCTGTAACTCAGACAAACCTTGAACCTGAGGTTGTCCTGCTCCAGCCCGTTGGTTATCCGGGAAGTCAGATCTGCATTGCCCACTGAGTTTGAGTCAGCATGGATAATCTTCTTTCTAAAACTTTGTTCGTTTTCTTTTGTTCTCCAAATTTGCTAGTGTACAACTTCCTGACGTCCTTACACAGCTCTTTTGTTTCGTAAAGGTCAGCTGTGACCCTCTCTTTCCTTGCCCTTCTTGCCCAACCTAGCCAAAGTTTCCTCAATTAGAAAAGAAAACATCTCCAGATAGATCAGTAAGAGTTTTAGTAGCAACACTTAGTCCAAAAGGGTGCCTGAATGTGTTTAGGTGATAGTTTTGGAGCAGGCTAGAGGAATATTAACGTTAAGTAGCGAGTGGTAGCCCCGTCGGGGGAGGGGATTCCTAACTGGCATCCATCAGAACCAGGGAGAGTATATGTAACTTCACTGTTATTAACAGCATTCATGGCACAGAGAAGTCTTGAACTATTTTTACATTTCAATATAAAAGCAGATCTAGTTCAGGTGTGGGATCTCTTTTGGGTCCTTTTAGAATTGTACACGATGCCCCCTCCACAGACAGTCAACAGCAGTTAAATTTGAAATTGTTTTAATGTGAAGTCGTGCTGAGCATTCTCTATAGTCAGGTCATGTTCCTTTTCATGTCTATAGAGAGAGCAAACAAACATTTCACATCTGACAAGTGCCGCAAGCGAGGTCTGTGAATGAGCCTGCGATTGCCTGGCTCTCACTCCCGGTACCTCTTTTTCTTATGTTTTCCTTAATACTTGAGTTTCCTGAGTCCTTGCTGAACTTCTCTGAGCCCTGACTTCAAGGCTTCTTCTTTCAGAAAAGATTTGGCTTGCTTCTGCGGGTGCCTGGGGCTACTTTCAATTTTCAAGCTGGGGTTTTCAAAACCTCCTGGGTAGCTTGAATTCAGGCCAAAACCCATATGTGTAATCCTGCCGAGGATTACACATGCTCAGGACTCTATTCCATGGCAGCTTTGAGTCTTTTATTGGGGTGACTTCACTAGCAGCCTATCACCCCAACAATGATGCACCCCTTGGGGTCCTCCACTTTCTCTCAGACATATACTTTTGCACTCTGAGCTTCAGCAAGGCTTTCGATTTTAGCTCCTGTTTCCCACCCTCTGCAGTGCTGTCTGTCCAGTAAAGGCTCAAGTTCAGCAAGGGTGAGCCGGTGCCTCAAAGTGAGAGTCAATCTCATGGCTGACTTTCATCTCTAGATTTCAACTTCCATTCTATTTTTGCCGTAGGAACCTTCTTTACTGCCTTGCAAGCTCTTCAGTGCATTTGCAAATGTGTGTACTTCAAATGCTGCTCAGGGCTTTGGTTGTCCTCTGGAGGAGAGGTATTTAAGATGCGTGTTCACTTGGAGTACTTAGATGATGCTATTGCTGAGGTCATTGCTTTACCTTATTCCCTTCGTGTGTGTGTGTGTGTGTGTGTGTGTGTGCGCGCGCGCGCGCGCGCGCGCACGCACGAGCATATGGGAGTGGGGTGCATGGATGCTATACTTGTGGAGGCCAAAGGACAACTTTGGGGAGTCAGTCTTGGCGGCAGGCCCCTTTACCCACTGAGTCACCTCACCAGCCACTATCATCCCTTGTTTTATTTGAATTGGTGTAGCCTTCACTGGCCTGGAACTCACTCTGTAAACCAGGCTGGCCTTTGAACTCCCAGAGATGACCTTGCCTCTGCTTCCTGAGTGCTCAGGTTAAAGGTGTACACCGCCACTCCGATCCTCTCTTATCTTTGAACTCCCAGAGATTCCCCTGCCTCTGCCTCCTGAGTGCTCAGGTTAAAGGTGTGCACCGTCACTCTGACCCTCTCTTCTTTTAAAACTGGTTGTATGCCTAGTTCTGGAAACGCTACTATATTCTTTTATTTCACAAAATGTTCTTTGGTTTTTATGTAATGAATTATATAAGAAATGATTTGACTACATATCCCAGGCTGGTCTCAAACTCATACTCTCCCTGCCTCAGCCTTCCTGGTGCTGCAAAGACAGGCATGAGCCACCACACCTGGCTAGCAACCTTTGTGATTTAGGGAAAAGATAGGGTTAACAAATGCCATTCCAACTGCCTTCTGCCTTGAGCAGGCCGGCCTTGAACTCACAGAGATTCCTCTGCCTCTGCCTCCCAAGTGCTGGGATTAAAGGTATGTGCCTTCTGTAATAGAGTTGGAAAGGACACTTCTTTAGAAGAAAGTGCTCAGGATGTCACTATACCCACTCCTCACCCTCAGCTCCTCTGGGTTTTTATGGCCTCTGGGTTTTTATGCTCAGTTACAAATCAGGAGTAGAGTATAACCAGAGCAGAAAGAAACAGAAAGAAAGCCAAAGTACCAGGCTGGTGTGGGACAATTCCGTATTCTGCCAATTATGTTTTAAATAAATGCCGATTGGCTAGTAGCCAGGCAGGAAGTATAGGTGGAACAACCAGACAGGAAGTAGAGGCGCGACAATGAGAACAGGAGAATTCTGGGAAGGAGGAAAACCATCCCCCCCCAGTCCTGTATAGACACCGAAGAAGAAAGATGTGACCTGCTCCACTGAATAAGGTACTGAACCACATGGATAACATATATTAGAATAATGGGCTAATAATGGGCTATATAAGTTATAAGAGTTAATAAGAAGCCTAAGCTAATGGGCCAATCAGTTTATAACTTTGTAGACCTCTGTGTGATTTCTTCGGGGCTTACTGGCTGTGGGAACTGGGCAGGACAGAAACCCCAACAAGCAGGCCCTCATGTTATACCAGGCTAAGAAACCAAAATGGGGTGTGGAGCAAAAGACCAGGAGCAAGCACATAGATAAAAGAGAAAGACGAAGGGTGAGAGCCAACAGAGGCATTTTCCTGGCTGTGGAGCCAGAGCACTCCAGTGTAAGCCAACCAGAGCAGCAGCTTCATGCCTCCCTAAGCCCTGTGTGGTGATGTGAATAGGAATGGCCCCATAGACTCATGTATGTGAATACTTGGTCCCTAGGGAGTGGCACTACTGGAGGTGTGGCCTTATTTGAGTAGATGTGGCCTTGTTAGAGGAAGTGTGTCACTGGCAGGGTGGGGAGGGGCAGGTTTTGAGGTCTCATGTGCTCAAGCTGCACCCAGTGGTGCACACAGTGTACTTCCACTGCCTGCGGATCAGGATGTAGCTCTCAGTTACCTCTCCAGCACCATGTCTGTCTGCCTGCTGCCAAGCTTCCCACCATGATGATAATGGATTAAACCTCTGAACTACCAGCCAGCCACAGTTAAATGCTTTCGTTTATAGAGTTGCCGTCATGGTGTCTCTTCATAGCAATAGAAACCCTAACTAAGACACGTTGCCAGAGTTGTGGCATGCTAGCTTTCATGCTATGGCGTAGACTGTGGATGAGCCATGCTTCAGCTTCTTAGAGCGGATACTGTCACTCCAATGTGGTAGCCTGAACGCTTTAGCTTGTCACATTGTCTCATCTTCAGGTGACACCTAAAATACCCAATTTTTGTTTGTTTTGTTTTGTTTTTTTGAGACAGGGTTTCTCTGTGTAAATCAAGTGGTCCTGGAACCCACTCTGCAGACCAGGCTGGCCTTGAACTCACAGAGATTCACCTGCCTCTGCCTCCCAAGTGCTGAAATTAAAGTCATGCACCACCACCACCAGGTCCAATTATTTTCTTAATACTAATTCATTCCTGATTCTTCTTTAGATTCATTTATTTTATTTTGTGTGTGTTAGGTCTCAAGACCGGGACAAATGGTAAACTAAGGAGTCTATTTAACATATCAAAGTGAACCTGGCCAGTAGGTTCTCTCAGCCCCTACTTGTTATAGGGTGAGGCTGGCTTACTAGCCCTGTACCCTAATCTTCTCCAGTCCAGGGACTGAACTGCCTATAGAATCCAGACATTTTGCTTACCTGGCATTTTTATCTACACTTTGTTCTCCTGGCTCTCTCCTCTCTCTCCTCTTCTCACATGGCCTGGTTCAGGGTTGTGTTCACTCTGGCCTCTCCCAGATGTCCCTGCCTCTCTCTGGCTGTGCTCTCCCTTTTATTGACAATAACCCTTCTCATCCTCCATACCTAGGATCTGTCATCTTCTTCCTTTTTTATTGCTATTTTTCATTCATCTGGTGCCAAAACAATGGGATTGGCATATCTGAGCTCTCTTCTGAAAAACTTGGCCGCTCTGAATCAAGCTGCCGATTTGATTCTCCGAAAGTGTGTACGGATCATTTGTTTCTGATGGCTCCTGCCATCTATCAAATCCCAGAATCCACCTGCTCTGCTACTTCTCTCCTCCTATGTGTTCTAACCATGCCTCGCCTTCTCTACGCCACAGGAGTCTCTGACTCCAAGAACCTTCTGCACTCTCCCAATGCACCCACCTGGGCCCTTGTGTCTCTTGGCTTTGGCCTGCTACACCCATCTGGGTCTCTCTGTTAAAGGCACCGTGTCCCTCCCCCCCTCCCCCCCCCCCCCCCCCCCCCGCTCCCTCATCTCTCTCTACTGAATTAGTTTCACCCTGAGCTGCCTGATTTGTCCACTATAACTACAAAAGCCACACTGATATGCCAGGAAACTCCTCTTGACCCAACTTGGGCCCTGGTCACATGGGAAGGAACACCTTTCCTCTGTGATTTAGAACATTTTTCTCCTTGACTAGCTTCCCATTCCACTTGGGGACGCCCCTGATGGAAATTCTTGTGACAACGAGACCCTTCGTCACCTCAGCTCAGCTAGTTTTTCCTCGCCTCCCCCAGGAGCTGCAGTCTCCCAGCTCTCGCCCTCAGCTCCCGCCCACAGCTCCCGCCCTCAGCTCCCGCCCACAGCTCCCTCCCGCAGCTCCTGCCCGCGGCTCCTGCCCTCAGCTCCCCATTGGTGGTACAGAAATTCCCTGCCGCAGAGAGTTTCATTTTTCCACCCCTCTCTCCCCTCTGAACTACAAACAGCTTGGCCTCAGTACAGCTCAATGGCCAAAAGTTGGCACCCTTAGTTTCCAAGTTCTTGCAAACCGTAACAACTGCCACTGCACAAGTAAATGGCCCGAGATCTCCTCTATCTAAACCTTCTCTGCGCTATGCTTCTCTACTTTCCGCTGTTACAGTCTTTTATCTTTGCAATATTTTGTGCTCTGCTCTCAAAAAAGTCCCTTAAGACTGTGCTGTCAATTCTATCTCAGGATTTCTAAGTTCATTGGGAATGGTTTAAAAAAAAAAATCTACAAAATCTGTAACAAAATTTGGCTTTAAACTTATGACTGAAAGCTTCTAATTAAAAATCTATACATGGATCATCTTAATTTGCTATGGCATATTGTATGTGATTTAAGTCTTATTTAAGGGATGTGTGTATATGTATGTGCAACTTGGATTCAACTTTTATTCAAAAAATAGAACTACTAGGAAAACGAATGTTTTAAATAGCAGCAATGCCTCCATCATGGTTGATGACCTCATCAGGATAGAAGCAACCGTGTGCTTGGCAGCCATCTTTACTAAGGTTAAAGAATATGTGCCATGTAGCTTCACCACTACCTTAAGAGGACCACATGATGCAAATCAACTGATAAAACTTCTCAGTCCGGCTGCACCCTCTGCTTACTATTTCAGACTAAGGAGACAACAGCAGACCTCCAAAATATTTTGGACTGGTAGGGATGATTTTTGTACGATAATAAATTTTAAGGTTATGAAGGTCTACTTAGATTAACAGAAGCTGACTTAGAGATGTGTGCCTAAGTACTTAGGTCTTTGCTAACTGCTCAGCACTAGGCTTTTAAAAAACTTAGATGAGTAACAATGCGTGTTTGATAAATAAGGTATATTTGGTAAATAAGATTTATAAACTCCTAGGGCCTACTACAGTTCACAGTAATATTTGTCTAGCTTCTTTGCTTTTTCTTACTTTGTTAAGCTTTAGCTGTTTGGATAAGCTAAATCATACAAAAAATGTGATATTCAAAAAAAGAAGAAAAAAAATGTGATATTCTATATCACTATAAAAGGATCAGGAAAGTTGTCGGTCTCCCTGCGGACTGTATTTATGGTTTCTATGTATGTATGTGCACCACAAGCTTGCCTGGTGCCTGCAGAGGTCATAGAGGGTCCAGACTCTCTGGGACTGGAGGCACAGGGGCACTACTGCGAAGGCTGAAAGCTGAACCAGGGTCCTCTGCAAGATCAACAAGTGTTCTCAGCTGCTGCTCCATCTCTCCAGCCCCCCCTCTGGGTTCTTAACTAATTGGATGGGTTTGTTTTTAAAGAAGAGAGTGTAACACACATTCATGAATTGAGTCAAAAACTTTTGGTTCTGATTTTGTCTTCTTCAGTGTTCACTGCTCTTAAGGTTAGGGTAGAAAATGCCCCGCACGGCCTCATGTGCTTTAACACCTGTCTGCAGTTGGCAACACTCTTTGGGAAGCTGTGGAACCTTTGGGAGGTGGGGCCTACCTAGAGGAAGTGAGTTGTGGAGAGAGGTGGCCTTGTGGTTTAGAGCCTGGCCACAGCTTCCGATCCAGTTTCTGCTTCCTGTTCTGGGAGTGTGTGAGGTGAGAGGTCATAGTGGCAGGTCCCCCACCAGTACCACAGACAGAGCTGGCGATTCTATGCCTTCCCCACCATGGAGTGCCAATCCTCAAGTTGTGAGCAAAAGAAGACTTTCTTGCCTTACTTTCTTCCTGTCAGGTATCTGTTAGCAGCGAAGAGAAAAAGAACTATCTGCCTTGGTCCTATGCCATCTGTCAACTCCATGGTTACTGTACTATCTGTCAGTGATTAAAAAAAATGTTTCTTTTTAAGATGCATTTATTATGTGTATGTGTGTGTGTGTGTGTATTGCGGGGAGCAGATTACGTGAGTATGAGTATACCCTGACATACATATACACAATTTTAAAAATGCAATGAATCTTAAGAAAGAAAGAAACCAGTAGTAGAATGTCCAGCATTCATAATGTTTAACACACATTTCTCTTCTTCCTCTTTCCAGCCTTCCTGGCTATGCTCTAACATGCTACCTCAAGCAGGCAGCTGAAAAGAAGACCCAAAACACAGGAGATCATACAACCTGGAGCACACAAAACTAGGCAGTCCATCCCATAATGATTAAGACCCGGCATCTTTCTTGAGGCTGCAGATCTTCCTAGGTCAACACCGACCCAAGCTAACCACGCTCCCACTTTTGTTCCCAGCACTGAGCTCCCAGGCGTGTGCTGTTTGCTCACCTTGCCTTGTGGTCCCTAACAGTCTGCTTCCTACCCACCATCTAAGACGCTCTGCCCCTACTTCTTTTTACCTCTTTTTCTGAACCAGTTGGGAGATGGGAAGGGAGAGAATGGGGGACTTGCTTCAGTGTGAACAACTCTGGAGATTCATACATCATTTTTGCTTTAATTTTGCTGGTCAGAGAGCTGAATCGTGGGACTGCATCTATCTGACAAAGACACTTGGAAAGAGTCATATTCATTTGGGGAAACGAAGGGCCTATCCTGGACCAGCTCGTTCTGATTTCCTGGGGACTTTCTTGTCTTTGACACTGGAAGTCCTGCACCTTGGGAATTCTCTAGGTCTGGAGTGAACAAAGAGAGTCGCCCCCATGAACTTGTAAGTTCAAAAGAAAAAGGAAAGAGATGGGGGTCTGAATCAGTATTCTTTTGCTGTGAAGAGACACCCTGGACCCAACAACTCACAAAAGAAAGCATTTATTCGGGGCTTCCTTACAGCTTCAGAGCTTCAGTCCATTGTCATCATGTCAGGAGAGCATGCAGCACCCAGCCAGACTTGGGGCTGGAGGAGCAGCTGAGAGTTGTACATCTGGATTTACAGGTAGCAGGAAGAGAGTGACGCTGGGGCTGGCCTGGGCCCTTGAAACCTCAAAGCCCACCCCCAGTGACACACTTCCTCCAATCAGGCCACACCTCCTAATCCTTACAAATAGTGTCACTTCCTGGCGGCTGAGCCAACCCACTGGCCTGTAGGGGACATTCTTATCGAGCCACCACAGATGGCTACTGATGTGCCTAGCTCTCCTCCTCTCTGCCCTGGATGCCCTGTGCAGCTGCTGGTTTTGCTACTGATGGGCTGCTCTTCCTCACAGGAACCGCCCTTGAAAGGGAGAACTTGGGCAGCGAGTGTTGGAGAGCCCGCCTTGCCCTTCTTACCGGGAGACGCCATATCTGTTGCTCCCATTGCTTTGGGTCCTGAAGATTTTTTTTTTAATTTAAAACAATGTTTATCACGTGCATTTATTTTGTATGTGGGTGTGTTTGTCTCTGTGTGGATACACATGTGCCATGAGGCACCTGTGAAGGTCAGAAAACAGCCTTGTACAGTGGATTCTCTCCACCATGTGGGTTCTGGGACTCAAACTCATGTTGCCAGGACTGGAAACAAGTACCTTTACTGGCTGAACTGTCTCACTAGCCCTAAGCTTTTTACTACATTTTATTCATTAGTCATGTGTATAGGCACACACATGTAGCATACCACACAGGTAGAAGTCAAAAGACAACTTATGGGTGTCTATTTTTTTCCTTCTATCATGTGGGTCCCTAAGATAAAACACAAGCCATCAGTAAGTGCCTTTATCCTTGGACCTATCTTGCCAACCTGGCTGTGAACACTTATTTAAGTTCTTTTTAATGAGCATGGCATTTAAAAGAAAAGACCTCTGAACTTCACCAAAGAGAGTCTAAACTTGTTAATAAATTTGTACAGATGCTTACCATCACTAGTCAGCAGTAAAATGCAAATAAAACCCACGAGGAGATCCGATTATACACTCATTAGAATGACTCAAATTTGAAAGACTGATAATATCAAATATTGGCAAGGATGTGGCCAAACTGGCGGCCTTGCAGACTGCTGCCGAGTTTACAAAATGGCAGAGAGCGTTCCAAGACAGTCTGGCGTCTTAAAAACTTAAACACAACTCTATCCGATGATTTGGTCATGGAATTTGCCCAAGGAAAAAGGAAAACTTGTGTTGAAAGACTTCTCTACACATTCTGTTCGTAGCGACTTTATTTATACTAGCCGTAAGCCACAAACAGTTAAATATTGTCGACAGCAGCATGGGAAACAAATGGTGGCCCCATCTCATACAAGGAGATCACACAGCAACATCAAAGCCTGAGGCCCGGAACAGAAACATGGACAGATCTCAAAATCCTGATGGTAGGTGAAAGAATTTGGACCAAATAAACAAGAAAAAAAAAAAAAAGGAGTTGTTTGGCTGGTTTGGGGATTTCAAAATTATCTCATGCATTCCAGGTTGGCCTCAAACTGTGTAGCTGAGGCTGACCATGGACTTCTGATCCTCCTGCTCCACCTCCTGAGTACTGGGGTTGCAGGTGTGTTCTACCACATTTAATTCACACGGTTGTGAGGGTTGGACTCAGGGCTTCTCAGGGCTTCTCGCACTGAAGTTGAGCACATTCTACCTTTGGAGCTGTGTGCCTTGTCTCTCCTGCCCTTCAGGAAGAAGGTATGTAATGTGTGATCCCAGCCGTATGAAATCCTAGAAACCAAAACTCATAGAGATCAGAAAATGTATGTTGACAAGATAGAATGAGGGATGGATCACGAAAGAACACGAAGAAACTCCACAAGAGATGATGGGAATGTTCATTATCTACATTTTATCATATCTAATGTTATGATTTAAATGCCTGGAGCCTACACCTTAATGAAGACATTTTGTATGGGTGAACTGCTTTGGACAAAATGAAGGGATATAGCTGGAAGTCAAGTCAGCCATTAGCAGGGGTGAGGTGAGAGGTGGCTAGGGGCTCCCTCACTGGACAGAGTCATAGGATGCCCTGGGGATGGCGGCAAGGCTTGGTGTTCTGGTCTGGATGCCAGTTACATGGAAATGAACTGAACCGACCATTATGTTGCTGTGATTTGAGGCATATAACTGTAATTCAGTAAAGATGGCGACGTAGACAATAGGAAGTTCCTCCCCATCTTCCTCACCTGCTTAAGTTAACGAGGTCATCCTCAGTCCTTCTCCTCCTAGACACCTTCTACAAGGCTGTGTTGCTTTGTTTTTAAACTGGTGGTAAGCAGTCATGGTAGCTCACACTATAAATGCAGTACTTAGGAGGCCAAGGCAGGAGCGATGCTACCAGCTTGAGACTGAATTCCATGCTAACCTGAACCACACTGTCAAATTATATCTCAAAGAAACAAAAACAAAATTATCCCTCCCTTCATTCCTGCCAAGCCAAACCAACAAAGAAACGCCACTGGCAGAGCGCTCAAAGATTACATTTTCTTGCAATTGTGCTTATATTTTCTTAGAAAAATAACATAACATTTCCCCATAACTTTCTTTTTGATTCTTTGTGAATTTCATCCCACTCATTTCTCAATTCTTCCATATCTACCCTCCACCCTTGTCAACTCCCCCCAAAAGAAAATAGAAAAAAAGAGTCTTGCTGTGGAAGCTGCAGTGTGTCACGGTGTAGCAGTGTGTTGTCACGGTGTAGCAGTGTGTCGTCACGGTGTAGCAGTGTGTCGTCACGGTGTAGCAGTGTGTCGTCATGGTGTAGCAGTGTGTGATGGTGTAGCAGTGTGTGATGGTGTAGCAGTGTGTGATGGTGTAGCAGTGTGTGATGGTGTAGCAGTGTGTGATGGTGTAGCAGTGTGTGATGGTGTAGCAGTGTGTGATGGTGTAGCAGTGTGTGATGGTGTAGCAGTGTGTCATCACGGTGTAGCAGTGTGTCATCACGGTGTAGCAGTGTGTCATCACGGTGTAGCAGTGTGTCGTCACGGTGTAGCAGTGTGTCGTCATGGTGTAGCAGTGTGTGATGGTGTAGCAGTGTGTGATGGTGTAGCAGTGTGTGATGGTGTAGCAGTGTGTGATGGTGTAGCAGTGTGTGATGGTGTAGCAGTGTGTGATGGTGTAGCAGTGTGTGATGGTGTAGCAGTGTGTGATGGTGTAGCAGTGTGTGATGGTGTAGCAGTGTGTCATCACGGTGTAACAGTGTGTCATCACGGTGTAGCAGTGTGTCATCACGGTGTAGCAGTGTGTCATCACGGTGTAGCAGTGTGTCATCACGGTGTAGCAGTGTGTCATCACGGTGTAGCAGTGTGTCATCACGGTGTAGCAGTGTGTCATCACGGTGTAGCAGTGTGTCGCCATGGTGTAGCAGTGTGTCATCATGGTGTAGCAGTGTGTCACAGTGTACCTCACAATACTCCTTTTGTCCAACCAGCTTTATTTGTAAATGTTCACTGTGCATACTTTTTCTTTTCTTTCCCTCTCTTTGAAATTTTTTTACCCAACATTTTAGGTAGTTTCAATTTTTTTTCACATAGTTTATTTATTATTTAACATTGAGATTTACTTTGCAAGGTGGACATTTGGACTGTTTTGATTGCTTTGTTTTCATCTTCCTGTATATCTTTTTTTTTTCTTTTCTGGTTTTTTGAGACAGAGTTTCTTTGTGTAGCCCTGACTGTCCTGGAACTCACTTTGTAGACAAGTCTGTCCTTGAACTCAGAGAGATTCGCCTGTCTCTGCCTCTGCCAACTACTGGAATCAAAGACCTTAACTGTCTGGCCTTAGGTATACTTTTATCCTTCATACAGTGTTTAAAAAAATCTTCCTAGGACCAGTGAGATGGCTCCACAGGTAAAAGAACTTGCTGTGTGAGCCTCATGGCATGAGTTCAGTCTGTGGAAAGAGAGCTCTGGCTCCTTACCAGTTGCTGTCTGACCTCTGTAGGCATGCTATGGCACACAGACCCACATGCACACACATACACACCCACCAATAATAATAATAATAATAATAATATGTTACACACAGACCCACATGCACACACATACACACCCACCAATAATAATAATAATATGCTTAAAGTAAAGCTTTATAATCTCTCCTGATAGATACCTAGTCTCCAAACAAAACATTCTTCTGTGACTATGGGTCTGTAGAGACCAAAGGCCAGAAAACACGCCAGATTCTCACACTCTAACAGTCCGGCCACAACTGTTTAGAGACTGATCCATGCTTTCTGCCTTCGTTGAATTTCTGTTGCTGTGATTAGAAAAAAAATCCTGACAAAAATGACATGAGGGAGAAAGGGTTTATTTGACAGACTCCAGGTTTGTCATTGTGGGGAACTCAAGGGGACAAGAACCTGAAGTGGCAGGTCACACCCACAGCCAAGAGCAGAGAGAATGAACACACGCATGCTCACCAGTACCCAGCTCAAGAAATGGTGCTGTTCACACTCAAGGTAGGTTTTCCCCTCCATTAACCAAGCTAAGAGAAGTCCTCACAGACAGGCCCACAAGCCTCCTGATCTAGACTGTCATTGAGACTCTCTTGCCAGTGGTTCTCGATTGCATCAGACTAACAATTAAACCTAAGCATCATGGAGCTGGAGATGTGGCTCAGTGGTTAAGAACACTGATTGTTCTTCCAGAGGACTCAGGTTCAATTCCCAGCACCCACATGGTAGCTCACAACTGTTTGTAACTATGGTTCTAGGGGACCCTACACCCTTACACAGACAGAATACCAATGCACATAAAAATAAATAAGCATTTTTTTTAACAACAACTAAGCATCATGTGTCTTACGCAGACATCTGGCACCTAGCTCCTGATGACTCAGTATGGCTTACACACATGGCCAGTGTCAGCAAAAGAACTTAACACTGTGAAAATCACTACTTAACAAGATGAGGAGAGGTGCACCGGTCCCCTCAGATGCTATCCCACGTGACTTCCCCTTGACTACTCTACAACAGCCACCACACCCTCTCATTGGTGCAGTACCCTTTCTGGGAACCCAGCCATTGTTTTAGTGCAGTGTAAGAAATAAATTATCTCTTTGTCTGTTGAAAATCTTCCTTAAAAAAAAAAATTACTACCAGTGATGCTGGCCTCCCACATGCCAGCTTTCAGTGAAGGAGTCTTTTCTACTGGTGATGCTGGCCTTCTACACGCCAATTCTCAGTAAAGGAATCTTTTCATCATTAGTTAAAACTTCTCATTATAAGCTGGGCTTGGCAGCACACACGTTTAATCCCAGTACTTGGGAGGAAGAGGCTGCTGGATCTTTCTGAGTTCTTGACCAGCCTCATCCACAAAGTGAGTTCTAGGACAACCAAGGCTATTTTGAGAAATTCTGTCTCGAAAAGCTAAAACCAACCAACCAACCAAACAAACAAACAAACAAAAAACCTCAACCAAACAAAACCCCTCAAATCAAAAAAAATCCAGCCCTTTATGTTAAAATCTAGAATGTCAAATGTCCCTATAACCTCTGCTAAGAAAATAAAATAAATATAATTTTCTTTCCCAAAGTCTTTGTGTGGCATAGTAAGAAATATAAATTTGATTTCTATTTCACGGGTGTAGGAAGATACAGCCTATAATGCCAAGAGATGAGCCAAGTTGAAGTCTGCTTGAGGCGCTGTCAGAGGTCCTGATCGTGCCTAGCCAATGAGAGGTGACTATGCAATGTCACCAGAGGGACACAGCCTGGATGCTCGGAGGAGGGTATGTAAGGCTCTTCCCATTGATGAATAAACCACTCTACTGTTGCCTTTTACCTGACTTCCCGTGTCTACGCCCTTGAAGCTGCCCCTTCTCACCCTCTCCCCTCAGGGATTGTTAGGACCCAGAAACATATGGGATATAAGACTTCTCAGGGTTTCGAAGTTTAAAACGTGGGGATTCCCATGTGGTAGGGATATCTTTGGTATTTGATCTCCATTTCAAGTTCTTGACACAAGAGCTAAGACACAGGGAGTCTGTGGCTATTGGTGTCCTCCTTTGTCAGGATCTCCGTCACCTAGGAGACTCCAGGAACACCTGTGAAGGCTTTGTATCCTCTGGAGACACCTGTGAGGGCCTGCCTGTGTCAGGATAACTGAGGTAGGAAGATCCACTCTAACCACTCCCTGGGGTTGGATCATGGCTATCGAAGTCTTTGCTAGGGATGTCCCATGTTCAGCGGCCTCCAGGTCCTGCTCCTATGACTGCCCTGTGAGTCAAAACAAGCCCTTTCTCCTTCAGGTTGCTTTTGTCGGGCAGGAAAAGCTGCAGGAAAAGAAACCAAGACAGAACCCGAATGGTGAGCGTGTGTTTTTATATGATAATAAGGTGACTGAGAGCTGACAGCCCCTAGACAGCAACAGGAAGGAGCTGGTTACTGGAGGAACCAATTTCAACCCCCACCCCCTACTTCCTTGGGAGAGGGCTGGAGATTGACTTTAATCACCAGTGACTAATTATTTAATCAATCATGCTTACATAATAGAACCTCCATAGGAACATTAAATAATAGAATCAGGAAACAGTTGGGATTAGTGAACAAGTTTTTGTGTAGAGAGGGTGGCGTACCCTTATCTCCATGGAAACAGGAGACCTCCCAGACCTTGCTCTGTATTCCGTCTGTATCCTTTATAATACATCTGAAAATGGAAATAAATATTTCCCTAAGTTTTGTAAGCTGTTATGGTGAATTATGATCATGAGTGGTTGTGAAAACCTTAGATTTATAACTGGTTGGTCAGAAGTACGGTTGACAACCTGGGACTGGCAATTCATTTCTGAATGTAGTCAGTGTGGTGGCTTGAATAACAGTGGCCCCCATAGGTCCACAAGGAGTGGCACTTTTAAGATGTGTGACCTTGTGGTAGTAGGTATGGCTTTGCTGCAGAAAGTGTGTCACTGGGGATGGGCTCTGAGGTTTAATAAGCTCAAGCCAAGCCTAGTGGCTCAGGGTCTCTTCCTGCTGCCTGCAGATGCAGATGTAGAACTCTCAGGAGACTCACCAGCACCGAGTCTGCCTGCATGCCACCCTGCTTCCTGCTATGATGTCAATGGACCAAACCTCTGAACTGTAAGCCAGCCCCAATTAAATGCTTTCCTTTATAAGAATTGCCATGGTCATGGTGTCTCTTCAGAGCAACAGAAACCCCAACTAGGACAGGCAGGATTGCGAGACTGAGTCCTTAGTCCATGGATCTGACATCAGCTCCAGGTGGGCAATGAAAGTCTTTGGCTGAACTGCAGAGCACTAAGTTATCTTGAAAAGTGGAAAAAGCGTTTTCTGTTGTGGAAAAAAAAAACCCACACCATTGCATAGGCTCTTCAAAATTGCCACATATATCCCTTAGGTTGTGAGTCTTCTATTTAGTCATTTACACATAGTAAACAAAATCTTGCTGGGCTTGGTAGAATGTGACTTTAATCTCAGACCCTGGGATCCAGAGGCAGGAAGATCTCTGTGAATTTGAGGCCAGCCTGGTCTATGCAGAGAGTTCCAGGACAGCCAGGGCTACATATAGAGAGAGCCTGTCTCAAACCAAACAAAGCAAACAAACAAAATTTCTGGTCCTTTTCAAGTAGTGGTGCAGGAGAATTATCTGTATTCTGTCAATCATGTATTTTATTAAAACGCTGATTGGCCAGGCAGGAAGTATAGGTGGGTCAACCAGATAGGAAGTAGAGGTGGGGTGATGAGAACAGGAATATTCTGGGAAGCAGGAAGCTCCCTCCGCCATTCCTGCCCTGATCACCGAAGAAGCAACATGTGAGCTGACAGCTGAAAAAGGTACCAAGCCATATGGCTAACATAGATCAGAATAATGGGTTAAGATAAGTCATAAGAACTAATAAGTAGCCTGACCTAATGGGCCAATCAGTTTATAATCTTATGGAGTCTTGTGTGTGATTTTCCTTGGGAGTTGCCAGTTGTGGGGTACTGGGTGGGACAGGTACCCCAACAAACTGGCCCCTCATGTTACAAAGTAGTACTCTTTTAAATCAGAGGTGTGACTATCTGTGTGTGAGGCTGAGATTAGAGTCCTCCAACATTATTTCATTAAGAAGGTAGCATAATGGACTGGAGAGATGGTTCAGTGGTTAAGAGCACCGGCTGCTCTTTCAGAGGACCTAGGTTTGGTTCCAACACCCACACAGTGGCTTACAACCATCTGCAACTCCAATATCAGAGGTTCTGACACCCTCTGTCAGCCTCTGATGGAACTCTCGTATGTGCAGAACAGACATTTATGCAGGCAAAACACTTATACACTTAAATGAAAACAAATAATTTTTTTAAAAAATAATGTTTTTCTGCAACACCTGTATCTATTTTAGATTCAAATCCAGCTAGACTTCACTTTCTTCCTTCACTTTCTCCTCTGCCACTTTTTTTGATGTGTGCGTGTGTGTACGTGTGTGTGCGTGCACGTGCACATGTGTGTAAATGTGTGTGGTGTATCCATGGTAGGAACTAAACTCAAGGCATCATGCGTGCTACTTGTCACTGTTTTGGCTGAGGTTTTATTTCTATCCACTTCCTCAGAATCAGAGATTGCCTAGTTTTCCTTCCTTCTGGGAAGTAAATTGTTACTTCTAACAGATCGAGGAATTTTACTTCCTCTCAGTTGGCAGCAGAATAATATAAAATTGCTCTTTTAACCAAGAAAATGCAAATTCAGAACTATGACTCTCCCCGTTTAAGAAGGGAATTAGAGCAGGGCAGTGGTGGAGTACACCTTTAATTCCAGCACTCTGAAGGCAGATCTCTGAGTTCAAGGCCAGCCTGGTCTACAGAGCAAGTTCTAGGACAGCCGGGGCTAGGGTTAGAGAAACTCTGTCTCGAGAAACCTAAAAGAAGAGGAGAAGGAAGAGGAGGAGGAAGAAGAGAATTGGCCTTTAATGAAGGGATGTGTGAATGCAGCCTCATGAGAGTTTGTTTAATCAGGAGCAAGGCAGTGCATCCCTCTGCTCTGAATATCTCCTGTGCTCCTCAGTTCCATGGTTGGCTTTAGACGACTGAGCTCAAAGGTCCATGCAGAGAGCATTCTGCTCTACTCTGGTTCGCTCCTTGATTTCATTCACCTTTTGCCTCTAGAGATCTGAACCCTGCCAGCTGTCACCTCTCACAAAATGAAGCACTTATTACTACATGTATTCTGCTAGTCCTATGACAGATTATAGATAATGTCACACAGTTACAATATGACAGAGTAGATGGTTGTTGCTTTAACTTGGCTCTGAGTGTCTAGTGGTAGATCCTCTAATGTGTGCAGTAGCTGGAGAGGATGTGAGCCATATACAGGCAGATGCCAATGCACAAGTCGCAAGGGGACAGAAAACTGGCCACTGTTGTCCTTGAGACCTCTGCTCTGTTTTGTCACAGACTTACTTTCACCAAGTCTCCCTTGCTACTTTACATTACATAGGTTTCTGCCAACCTTAGCCCAAGACTCCCTGAGCAGCACACGTCCTCTACCCCACCGTTGACATCCTCATGGCACGTAACTGAATGCCTGGGAAGACGGGAGATCGGGACCCTCTAAAATACAGGCCTGGGCGCAAATAGGAGGTAAGAGCTAAGAGTGAGTCTCAACAGGCAGATCAGAGTTGAAGTGGTGTCTGGATTCTTCAGACTGTGCCAAGTCTGGCAGGGAATCCAGGGTGTCTGAATCTATGGAAAGCAGTGAGCAGAGTTTCCAGCCTTACGCACACCCCTTCTTGTGCTCTCAAAGTCCCTGGTTTGTTCCCACGTCAGGAGGAAGTTCTTTATAAAGTTGGCGTTTTTCCCTCCTTTGGAGACTTGCTTTCTTCTCTTGTCTTGTCACTTTTTTTGCTGCTGTGATAAAACACCACAGCCAAGGCAATTTATAGAAGGAAGGGTCGATTTGGGGATTGAAGTTCCAGGGAGTGAGAGTCCATCGTCATCATGGTGGGGAGCATGGCAGCTACTGCAGGCATGGGTCTAAACCAGCAGATGAGAGCCCAGGTCCTGATCTGGAAACATGGAGTCGAGAGAACACTGGGAATAAAGAAGTCTTGAAATCTCAAAGTTCAATCCCAGTGACTCACCTCCATCAGCAAGGCCACACCTTCCAACCGCTCCCAAACAGTCCTACCAACTGGAACCAAGTATTCAAACACTTGAGCCTGTGGGGGCCATTCTCATTCAAACCACACCATGTTTCCATGACAAAAATGACCTGAGAACTCTGAGTTCTCAGGTACGGGTTCATTGTATTAAGTAATGATTTAATGAGGTGGGATTGTACTGCTGTTATACCCTGTTGAATAGGAGGAAATCCTAAATTATAAGGGCCATGAATGTAGCTCAGTACTAGAGCATTTGCCTAGGATGTGCCAGGCTCTGGGTTTGATCCCCAACCCTCACAACCCTTATTTATCCCTCAGTACACATACACACACACTCTCTCTCTCTCTCTCTCTCTCACACACACACACACACACACATACGCATGCACACACACATACTCTCTCATACACATACACACACTCTCTCTCTCACACACACACACATACACACATACATATTCAACATAATCATTTCTTTTTTTCCTTCCCCCCCCCGACAAGATCTCATGTGACCCAGGCCAACCTCAGACTTACTATATAGCAGCAGTAGATCTTGTACTCAAGACGCTCCTGCTTCGACATCTCAAGAGCTGCTGTCACAACCATGTGCTAATATACCTCTGCTAGATGTGGTGCCCATGTTTGTAATCCCAATATTTGGCAAGCCTCAGTAGGAGGCATACCAGTTCTAGTCTAGCCTAGGCTGCATGGGAAGACCCTGTCTCAACATGAGCAAAAACTAACCCATGACGCGAATTGATGGCACAGCTGGATCCTGCAGCTGGTGATTGGTTGGGATAGGAGCCTGGAATGGGCTCCAGAGTGGCTGGAGAGAAAGGTGAATTCTGCCGTGGGCTCCATATTGTTCTGAGTCTCTCGCAATCTTTACCTCATTATTGGGAACTCTTCAAAGTCATAAATGGAGGATGAATCCCATACACTTATCTCCTCCTCTGGAGCCCTGCTAAATTATGGAGGAAAATACCTGAATGACAGGCTTCTACCAGAAACACAGTGAATATGAGGTTGTAATGGATGAGAAATTTGAACATTGGGCAAAAAGATGTCGAAATGGCAAATAATTTAAGAGACTGTGGCCTGCTCTGTCAAGAGCAAGAAGACAGTTTCCCTAGATTCTCATCGGACTCCACCCCAGTGGCCTCAAATCCCCCAGGCAAGGAGGCTATGGTACTGTATCCAGGACAGGGGACCGCCAGGCCAACTCCTTGCTTATACAGTGCTATTCTGTGCTCCACCGTGACCCCGTCCAACGTGACATGGCGGAGGGCATTCCTGTGTGAAACTGTGTTGGAAAGGCCTGCTCTGTGTGCCTGTGACTAGTGGGCCTGTTGGATTGGCTGTTTTCCTCATTATTGTGACTCAAATACCTGACAAGAAGTGACTTACAGAAGAGAGACCATCTCGTCTCAGGGCTGGAGGTGATCCGGTCCACACAGAAGAGAAGGCGTGCGGATGAAGCAGCGCCTAAGCAGCGTCTCTCCCCATCTGAGGAGAACAGGAAGCAGAGGGAGGGGATCCTGTTTTCTCCTTTTTTATTCAACCTGGGTCCTCAGTCTACACGGTAGGGTCCCCCATATTCAGGGTGAATCTTCTCTCCTCAGTTAAACCTCAGAAAAGTCCTCGGAAACACACAGAGGTGTGTTTCCTAAGAGATACTAAATCTGGCCAGCTTGACAGTGAACACTGTCCACCGTCCTCAGGTCCTGATGTCGACACACTGGAATTCTGAACGTTTTTGAGGAAGGCGTGCTACATTTTCAGCCTGTGCTGGGTTTTGTCAATTATGTAGTCGGCTGGGTGAGGTGGTGCATTTGTGAAATGCTAGCAGCCGGGAGGCAGAGGCAGGGAGGAGCTCTTCCGTTACTTAGTTGACTCAGAAATGGAAATGCAGGTGTGGTAGCCACAGGAGGTGATATGTGGCAACAGGGCAACAGGGCAGATTAAATGGATGTCAACAGCTGAACTATAAGTCCACCTTCCCAGGTGCCTCGCCACTGTCATTCCCCAGCACATCCCATACTGAATATCTCTCCATTGCAGGTTTGGTGTCATAACCCTAGCAACCCGGAGACTGCAGCAGGAGGATTGCCTTGAGAGTTCCTGGGCCACATGTAAGTGTTAAATCTAGGACAAAAGGCTGAGAGGTGTAATTAATATAGTAAAGTGGACCTGGCTGCCAGGTTCTTCCAGCATCTCTCAGCCCCTACCTGTTACAGGATGTGGCTGGCATACCCTGACCTCTACCCTGAATTTTCCAGCCCAGGGGGCTGGGCTGCCCGTCCCCCAGAGGCTCTTCCCTATATAATCCAGACCTGTGGTTACCTGCCCTTTTGTACCCTTGACCTCCTGGCTACTGCACCCGGTCATTGTCCCCCCCCCCCCCAACCCGCCCTGTCTTCCTTCCCCTCCCCCTCTCTCCACACGGCCCATCCCAGTCTGGTAATGTCCACTCTGAACTCTCCCAGATGTCCCTGCTAGGAACATCTAGGCTAGGCTCTCCCTGTTATCTAGAATGAACTTTCTCCTCCACCACACCTTAGGAGCTGCCACGTCCTCTCCTTCCTTCCTTCCTTCCTTCCTTCCTTCCTTCCTTCCTTCCTTCCTTCCTTCCTTTCTTGTTAGTTTTCATTCACAGTGTTAGATCCTTTCTTAAAAATCAAAACAAGCTAGGTGTGGTGGCTCCCACCTGTAATCTCAGTACTTGGGAGGTGAGAGAGGGAGCCCTGGATTTCAAGGCAGGCCTCGCTGCCCAGCTAAATTAAGACCCTGGCTCAAAAATCTACTTTACAAAATGAACCCAGTGGAAAACAAAAAAAGCCTAAAATAGAACCAAGACAAAAGGCACCCCAATTTTTATTATTAACTTTTTCCAGCTTCATTTACCTATCTGAGTGGAAGAAATTCCCAGCAATCATGTACTTTCCTATGCTCTTTCATTATTGCGATAAACCCTGAGCTGCCCATTTCTTGGCCTTCCTTTCGTACACCCCCTCTTTCGTGTTTATTCAGAGTCTCTCCTAGAGAGCCTGAAGGGCCCAGTCTAAAGGCTTCTTGTTGCTTAAATCCAAACAAATCAAAAGGCACCCGTTGACCTTAAATTCACAGTCTTTTGAGTAGATGAATTTGCACAATGACAAGGGACAGTTGAGGAGAGAGGAACCCCTCTGGGAGAGGAGGCGGCTCCCGTCCTTCCACAGAGCAGGTCAGAGGACACCAGGAAGAAAACCCCTTCCAGAATAAGAACAGGTGACTGGGACAGCCAGGTCTCAGCTGGGACAGTGACAACGTCTGCTGTCCAGCAGACAGTTCCTTCAGGCACGGTCCAGGAACAAAACATCTTTCGTCACTTACGTAGCTAGAACGAAACATTTAACTGGAGCCTGTTGTGCATTTAAGAGTAGACTTTTAGTTGAACAGGGTGGCTCCCACCTGGAATCCCAGCACTTGAGAAACCAAGACTGCAAAGCTGCGAGTTCAAGGTTGCCTGGGTTACACAGTGAATTCAAGGCCAAACTGAGCTCCACAGTAAGACCTTGTTTCAAAAGATAAAATCTTAGAATTAGTGAAAAAATAAAAACTTTGATCTGGGTATGGTGGTGCAGGGCTTTAATCCCAGTACGTGAAAATACAAGCTGGTTACCTCAGCACTTGAGGCCCTGGAAGGAGAACGGGGTGGGGGAGGGGCTCAAGCTGAAGAGTGTGGGAGTGGCGTATACGTTCCTTTAGGTTCTCACTGTTTCTTTAAATTTTTCTTCAGTGAACATGTTCTGCTTCCATAATTAGGGAAAATATCCTTTAAAAATGAAAATGTTTTTATAAGATTTGTGAGCCAGAAATTTAAAGGGGGAAGAAAAAAATTAGCTTAAATAGCGCTCTTCCCAAATGCTTTAATATTTCTTTAATTGCCTAATTCGGGTGCTTGAAACAGGATTTTAAAATAGGCCACGTATTCAATAATTTTGAACTGGTTAATTTTCTCTTATTCTTTTACATTATATTCAAAAAACGAGGGGAGGGAGGCTACGGATGATGGACCGACACTGAGTCGCTAAAGTATTGGAACTGCAAAGGGTTCCTGGGTGTTTTCTCAGCTGTATTCTGGTCTCGGGTTATTCGTGTGTCATGCTGTTCTGAGGCGGCTTTCCTGACTTCTAACACCTGCCTCCCTTTCTTTATCTCTCAGTAGTGGCTCCTGAGTACTCGTTAGTTTAAGCAGTAGCCATGGTTGGGGAAAGAATGGATCCCGGGGATGCCAAGCTGATGTCGGGCATCACGGGATCCTGCCCAGGGCAAGGCACCTCATTTTATTGTCTTGTGTCTAACAAAACCACATAGCTGCCAATCAGATCCTATCAAAGGACCAGTCAGAGCTGCCAATCAGATCCTACCAAAGGACAAGTCACAGCAGCCAATCAGATCCTACCAAAGGGCCAGTCAGAGCTGCCAATCAGATCCTACCAAAGGACCAGTTATAGCAGCCAATCAGATCCTACCAAAGGGCCAGTCAAGCTCTGGGAGACACAGGGCCCAGCTCTCTCAGCAACAGTGCTCATAACCATTCCCCACTGCCAAGTTCAGGCCTACAGACTGAGGCAGGAGGATCGCCCATCCTGACACTGCTGCAAGGAGCAGCCGTCGCGGAGAAAGGAGAGAGCTAAGGCAGTCGTTTAGATGCTGTCCTGCTGTCGCTGCCTTCGGATGCCATTCGTTCCTCTGACAGCTGCCGAGACCTGTTTCCCAGCCAGTGCATTAAGTGCTGGGGATTGAGTAGCTTTGCAGGCAGAACTCCGTGTCTCCAAATTCACGTGTTAAATTCCTCGTTCCCAGTACCTCTAATTGTGAGTGTGTCTGGAGACAGTAAGTTAAAAGGCCATCTGGGTGGATCCTAATTCCCAGTGGTTAAAAAGCAAGTGCTTTTCTCTGCTGAGCCACCCCGCCAGCCCCAGCTCACACCTTTCAGTGGGCAGTATTTTCATTTCCCTTCAGTTTGGAACGGTTTCAAGTTTCTCTTGAGAGTTTCTTTTTGATACCATTGTTTCAAAGCAAGGCCTCATGCCGGCCAAATGGGCATTCTTTGATACAATTGTTTAGCACTGCTTTATTTAATTTATTGCTATTTTGAGGATTTTCCACTTAGACTTCCATTGTTCATTTGCAGTTCAATTTCAATGAAAGTGAAGATAAATCTTTTAGGATTTAAATTCTTTTTTTTTAAATGCTTGTTTGATGCTTCTGACAATACCTTGGTATGTACTGGGTATAATGTTTAAGTGTCAAATCCACTTGTTGCATGGTGGTGTTTGTTAGATTGGGACTGAGGGAGGGAACATGGAAACAAGAGAGCAGACAGGCCTCTCCAGGTAGATAGCCCTTCGGTCAGAATAACTAAGGGGCTGCAGTCTCTCCACGGAAGGGCAGACTCTGGCTATGTGGTGTGGGGTGCTTGGGTACCATCCCCTCCTCAACCCTGCCTCCAGTGGAAGATGCCACTTAAGGTGTGGCGATCCTCTGACTAGAAGCTCCTGAAACCCAACAGCCCACAGGTGTTACAATGACTTCAGCTTTCCTGTCCAGCGCCTTGCCTTTCACCTGAGGCTTTTAAACCATTAACCTTTTGGTATTCAGTTCCAAATTTTTGCCTAATTTTTCATTGATTTGTTTTATCAATACATAGGGTACGAGTGCTAAAATCTCCAAATATATTTCTGGATTTCTTCACTCTTTCAGGTGTATCCATTTTTGTTTTATATATTTTAAAGCTGTTGCTTTGTGTGTGTGTGTGTGTATGTGTGTACACGGATATGTATGTGTATTTATATATGAGATGCATATCTCTTTCTATCTGTCTGTCTGTGTGTTATATCTAATAATTTTCCTTACTCCAAAGTCCACTTTGCTTGCCTGCTGGTTGCTACCGCCTCTTTCTTTCTCTTGCCCATTCCTCCTTTTTTCCCTCTTCCTTTGACAGTATCTTGTTATATAGTACCCATGGACATGTACACACATGCGCGCGCACATAGATACAGCACCCTAAAACTCTCAGCTCTGGAGTGCTGGGATTGCAGGTCCCAGCTTTTCATTTAACGCTAATTCTTCAGAGCCAGTGTTGATGAGTGGTTGCATAGCACACCTTTCCTGCCCTCTCACTCTGTGTAATTACATGTGCAGTGAGATCTGAGAATCTTGTAGACAACACATGGTCATATCTTGCTTTTAAAAAAACCCATTCTCCATATTGTTGTCTTTTTGTTATGTGTTAGTACCATTTCTGTTTCACGTATGCAAGAATTCCTTTATTTCCTTTCTATGATCTGCTCTGGTTGTTGAATCTGTACATCATTGTCTTTTGGTAAATTCCAGAAGTTTCCAGCTATTATATTTCAAATGCTTTGGAACCACATTCTTTTTTCTCCTCCAGTTTTCTGAGGATTCAAATTTGAGATTTCCCTCATTGTCTCGTAGTTCCTGGTGGCTCTGTTCACTCTTTAAACTCATTTTCCTTAATTGCTCATATTGCAGAATTTCTCTTCAACTCCCTGTCTCCTTTCATTTTTATTCTACTATTGAGATCTTCCACTGATTTTTATTTTTGTTATTTTATACTGAAGTTCTAAAGTTTTCATTTGATTCACATACACACACACACACACACACACTCACACACACGAACTCATGTCCACACACATGCTCATGCACAATGAATGCACACATGCATGAGCTCACACACACACACACACATACACACAATTCTCTCTCTGCATAGACTGTCTCTTTCCAACGCACACACACACACACACACTCACACACACGAACTCATGTTCACACACATGCTCATGCACAATGAATGTACACATGCATGAGCACACACACACACACATACACACACATTCTCTCTCTGCGTAGACTGTCTCTTTCCAGCCATCCCCAAACCTAATAAGATAAATACTGCTTATTTATCAAGATCATGGTTGCTTGTTTATCAAAGCTTCATTGCAACAGCATCTTTGGAAATTTTCATCTTGTAATTCAAGCTGACCTGGCATCTTAGAGTTGAAGACTTAGGTCTCACTGGAAGGTGGTGGCGCATGCCCTTAATCCCAGCACTCAGGAGGCAGAGGCAGGTGGATCTCTGTGAGTTCGAGGCTAGCCTGGTCTATAAGAGCTAGTTCCAAGACAGACTCCAAAGCCACAGAGAAACCCTGTCTTGAAATAATAGTAATAATAATAATAATGACTTAGGTCTTTCTTTTTTTTCTGATACAGGATCTCTCTATGTAATCCTGGCTATAGATCAAGTTGGCCTTGAACTCATAGAGATTTGTCTGCTTAATTTTTTAAAAAATTCTGCATACCAGCCAGCTCCCAAATTAAAACACGGAATCTTATTCTTACCTATGAATGCATGACCTTAACTTGTTTTGTTTCTTGCCAGATTTTCTTTAGCTACTCTGTCTATCTTTAGCCTCTGGGCTTTTACCTTCTCTATTCTATATCTCTTTTTATCTTTCTTACTCCCTGACTGGTTGTTAGCTGGCTAGCTGGTCCCTGGAGTCCTCCTCTCCTCTTGCTCTTCCCTTTTCTCCTCTTCTATTATTTCTCTCTGTATGCCAGCCCTGCCTAGCCTCTCTCTCCTGCCTAGCTATTGACCATTCAGCACTTTATTAGACCAATGAGGTGTTTTAAACAGGCAAAGTAACATAGCTTTACAGAGTTAAACGAATGCAACATAAAAGAATGTAACCCATCTTTAACTAATATTCCATACCACCTGCCTTTGCCTCTCAAGTGCTGGAATTAAAGGCGTGTACCACCATGCACTGCACCTTTTCATTCTGAAGATGTACTTATTTGTTTTGGGTGTATGATTTCTTTTTGTCTACATGTATGCACATGAGCCAGGTATGTGTAGTGCTTGAGAAGGATCCCCTGGAAGTGAAGTTGTAAGCAACCCTAACCTTAACCCTAAGTGGTTGTAAGCTGCCATGTGGGTGCTGAGAACTGAACCTGGGTCTCTGCACTCTTAGCTGCTGAGTCATCGTCTCTCCAGCCCTCCCGTGGTCTTCGGACTGGAAAGCCTGGACTTCCTTTTCCCTACTCTGGCACATCTGCCTGCATCTGGCCTCTGGAGCCAAGTGGGAAGACAGACTCAGAGAAAAGCAGCTTCAGGTTTTCATGATGCTCTGGTCAGGGAGAAGGTCCCCTACCTTCAGAGCTTCAGGTCTATCTGATTGTTGCCATCACCATTGCTGTCACCTCCATGGGACACAAGGTTAGGGCAGTCATGGTGGAAACAACTAAAAGGAGGATCCTCCATGCCCTCTGACCTTGTTTGTCTTATTACCAGACCAGATAGAAAACCTTTTCTTGCAGCAGATTCTGCTCATCCCCAGTAAACTGTTGTGTGACGTAGGCTACCTCTGTGTACAGGTGAGGGGGGACATGGTAGACTGTTGTGTGACGTAGGCTACCTCTGTGTACAGGTGAGGGGGGACATGGTAGACTGTTGTGTGACGTAGGCTACCTCTGAATACAGGTGAGGAGGAACACGGTAGATTGTTGTGTGATGTAGGCTATCTCTGTGTACAGGTGAGGGGGGACACAGTAGACTGTTGTATGACATATTGTGCGGGAGAATTGTCTGTATTCTGTCAATCATATTTTAAATAAATGCTGATTGGCCAGGCAGGAAGTATAGGTGGGAAAACCAGACAGGAAGTAGAGGTGGAGCAAAGAGAATGGGAGTATTCTGGGAAGCTGGAAGCTCCCTCCGCCATTCCTGCCCAGATCACCGAAGAAGCAACATGTGAGCTGACAGTTGAAAAAGGTACCAAGCCATATGGTTAACCTAGATAAGAATAATGGGTTAATATAAGTTGTAAGAGTTAACAAGAAGCCTGAGCTAATGAGCCAATCAGTTTGTAATCTTATGGAGTCCTATGTGTGATTTTCTTTGGGACTTGCTGGTTGTGGGGTACCGGGCGGGACAGATACACCAACAAACCGGCCCTACATGTTACAGACATAGACTACCTCTGTATACAGGTGAGGGGGGACACGGTAGACTGTTCTGTGACATAGGCTACCTCTGTATACAGGTGAGGGGATATGGGGGGAGGAGGCACAATGACTCAGGACTAGTCTCTCTTGATTCTCTTGCTTCCTTTCCCCTAGCCTTCCTGCTTTTGTTCCCCCAGCCAAACCCTCAGACATCATTTCCACATAACCTGTTCACGGTCCATAATTGCAGTCAGTAACAGCCATTTGAAGTCAGAATGGGAAATGACTTTTTGATATACCGTCATTTCTTTACGGTAGCTGAGTCTTCTTAGAGCTTTCTTTTCTGAAACTTGTCCATTTTGGAAAACCTTCTCCCTAAAAGAGTCTAATTTCCACAGGGCAGTGGTGGCACATGCCCTTAATCCCGGCATTCAGGAGTCATTGGCAGGCAGATCTCAGCGAGTTCGAAGCCAGCCTGGTCTACAAATGAGTTCCAGGACAGCCAGGGCTATACAGAGAAACCCTGTCTCTGTGAAAACAAACAAACCAAAACAAAACAAAGCAAAAGAAAACAAGAGTCTAATTTCCCAGATGTAGTGATGCACACCTGTAATTCCAACACCTGGGAGGCAGAAGCGGGGTCGGAGGCGGGTAAAGCTCTAGTTTGAGACTAGATTCAGGGTACAATAGAGAGAGGCTTCCAGAATTCCTGAGGTTCAACATGAAAGCAAGTCAGAACTACTAGGCTATGTCTTGGGCTTTAGGACTTCCTGTGTATACATTCTAAGCTTACATTTGGAGATAGGAAACTATGAAGGAAGCAACAAGGGAGATCCAGGGCTGATCTAAAAAGTGCTCCAGGCAGGGATTCTGGAGAAGCTGTAAGGTAGTACTATGAGATGACCTTGGGTCTCACTTGTTTTGAAGGGATGGACCTATACTGTATTTGAGACTGAAGTCACAAAAATGGTGTGTGTGTGTGTGTGTGTAGGTGTGTGTGCACATGTAGGTGTGTCTGTGTAGTTGTGTGTGTATATAGGTGTGTGTGTGTAGGTGGGTGTGTGCGCGCACGTGTGTGTGGGTGTGTGTATGTTTCCAAATGCAGTAGACACTTCCACATGCAGGCTCTTGAGTCCAGCCACATTGACCTCTGAGTTTGCGAGTCTTTGGACCATGTGCTTGTCCACTCTCAGGCTAGACTTCAGCTGGCTGTTGTGAACAGAGTAGCTTTTTCCTGCCTTTGAATAAACTCTATTGAAGCAGGGCAGGGGTGGCGCACACCTTTAATCCTAGCTCTTGGGAGACAGACGCAGGCAGATCTCTGTGAGTTCAAGGCTAGCCTGGTCTACAAAGTGAGTTCCAGAACAACCAGGGCTTTTTTAACACAGAGAATCCCTGTCTCAGAAAAAAAAAAAAGAAGAAGAAAAAAGAAAACTCTATTGAGTGCTGGAGAGATGGCTCTGGGGTTAAGAGCCCTGGCTGCTGTCCCAGAGAACCTGAGTTGGTTTCCAGCACCTACATGTGCCTTACAACTACCTGTAACTGCAGCTCCAAGGGATCTGAGGCTCTCTTCTGGCCTCCTTGAGCACTATATGCAGATGGCATCTACACAGCACACATACACATGCAAATAAATCTTATAAACAACAACAACAAAAAATCTCTATCAAGTCATTCTTCTTCCCACTCTGAGACAAAATTTCTGACAGTTTTGTAGTCTTTTCTAGTAATGTTTAAACTGGTAAAAGGTCCAGTCTAGCCTAATATCAAAACAAGCATGCTTTGTAGCTCCATCCCCAGCTAAAGCCATGGTAGGTTAGGGTACTGTTACTTTTCTTTAACTGTGACAAAATACCTAACAAAAGTGGCTTAAGGAATGAAGGCTTATTTTGACTCACAGTTGGGTGCAGTCCATCCAGGCAGGAGGTCATAGCAGCAGGAACTGGTGCATCTGGTCACATGGTGTCTACACTCTGGAATCAAAGAGGGCTAGATGCTCACACTCTGCTGGGCTTCTCCTTTTATTCATTCAGCCTGGGATCCCAGCCTATGGGACGGCGCCACTCACAGTTAGGGTGAATCGTCCTTCTCACCCAGAAAGTTGATCTCACCCAGAAAGTCCCAGAGGGTTTTCAGCATGTAGCCCTAGATCTGTCAAACTATCACATCTGGAATTGTGGCATGCGAGGGGCCATGTGAATGGCCAGTCCTTTCTTAGCCTCCCTAACTAGACAAACCATCATTGCCTTGACCCCTCCAGCTCCCCCAGGACTGATTCCAGAGAGACGGGGATATTGTGGAGTGGAATCCCCACTCCTGTACTGCTGTCTTCTAGCTCTGCACCCCCAATGCCCAGTCTCCCTCCCATGGAGCACTTTCCTTTATCCCCAGGATCTCCTCCATCACACTTGGCCCTCTCTGTCCTCCAGCTGGCTACTCAGCTCTCTCGCTTTGTAGTCTGCTCTGAAAGTTCACTGCTGGGGCCATCTCTCGGCACTCTGGGCAGAGCCTGGTGCACGACTTAGTGGTCCACGACTGGGGTCTTCACAGGCATGCCTGGGCTGTGTCGTCCTGACATTTTCACTGGGGCGATTTCTCATGTGCTGGTGCCTGCCTTGGAGGGAGCATGCCCTGTGTCAGTCATTCCTTCCTCACGGCTCAGCTGTTCTCGGTACCCCTTACCCTATCACTAAGCAAGCCAGAGGGAACTCATGGAGAAAATCTATATTTGAGATTAACTCAATTGATGACCCTTTAAAAAAATACTTTAAAGCCGGGTGTAGTGGTGTATACCTTTAGTCCCAGTACTCGGGAGGCAGAGGCAGGTGGATCTCTGTGAGTTCAAGGCCAACCTGGTCTACATAATGAGTTCTAGGACAACCAAAGCTGTATAGAGCTACATAGTTAGACTCTGTTTCAAAAATTTTATATACATCTCTGTCTGTCTGTCTGTCTGTCTGTCTATGTATGCCAGGTACTGTGGTATGTTTCTGTAATCCTACCTCCTAGCTACATGGGAGGCTGAGGCAGAAGAATCTCTAAACCCAGGGATTTGAGGCCAGCCTGCTAAATAATAAGAGGTCTTAAACAAACAAACAAAAACAAAAAAAGACAAAACACTTAAAAATACTTGAAATCTGGCTCTGAAATTCTGCTCAAGCTGGCAGGGCAAGCAGGGAAGGACAGGTCACCCCGGAAACAACAAGGGAGAAGTGGCCTGCTAAAACCCTTAGCCTCATCAGACTCCTGGAGCCAAACAGGAACCCTGATCTGAATTGGGTGTCAGTCACTCTAGGGTTGGAATGAGCCAGAGTGTCGGGGTAGGGGGCGGGGAGAACACAGAAAAATGTCGGGCCAGGGAGAAGAGAAAGACAATTGGCTGAAGAAGGGGGCACCTGGTTGGGACATGTGGTAACTATGAGTGAATACAGTGAGCCGTGTGCACAAAACCAGAGCGAAACCCGGTATCTTGTGTACTAACTAAAAATAATTAATTTAAGAGGAAACAGTACTAGAGAATATGAAAAACCCCTGGCTGACAGCCAGCCCCAAGCAGGCACACTGAGGGCAGAGAGCATGAAGCCCACCCCTCGCCATACTGGAGAGGAAAATCCCACGATTTTGGTGGACAAAAGACCTCCACACAGGGCTCTTTGACAACCTCCAGAAAATGAAAGAAGAAAGAAAAGCAAGGAGAAGCCTGGGCCAGTGGGAAAGGAAAGAAGTTCTAGGTTTTCTTGTTAGATTTTTTTTTTTTGAGGTTCTATAATTAGATGTTGGAAAGGCAAGCACAGGAATAACCAGCAAGGTTGCTCCCCCCTTGGGTATTTATTCAATCCCCCTGCCAGCTGTGGGGCTGTGGCTTGCCAGGCATGCTGCCAGGTGGTGAAATGTGAACTCAGTGCATTCGCATATTCTCCCGAGTCACTTAGAAGCCAGTGTCAGCAAAGTGCTGGCTGACGGGTCCACAGCTTCTCCTTCAGAAGCCCCCTGGAGGGAGCAGGTCAGGCAGCTCTTGTTGGAGATAGGAAAGATACAGCAGACAGGTAGGTGGATTTCTTTGGATTCGAGGCCAGCCTGGTCTACAGAGTGAATTTCAAGACAGGTTCCAAAGCTACAGAGAAACTGCTTTGAAAAACCAAAACACACAAACAAACAAAACGAAAAACAACAACAAAAAACCCTTGGTCCAAACCTGTCACTCTCCAGTTGTGTGTGTGACTTCTGACATGTTACTTAATTCCTTGGTGCTTCAGCTTCTTCATCTATGAAGGAGGAACACTGATATCTGTCGCATTACGTTGCTCAGAAGGATTGAGCATCTCAAGTCATTAGCATATGGTGAATACTCAATGCTCAATAATTGTTACTGTTAGCATCCTAGGAGCTGTGGTCAGGTCCCTCGCTGTCACTCAGGATGTTACTGAGCTTTGGAGGACATCATGGGTCACTGCCCTTTTGTTCTTTGACGACATAATTTGGAGTTTGATGCTGTCAGAGTATGTGGTACCAAGAATCTGGCTGCGTGGATAGCTTGGCCATCTCTGATAGATTTTGTTCCTAACAGAAAATCTGGTTAAGAAAACACAAACAGTAGAGAAATGGTGGTTAATGACTTTAATCCTAGCACTTGAGAGGCAAAAGCAGGCAGATCTCTGATTTCAAAGCCAGCCTGGTCTACAGAGTGCATTCCAGGACAGCCAGGGCCACACAGAAAAGCCTTGTCTTGAAAATACAAAAGAAGCCTGGTAGTGGTGGCGCACGCCTTTAATTCCAGCACTCAGGAGGCAGAGGCAGGTGGATCTCTGAGTTTGAGGCCAGCATGGTCTATAGAGTGAGTTCTAGGACAGCCAGGGCTACACAGAGAAACCCTGCCCTGAAAAACAAATAACAACAACAACAACAAAGAATGAACGGAAGAAAAGGAAGAAGAAGAAAAGGAAAGAAAGATAAAGAAAACACAAACTTACAGCCTTAGGAAAATCCTATAGACTCCCACAAGGAAGAGGGAAATGTGGAGCATGATCAGTTTCCTTCAGAAGAACGAACTGAGCCTGTGTCTCACTGCCAAGGAGCCCCATGGCTGTCCTCTTCCTATTGAACTTGAGCCGGATGCTCAGATATGCTGGTGCTTCTTGCTACACGTGCTTGCATCTGGGCCCCAGCGCACTGGGCGCATGGTTGGAGTTCAACAAACACTTGATGAATGTAAGAAATGATTATGCTCACTTCACAGGTTTCATCTTTCACCTCAAGAGCAGCCCTTTTCTGTCATTGTATCAGCTAACTGAGCATGCGTTGTCTAAGTTAATACCCAATTGAGCTATGTAAGATGAAGAAATTTATGATGATGATGATGATGATATGTGGGTGTGTGTCTGTCTGTCCACCTGTGTGTCCGTGGAGCTCCGAGGACACCTTTCAGGAGTAGGGTTCTCTCCTTCTACTGTGGATTCCACCCACCAAACCCAGGTCTTTAGGTTGTAAGGCAAGCACTTTTTGCCTGTAGAGCCTTCTCACCAGTTCAAGATAAGGAAATTTCATGACAAAAATTCCAGAGGGCAGGTGGGTTCACATGTACTGAGACATCACCCCATTGACTCCCCATCCGGGTTTGAAGCAAGACTCAACATCTCCCAAGCACTCCCAGGGTCCTTCCTCTCTGCCAGCTAGACCTGTCTCCCTTCAAACTCCCTTCTCACTCTTCCAGCTCTTATCATCAATGAAAACATTTAGTGGCTGGAGAGATGGCTTAGCAGAGAAAAGCACTTGCTGCACAAGGTGAGGATTTGACTTCAGAGCCCCAGCAGCCACATAAAATCTAGGCATGACATCACACATCTGTAACCCCGGGGCTGTGGGGATGGAGACAGGCAGATCCCAGGGCCTTGCTGGCCACCAGGCCAGCCAAATGGTGAGCTCCAGGTTCGGTGAGAGACCCTGTCTCAAAAATGAAGGTGGAGAAGCAATTGAGGAAGACACCTGACACCAACCTATGGCCTCCACATTTGTTTAACTCTGTGAAGCTTATTACACCTGATTGATCTAATAAGGAGCTGAATGGCCAATAGCTAGACAGGAGAGGGATGGGCAGGGCTGCCAACAGAGAATAAATAGAAGGAGAAAAAGAGAAGATCGAGGAGCGAGAAAAGGAGGAGAAAAAGACATCAAGGGCCAGGCATCCAGCTACACAGACAGCCACAGAGTAAGAAGCAAAGAAAGGTATAGAGAACAGAGAAAGATAAAAATCCAGAGACAAGAAGTAGACGGGAAGGGGAAGGAGGGGGGGGAGTGGGGGGAGTGGGAGGGTGTTGGGAGGGGGGGCGGAAATGGAAACTTTTATAATTTAATAAAATTTACAAAAAAAAAAAAAAAAGAAGTAGCCGGGATAATTTAAGAAAAGCCGGCTATTCAGGACAACCAAGGCTGTTATATGAGAAACCCTGTCTTGAAAAACCAAAACCAGACCAAACCAAAACAAAAACAAAGCCAAACTAAAAAAATAAACAAAACCTACCAAACAAACCAAACAAACAAAAAACAACAACAAAAAAGAAAAACTGGCTAGAAACAAGCCAAGCTAAGGCCAGACATTCATAAAAAAGAACAAGCTTCCATGTGATTTGTGATTCATTTGGGTGGTGGACCCCCAAAAGAGTAAAGAATACAGAAACAACCAACAACATTTGGCACCCACAGGCTCCTGTTTCCTTTACATGCACGCTGAAACCAGCCATACTAGTACTTAACCTCCGCGGTTGTGGTATTGAATTAACAAATGCGTGTAAAGTGCTCAGCAGAGTTCTTGGAATCTCACAGTAAGAAGAGAGAGGAGTCACAAAAGACAAGCTTATCTGTGTGGAGGCTCTACTGTTGCTGATTTGAAATGATTAATTGTTTTGAAAGAGTCCAGCATTATCATCCACACTAAAACCTACAGATGGTGTTAACTGGTCCTGGCCTTCAGTTGTAGAAGCTGCGGAGATATAGAGAAACAGACGGATTCTAGAATGGGCCAGAACGGACCCAGGAGTCCCCTCTCCCGGTGTGGTAGCACCTAAACACACACTGCTGTTAGCAAGCAGACTGAGGAAGAAACCTAGCATTTGGAAACCTGCAATTTTCTCTCTTTGCAATTAAGTTGTTTTAGTAAATTTAAAAGCAGAAATGTCAACCTTTCCTTTCCCTAACCCTTCTCTCATACCTCCTGTGTGGCTATCATCCCATGATTCCGTGGGGTGGGGAGGGGGGTGGATGGGAAAATGGAGGAAAGGTGAGGTAGAGCCGGAAAAGTGCTCGGTGGACAGAGGTGGTGGGGAGATGGTGGGAGGAGAAGCAGAAAGTTGCTCAAGGAGGTCTTAGAGGGGAAACATGTGGGTGGCCCTGACTTGCCAAGAATTCCGTTGCAATTTTCTACAGCCTGTCTTCCCTGGCATAAACCTTCAAGATGCAAAACGCAGCAAAGCTTAAGCATGAGAACAGTGTCAAAGTATCTGGTCTATGCTAGTACATATGTATGTGTGTGTGTGTGTGTGTGTGTGCACGCATGCATGTGTACGTGCATGTGTGCGTGTGCATGTGTGTGTGCGCGTGTTTGTGTGTGCGTGTGTGCCTATGTGTGTGTGTGTGTGCATGTGTGCGTGTGTGTGCCTGTGTGCCTGCATGGGTGTGCATGTGTGCGTGTGTTTGTGCATGTGTGTGCCTGTGTGCGTGCGTGTGTGTGCATGTGTGCGTGTGCGGTGTGTGTGTGTGTGTGTGTCTGTGATGTGTGTGTGGAGACTGGTGGACCTTTGGGTCTCAGTCATCAGCCCTCACCTTGTTTGAAGCAGGGCTCCTGCTGTTTACTGCTGCGGTCTCTAGGCTCCTCAGCTCGCAAGCTCCCAGCTTTCCTCTTCACCTCCGCTGTGGGAGCACATTATACGAGTTCTGGGAGTTCAAACTCAGATCTTTATGCTTGCATGACACGTGGTTTAGCCATTGAGCCATCTCCCTAGCCTTGAATGTATGCACTTAAATTTGTGTGTGTGTGTGTGTGTGTGTGTGTGTGTTACAGTTCAAATGTGGAGGCCAGAAAAATGCTTGTAAGAGTTGGTTCTCCCACCATGTAGGTTCTGGGAATTGCACTCACTAGACTTGGGGGAAAGTGCTTTTAGTGAGCCATCTTCTCAGTCCTGTGTCCCATGTGCACACACATACACATGCACTCACACATATACATACATACACACACATACACACACTAAGTGCTTTTACTAAGCCATCTTCTCAGTCCTCCACATACACACACAAAGTGCCTTTGGTGAGCCATCTTCTCATTCCTGTGTCCCGCGTGCACACACGTACACACACACACACACACACACACACACACACACAGGCATCTTTTCCGTTACAGCTTTGTTTTCCATGACTGTGATTCCACGTGTATTATGAATTAACTTGAGTTTAGGTTTTATGTAAAGCTGAATCCTGAGCGCCAAGTAACCAACACACAGCATTACTTTTAGAATACAGCTTGTTTGTAAACTGGGTCTGTGTCCATTTAAAATTAGCTTAATACTGGATGTCAAAGTTCCAAAGAGCTCCCTGGAAGGATGCTTGGAATATTTTCTTAGATGGAACCATTGTCCAGAACATCCTCCCCAGGTGATGACGATGTCCAGTAACAACTGGGGACAGAGTGGCTGTGTGCCGAGTGTTTGGTCAAATGTGAGACCCCAGACCTCTAACACCCCTATATCCAAAGAGTCTGGAATGTAATATTGAGGTGGAAGTGTCACCCCAGCCCTGGCCTGGGAACTGCCAAGCACTTGGACTCCAACCCCTAGCCTGCCAAGTGCTGACCCCTTCCCAGGGAGGGTCAGACCAGTCCCACAGGGTATTTAGGCTCAAACTGGAAAAAGGAACATGTGGTTTCAGGTTTTGCATGTGCTCTCCCTCTGTCTTCCCCCTGCCATGCTCTGGGCCACCCAAGAACACAGCATTCATTAAATGTGGGCATTTTTGATTCTGTCTATTCTGGTTTGATTGGAGTTCTTTGTGCTGGCGGAGAGGCTCAGTTAAGAAATATTCCTAACACTGAGTTCTTAGTTTTCGTTTTCACCTAAGCCCGTGAAATCATGTTTGACTCCATGCCATTCTATGACCTTGTTGGAACCCATTCTTGAGATCTATTGAGCAGTCAGAAATCCCCCCAGATAGATATTGCCTTACTGGTTTGAACCCCTGGGTCCTCTCTAAGTTGAAGACACCAGCTCTGCCCACAGGAAGGGTTCAGGGACCTTAGGGTAACTCTTCTCTACTGGTGCGATCTCTGCTTGCTAGCTACTGGTGTGCCTGGGTTAATGAGCTGTGAGAATAATTCCTCTATGCCTTTGCCTTCCTTCTTTCCTGGTCTCAAGTTAGCTGTCTTCATTTCCCTTAGGAACTGTCTTCCAAAAAGTCTGTGCCCTTAGCTCAGGTCTAGAGAGCTTTGGCTATCCACAAAGGGAGGGATTTCCTTGGCTAGTGTGAGTCTCTGGGGGCTAAAGAAAGTCAGCCTACTGAGCTGGCTGAGCTCACTGGGGTGCAAACAGGAAATGGCTTTATTTTCTCTTTCTATCTTCAGAGTCATTTAGTTGAATTTCCACTCTTGACTCTGTGACAGCTCAGGATAACCTTTACTCTCAGGCTTGGGAGCCTCAGCGGCATTTAGTGGAAAATGTCAGCTTCCTCCTTTTCTGTACTCCCCCACCCCCACCCTTGTTCTGCAGTGCATTCCAGAAGCAAGGAGAAGCCACCTCACCCTTGAGCCTCTCTGCTCCTTCAGGGAACTCTCCTCCTGAGTTTCAGTCCTCTTCTTACCTGAATGCGGAACTGAGGCGGAAGGACCAGGTGAGTCTTCCCTCGGTTGGTTCTGAGATGTTCTTGGGGATGCCAAGGGCTGCAGGAGGCTAGGGCAGGATGACTGTAATGAGTCCAAGGCCAGTCTGGACTATAGAGAGTTCAAGAATTGCTTGACTAGAGTAAGGCCTTGTCTCGAAAAACAAAACAAACAACAAACAAAATAAGGAAACAAGAGGAAGGAAGCGGGAGGGGAAACCCCCCCCCCCATCTCTGTGGTCCTGGAGCTAGAGAGAGCTATGTGGAGCTGCTTGGCAGCCTTTAGAGAGAGAGCAGACTCAGAGAGGAAAGTCTGGCAGCTGGAGACCATGTTCAGGTTTGGTTAGACAGGCAGATGTCTTCTTGAGTGAGGCATTGTAAACAATTTGAATTGTGAACTTTAGGCCACAAACTGCTTTGCCCCAGGGTTTCTTTCCTAAGGTATCCGTGACAGAGATTCCCAAGGAACCCAGGACCCAAACAGGTCATTTAAGTCAGAAGACAGAAGCTGGTTGCCCCAACACTGCCCACCTCCAGGCCCCAATCCTGGCAGCATTGTGAAACCTGGGCAGGGAGGAACACTGGTAAGGGCCCAAGCCCTTAACCAGCAAGCAGCACTCACTGCTGGGCACTCACATTTAATTTAGTTCATTTATCACATTATTTGGAGACAGGGTCTTATGTGTCCCAAGCTGGCTTGGAACTCACTATGTAGCCAAAGAGGACGTGAACTTCGGATCCTCCTGTGTGTTGGGATTACAGGCTTTCATGACCACACCCAGTTTTCTGTGGCCTTAGGGATTAGAGCCAAGGCACTGTGCATACAAATCAAACGATGCTTTTAGAAAAAGGGTCCAGCCTGTAGTCCAGGCTATTCTGGGAACTCGTAGCAATCTTCCTGTTTCAACCTCCCAAGAGCCAAGATTACAGGTGTGATCTACCGTGTCTAGCAATGACACTAGCTTGGCCTCAATCTTCCCACCACCCTTTCATTTTAGGGTTGTCTATCCAGGGGATGGTAGTTGCTGAGCCCGTGTGAGCCAGTAAGAAAACATCTGAACTCTTAGCAGCACAAGGGGCCAGGTGTGGCAGGACACATCTGTCATCTCAGCACTCGGGATGCTGAGCTGGCCAACTTTACATCAATTTGGTACAGGCTAGATTCATCTGAGAGGAGAGAGCCCCAGTTGAGAAAATGCCTCCACAAGACTGGACTGTAGACCCAGATAAAACAAAAGCCATCCTATCGAAGTTGGACAAGGCAAACCAACAGAAGGAAAAGAGCCCCAAGAGATGGTCCAAGAATCAGAGTCCCGCTTGCTCATACACGCAGGAGTTCCATAAAAGCACTAAGCTGAAATATATATGAAGTGGACCTGGTGCAGACTTGGGTAGGCCCTATGCCTGCTGCTTCAGTCTCTGTGAAGTCATATGAGCTTTGCTCAACTGATTTAGAGAATTGTGTTCTCTTGGTGTCTTCCACCCTCCTCTGGCTCTCATGTTCTTTCCACCTCCTCTTCTAAGGGGTTTCCTGAGCTCTGAGGGGAGGGATTTGATGGAGACGTTCCATTTAGAGCTGTGTGTTCCAAGGTCTCTCTGTGGATGTGATGTCTGACTTTGGGTCTCTGTATTTGTTCCCATCTGCTGCAGCAGGAAGCTTCTCTGATGACAAATAAAGCACTGATCTATGAGTATAGAGAAAGATTATCAGGAGTATTATGTTGCTCCTTTTTCTTTGTTTAGAGCAATAGTATTTGGTTTTACCCAAGATCTCTGTGCGCTCTAGTCTCTGGCTCTTGGTCACATAAACAATGTCAGGTATGGGTTCCATCTCATGGAGTGGGCCTTAAGTCAAACCAGACTTGGTTGGTACTCTCATAAGCTTGATGCCACCATTGCCCTAGCAGACAGGACAGCATTGTAGATAAAAAAAAAGGAAAAAAACTGTAGCTTTTGTGGCTGAGTCAGTGTTTATGTTCCACTTTTTGTAGCCTGCAGAGTACCTTTCTGTCCCAAAGATGCTAGAACATAGGGGTGAAGGCTCTGTGTAGGCACCAGCTCGACCTCTTCGTGTTCAATGAGTTGTGTAGGTGTTGTGTAGGTTGACAATGGGGTCTTGTTGTCAGACTGTGGAGAACAACCTATTATCTTAGCAACAGCCTAGGTTGTTTGGGAATTTTCATAAAACCACTTCAGCCAATGGATGTAATCCAGGCCTGGTACTGGAAGCTTCCTTAGGTGACAAGCGATGCACAGTTGAGACTCTATTTCCCTCACTCTTTGGAGCCTTCATTAGAATAGTCTTTATTTATTCTAGGACGTTCACACTACACTAGGTCTCCATACCACCCCTCAAATGCTCCTCAATTCTAGCTGTCTCTTCTTCATTCCCTCCCTCTACCCCATTTCCCCTCCCTGCCTGATCCTCTCCTTCCTGTCACCTCTGCCCTTGCCCCACTCCACCCATAAAGTCTATTCTACTTCCTCCTCCCAGGAGATCCATGGAATCCCACCCCCATCCCTTGTTATATACCTAACTTCTTTGGGTCTAGAGACTGTAGTGTGATTATCATTTATTTAATGGCTAATATCCACATAGAAGCAAATATGTTTAGACCCTGTTTATCTTTCTGAGTCCGGATTACCTCACTCGGGATGCTTTTTTGCTAGTTCCATCCATTTCCCTGCAAATTTTCATGATATCATTTTTTTTTTAACCAGTGAAGAATACCCTACTGTGGAAATATACCACATTTCCTTTCCCCATTTTCTTCTGCGACATCTAGGTTGTTTCCAGTTTCTGGCGGTTATGAATACAGCAGCAATGAGCATGGTTGGGCAAGTGTCCTTGTGTAAGGACGAAGCAGAGAAAACAGTTGTATAGCGTTTTCATGGTAACAGAGCAAAGAAAGTTATAAATCAAGTCGTTGAAAAAATGCATTAGTGGAAAAACCAGAGAGATGGGTTACTGCACAACGAGGGGATGGCAACTACAGGCCTTGGGTGCTCTCTGATGGCATTCTTAGCCCTTGCATTGGTGTGGGTAGGGTTTTGTGGAGTTAAGACATTCTGAAGGTTTTTCTCTGTTTCTCAGGATGTTAGGTCTGATGCAGCAGTGTGCAGGAATGGCTCTCTGTGGGGCTAAAGGTAGCCTGAGAGAAATGGTGATTAAACGCCTAGACTGGTAACATTCCAAAGTCTACACAGTCATTACAGCTTTAATCGGTCTCTGTGGCTTCTTTTTAGAAATCCTCATTTGTGAGGCTCCGCCCACCTCTCCCAGCTGGCTTCAGCTAGCCTAGCTGTGGAGTAAATTTATACCAGAATGCCTGCCCTCACCCTTCACAGGGAAAACAAAAAGAATTTTAAAATGTCCATGATTCTAAAATCCAACAGTAGTTTAAAAAACATTTTGCAACAGCATTACCAGCATCCGCTCCTTTCCGCTCATGGCATTTAGACTTCAACCAAGCCATGAATTTTTTATTACATTTTGTTTATTTATTTGGGTGGTACATGTGTGCTATGGTGCACATCTGGAGGTCAAGGACAACTTACAGAAGTCAGTTCTCTCCTGGAATCATGTGGGTCCCAGAGACTGAATTCAGGTCTTTGGGCTTGGCAGCAGAGACCTCTCCTCACTGGGCCATCGAAGTGGTCTCATGTTAACCAATTTTACTTAGAAAGTTTGGGACAGGACGTTAAATTTGGGTCATTATGGAAACTGCATTAAATAGGTGATGGATCTGAGATGTGCTTGAGTGAAATCTAAGGACCTGCGTGTCTTTCACCTGACTTGGCCGTGCTCCTTTGCTGAGAGAATATGTCAAGTTGTCTAAACCCCAGTGTGGCGTGACATTTCAACCTGCTATTGCTTCTGAATAAAGATTTCCCTACCTCAGAATCTTTTGGCAGGAAATCAATGGCATGCTCAAATTGGGAAAATTTGTGGAGAATTTAATGACTTAACAGTCTAGAAAGGTAGAGTCTGGGAGTCAAGAGACCACAGGAATAGTGCAACCACACACGGCCATTATGGGAACAAGGATGGAGAAGCCAACTGGAAAGAACCACGCCCTCCAAATCTTAGGCTGAGCTATGGTTTACTCAAAGGAACCTTTGTCCATGGGAAGCTGAGAGAATAAACACCCGGGCCTGTTCACCCACTCGGTAGACACAGGCCAGGAGAGGTTTTCAGTTGTCCATCTAGTCAACCATGTGTGTGTATGTGTGAGTGTTGTATGTGTGTGCATGCACGTGTGAATGTGTGTTTGTGTGTATATGAGTGTGCATGTGTGTGTGTGTGTGAGAGAGAGAGAGAGAGAGAGAGAACTGACTGAGGTTGCTGTCCTGCCCGGTTCCTGCAGTTGTTAAGTCCCGAAGAAATCATACAGAGGTCTACATTAATTATGCTCTGATTGGCCTAGTAGTTTAGGCTTCTTATTAACTCTTATAACTTATATTAGCCCATAATACTTGTCTCTGTTAGTTGTGTAGCTTTTTTGGCAAGGCAGTCACATCTTGCTTCCTCTGTGTCTGGCTTCCTCTGTGCTTGGGTGATGACTGCAGAATGAAACTTCCCTCTTCCCAGAATTCTTGTTGTCCAGCCTCTACTTCCTGCCTGGCTACTGGCCAATCAGCTTTTATTTAAAATATAAGTGACAGGGTACAGACCAGTGGTCCACAGCACTCTCAGCTTTTCTACTGATCATTATCCATAACAATTTGTAACCAACATTCTAAACAAAGGCAAATTCCCATAATCCATTTTTTTTTGGGAATGTGGGAATAGTTTTCCAGGATATTTCCTGCTGATTGGGGGTGCTGATAATCTTATGGGGACCTAAAGAAAATTTAGAATTATGATCAAGTCCTGACTGGAGTATCTTGTGAGTCTCGATCATTTCAGGCAGCAGTCTTTGTACTGTTCTGGATGTAGAACTCAGACATCTGGGCCATCTGTTCCTATTGGAGAATTCTCAGGGGGGGTCTACCTTAATCAAACATTATTTTTCTTAAGTCAGATGAATTCAAAGCTTTTCATTTCCTGTGGAAACAAAAGCAAAATCTCTTTTCTAAAGTAACGTATCTTTGGACTTCAATATTGAAGTCAAGGTATTTTCAAAATATCTATCTTGGATTAATTCAGCTGCATTTATAAACAAGTAGCTGTTGCTCCTTCCTCAGCATTCAAACAATTCAAAGAGAATATAATAGCATACAGTATTCAGATTCTCTGTGTGTTTTTCATCTTTTCGTGGCTTTATTTTAAACTCTATTTCTTTTATTTTTAATATTTGGCTCGTTTGAGACAGGATTTTTCTGTGTATCTTTGTCCTAGAACTCACTCTGTAGACCAGGCTGTCCTTGAACTCACAGAGATCTGCCTGCCTCTGTCTCCCAAGCATTGGGGTTAAAAGTGTGTGCCACCACACCCAACTACTGTCTTTATTTCTTTTAATAGCTTTATCTTTCTTTTTTTCTTTCTCAAGACTACATATTTTTTAAATACATTGTAAACCATTTAGAGGTTTTCTTCATCTTTGAATCTATCTTTACTGTATTTCTCTCTTATATTTCTCTTTTTCTGACCACATAAGTCTTTAATTTGCTAAGTAATATGGCTAGGATTAAAGCCATGGCTTTAACAACTGGATCCAGCCCATTCCTTAGCTTTTCTCTGAGAGTCTAGCCTCATGGCTGGAGCCATGTTTATTGCCACAACTCTATGGCGTTTCAAGGTTCCTGTCACCACCAAAAAGTATGTAGTCAGCTTTTCAACAGCACCATTTAAGTCTTTTGTGGCAGGACCTCTTAAAAGAGCTGCAAAGTTTTGCGGCTAAAGCTGAGTCAGGAAGCCTCTCTTAAATGAGAGCACTTGCCTCTAGCAAGCAGAGCCCACCTGAGAAAGTGCTGCTATCAAGAAGCCATGCTTAACTCTATTCTTTTCAATCTAGAATAATTTCCCAAGCTCTCTCAGGCTTTTAAGTGGATTTGGTCAGCCCCACGTTGGCATGCCATTCTGTTGACTGAGGTTTCTGCTCTGCCCACTTCCTGCAGTCATTAGGTCCCAAAGAAATCACACAGAGGTCTACATCAATTATGCTCTTTTTAGCCTAGTATCTCAGGCTTCTTATTAACTCTTATACCTTATATTAGCCCATAATACTTGTCTGTATTAACCACGAGGCTTGGTACCTTTTTCGGCGAGGTGGTCACATCTTGTTTCCTCTGTGTCTGGCTTCCTTTGTGTCTAGGTGATGACTGCAGACTGAAACTTCCCTCTTCCCAGAATTCTCATTGTCCCGCCTCTACTTCCTGCCTGGCTACTGGCCAATCAGTGTTTATTTAAAATACAAGCAACAGGGTACAGACCATTGTCCCACAGCAAATGTGTATGTGTGTGTGTAGGGAAGAGAAAGATCATCACAGGGGATGAGTGTGTTCTCATTTTCAATAAGCACATCAGACAGCTGAGTCCACAATCTCTCAGATACCAGAGGAATACTTAGCCAAAGACATAAAAGATGTACAATTGGACTTTTAAGACTGGAAGGCTTTTTTTTATCTATTAACAGGAGCAAAACTATAATCACCTAAAAAGCCGTTATCACAGAGTGAGTCAATTCTCATGTGACGTGTGTGTGTGTGTGTGAGAGAGAGAGAGAGAGAGAGAGACAGAGACAGAGACAGAGAGAGACAGAGAGAGAGATCTGAGGCCTTCTTACACCCAGGATCAGAGGTTCTAAAGCTCTTGCATTTGTGATGAACTTGGACTAGCAGCTGACCTCCAGAGATTTTGTAAAACTGGAAAACTGTGGACACAAGCTGAGTTAGGTACAGGGCTGTGACAGATGCAGAGAGAGACTCAGGATACACTCCCAGATGAATAAGGATTTAGAAAATGTAGAAGTGGAAAAAGAGGAGATAATGTTGAGTTAATGGGTATTGATGGTAAAAAGTGTGTGCATGTGCACACACACACATGCACATAGACACATAGACACACAGACACACACACATCGACACACAGACACACACAGAGACACACACACAGACACACAAACACAGAGGCACATTTTCAGACAAGGTCTCTCTGTGTAGCCCCGGCTATCCTGAACTCATAGAGATCCTCCTGTCTCCCAAGTGTTGGGACTAAAGCTGTGCATCACCATGCCAAGCGTGAGCATATATTTGTAACAATAGATTGGTATTTAAGCATGGTTAATTCCACTTAGGCAGCATTCACTTGCATGGGTGTGTGCGTGTGTGCGTAATGGACCCTGGTAGGAAACAGTGAGGCCTGGGCATAGAACAGCAGGGCAGGTGGCAGGGAGGAGTAGGGGGATCAAACATATGTACAGAGTAAGTATGTTAGTGTCATGGAAAAGTGAAACATGTTCTCTCTATCTCACAGTAGAATGTAAAAAATGTTTCAGATGTTAGGAGATTGTAGGAAGTTGAATGTGACGTGTTCCAGGCTTATGTACTTGAGCATCAGGTCCACAGTTGATTTGGAAGGTTAATAAACCTTTAGGGGGGTAAGGGAGCTAGAGGAAGTGGGTCAGTGGTGGATGGGCCTTGGGCCTTATAGCCTGGCCCCACTTCCTGCTCTCTCAGGCTTGTTAATCTGTGGGGGTGTAAGCAAGCAAGCCTGGGCTACTGTTGGAGTAGTTGCTGCTGCTTCTGCCCTGCCAAGTGTACTCCCTACCAGGATGGGCAAAATACTCCTCCTGCTTCCCTTAAGCTGCTCACATCAGAAGAGATGTAACTGATACAGTCACATGCTCTTTGTTTTCATTTTGTTGATAGAAAGCGAAGTTATGTTTAACAGAAGCACAGATTTGATATACAACACATGCAGTAAGCCAGGAGCGGGGGCACACGCCTTCAGTTTCAGCACTCAGAGGCAGAGGGAAGCAGATAGCTGAGTTTGAGGCCAGCCTGGTTTACAAGTGAGTTCCAGGACAGCCAGAGTTACATAGAACTTGTCTCAACAAAACAAAACAAAAAAACTAAACAAAACGCGTGTGAGAACGTTGTATGTGGGAAACCATCTTCCTAGTATTTGCTTTCTAGGGGAACAGTTGTAAAATGATCAAACTTGTGAAATTAGAACTCTCATACACAAGCTGTAACGATCAGCTATGAAGCCATCCACCTCCCATCAGATACTCTTAAGTATAAGGTGAATAGTTTACAGCCTAGTTAGAAAGATAGACAGAAGCCAGCAATAAAAGCACAAGAAAGACGGAACAAAAGGCGCTGTCGTTCTGGCTGCCAGGGCGTCAGGAGGTCAGAGAGATCTGTGCCTGCTGCCAGGTTCTTGGGGCAGTTGAGAGGGCACCAACTGGGTTAAGAAGGAGGCAGAGAATCTGAAGCGTGCACATGAAGGAGTCTCATATTCGTAGGGTAGATGGTAGTTGGGCAGAAAAGAGGTGAGACTCAGCCACCATGGGGGCATCAGATGGCAAATAAATAAATAATAAAATTAAAAAAAAATCCTCAGGCAATTTAAACAGAACTCATTCATGTCAGAAGCCATTGGTTTCTGAAATATTTAGGTCAACAGTGACAGAAGCCCTTTCTGAATCACCCCACAAGTCACAACTAGAGCACCGTTCAGATGCCAACTCCACTCTTCCCATGAGCTGGTGGGGACAATTAAAGTCAATGACACTGTCTACTGTTGGTTAGGGTGTTTACGTTCGCAATGGCAATTGGAATCACTGACGTTTACTGGATTCCTCATATTAATTATTTTAAATACTAGCCCTCACATAGTCACAATTGGCTTCAGTAGTGAACACAGCCAAACACACTTAGAAGAAATAATATGCAAACTTTTACAGGAAACTGAAGAGGAAGAACCAACTTGTGATTCAGCCTGTGAGATTGGTGTTACCTAATCTGAACCCACCAAAGACACGACAGGAAAAGACATTTCAGTTCAGTGTTTCTCACGGATATAGATGCAAATTTTTAAAATAAACGTGTAGTAAGTAAATCAAATCCAATATTGAAAGGGTAAGAGAAATTTTAACATAGGAATTCAAGGTTAGTTTAACTTTTGGAGGGAGAGGACATCTAATTTGTCATTAAAAAATATTTTTTAAATATGCTTTGGTATGGTGGTACATGCCAGCTCTTGGGAGGTAGAGGGAGGCAGAGTTCAGTGAATTTGAGGCCAATCTGGTCTACATAGTAAGCTACAAGACAGTCAGAGCTACAGAGTGAGACTTTGTCTCAAAAAAACAAGACAAACCAGAAAACATTTTTTATGTATATACAAGTGTGTGTGTGGGTACATACATGTGAATACAGGTACCTGCAGAGGCCGGAAGAGGGCCAGAGTGTCTGGAGTTACAGACAGCTGTAGCCATCTGACATGGACCTGAGCCCGGGTCCTCTACAAGAGCAGTATGTGTTCTTAACCACCGAGCCACCTCTCCAGCCAGTATTTTGTCACAATAATGGTCTAAAAAACGACAAGCTATGTGATGTCTTTACTAGATGCAGAAAAAGCAAACATTTGGTGAAATCCAACCTTCACTCCTGAATAAAAACCCTTAGTAAACTCACACTGGGCCAGATGCCCGAGATGTGGCCCAGTGTCTGTGAGGCAGTAGCAGGACTAAGCCACAGAACCTGCTGGGTATGACGTCAGCTTGAGCTGTGCCCCTTCTCTCTGGTAGGGCAAAGGGGGTCAAAGGTGGAGAGTGGGTTACTGGAGAGGGACAGGACACCTGAGAGCCCTGGGTGGGGTGTTAGCAAGCCCCTTCCTTGGACAAAAAGTGTCAATTTTACAGCGTCTTGCATCATCTAAGAGACAAACATCAGCACATTAGGTTAGCTGAGGTTAGCTGACCCACCCTAAACGTGAGCAGCACTATTTCATGAGCAAGGGGGTCCTGGACTAAATAAGACGGAGTAAGTGAGCAGAGCACTCCCAGCCCTCTCTGCTGCCTGACTGCAGGTACAGTGACCAGCTGCCTCATGTGCCTGCAGCCGTGATGGAGCATGGAGCATGTCGTGATGCACCTTGGTGCATCCTGGTTGTGCCTTCATGGTGAACAGTGTGGCTGTCTGTAACATCTGTTGTAGAAACCTTGACTCTGAGCATGACCTACATTAACCTTAACTACCCTAACCTTAACTGCTTTTAGCTAGATTGTGTCTTCCATCACCGCTATCCTCAGATTAGAAGGAGCCCTGAATGTAGATCAAAGTGACTCAGTTCCAGACGAACCTGGTCCTCTATCCTGACATTCGCTTCCCTCCGGCCGCATAAGCCCCTGTCATCTCTGCTGAGAAAGCCTACCATGAATGGATTTCTGTAGCAGAGATCACCAATGCCTGCTTTGAGCCAGACAACTAGAGATGAGATGTTACCTGCACCGTGGTAAATACATGGCTTCCTATCTGTTGTACCATGGTGATGTGGTTCCTAAAGATATCAGTGCTGCCATTGCCGTGATCAAGACCAAGTGCAGTTTCCAATTTGTGGACTGGTGCCCCACTGGCTTCAAGGTTGGCATTAATTGCCAGTCTTCCATTGTGGTACCTGGTGGAGACCTGGCCAAGGCCCAGAGAGCTGTGTGCATGATGAACAATACCACAGCCATTGCTGAAGCCTGGACCACAAGTTTGATCTGATGGATGCCAAGTGTGTCTTTGTGCACTGGTATGTGGGTGAGGGCATGGAGTAGCGGGAGTTCTCTGAGCCCTCTGAGGACATGGTTGCCCTAGAGAAGGATGATGAGGAGATTGGTATGGATTCTTTTGAAGGAGAGTGTGAGGAAGAAAGAGAGGAATACTAAGCCATTCTTTCAGTCCCTGGATCACATCAAACTCCCAGAACTTCAGATTCAATATTAGGTGACAGGCATTGACACTTGTAATTGTGTTTTCTTTATTCTGTGATCATGTCTTCTCCATGTGTAGGTTTTTTCTATGATGTCTCAGAGTAAAAGCTTTAAGAAAAATAAATAGACAAAGAGGTTTCAAGGGTAAGCCAGTGGCCACAGTAGCTCTCCAGGATGTGATGGGGGCCCAGGGCTCCTATACAGGTCACATTCTTTGCACACAATCCCCTGTTCTCAATTGCATTGACTGCTTGCTTGCCCTGGAGCAGGGTGGAGGAGGTAGGTGAGAAGGAGTCACTTTCTAGAGAAAGCACCACACAGTGAGGAGGGAAGGATGGAGTAGAGACAGCATGTGGCTGTTAAGCAGTCTTTCCACCGCTGGCCCCCATGAGGAAGACCCCAGCTATGCAAAAGTTAGATGTTTTTATAAAGCAGAACTGCTTTGGGATAATAGTCTTGTACCCTGTCACTTATATTATTTTTAATAAAACGCTGATTGGCCGGTAGCCAGGCGGGAAGTATAGGCAGGGCAACCAGACAGGAAGTAGAGGCAGGACAACAAGAATTCTGGGAGGAGGGAAGTTTTAGTCTGCAGTCGTGACCCAGATGCAGAGGATACATGATGTGACTGCCTCGCTGAAAAAGGTACCAAGCCACGTGGCTAACACCGACAAGAATTATGGGCTAATATAAGTTATAAGAATTAATAAGAAACCTGAGATACTAGACCAATCAGTTTATGATTAATGTAGACCTCTGTGTGATTTCTTTAGGACGTAACGATTGCAGGAACCAGGCAGGACAGAAATCTCAGTCAACACAGAACATTATCAACACCTTAAAAGCGTATTTTCATTGTGAATCCAGTCACTAAAGCCTGCCATACCCCAAAATTGCCTAGAGGCATCTGAAGGAGGCATTTTCTCAGTTCAGGTTCCTCTACCCAGATGACTGACCAGTGTCAAATTAATGCACAAAGAAAATCTAACCAGGACACTTTTGGTGTATGCCACCACCACCACATCAAACTTTACTCAGGCAAAGATTCGTGGATGGCTGACAGAGGTGTGGTCTGCTTGTCTGAGCCTGAAGGAGCTGGTGTTTGTCACCAAGTCAGTGAGTGCGGTGGTTTGAATAAGAATGGCCCCCATGGGCTTGTGGGTTTGAATTCTTGATGGCCAGGGAGTGACACTATTTGAAAGGATTAGGAGGTGTGGCCTTTTTGGAGAAAGTCACTGAGGGTGGGCTTTGAGGTTTCAGAGAGCCCATTCCAAACTCAGAGTCCCTCTCTTGCTGCTGCCTGCAGATCCAGATTAGAACTCTCAGCTACTTCTCCAGCACCCTGTCTATGTGGGTGCCAATGTGCTCCCCACCTTGATAACAATGGACTGAACCTCTGAAACTATAAACAAGCCCCGGATAAATGCCTTCCTTTACAAGAGTTGCTGTGGTTGTGGAGTCTTTTCACAGCAACAGACTCTGACTAAGCCTGTGTGACAGACAGCTCGCCCATGGTGATTCTAACAACACACCTCTGTCACTGGCTCCACTGGACTCTGCCCATGCTGTCAGCTCTGCTTTGCTGCCTGGAGCAAAATAACTACCATTCTGAGGCCAAGGATTTCTCGCCCAGTTCCCTCTTATTTCCCACCCACCTATCATAAACAATTCAGCTGACCAGTATCCTGGTACCACTTCAGTCCCTGCGCTGGAGGCGGTGCCTGGAAGGCGCATGTGCAACATGGTCAGCGCAACATGAGCTGGTCCTGGGATGTATTCAACAAGACACCAGAGTGCACGCCACAGGAAGCTTTTCTTCATGAAAGGTACATGGTGAGCCAGTACTTATGGTGAAAGTGGTTGAGACACAAGGGCTTTATGGTCCAGAACAACTGTGTGCTTCACTACATAGCATATAGCCTCTTGCTTGCAAGGGGCATTTGCTTGGTAAAAATAGTCATTCAAAAGTTCAGTAGAAAAGTCTCAGTCATGTGGAAAAACTGGAACTCTCATTTTCAGCTGGCGTCAAGGTAGGCGGACACAATTGTTTATCTTAACTCTTAGATAAGAGTTAAACCATACTCTACTACCTCAAAATGCCATAGTCCAACATGAATGTGTACCTACATTCATTTAAAGTCACATATCTTCATGTTAAAATAAAACATGGATAGACAGTGTCCAGAGCACTTTCTTTGAAAGTGTGCTGGCTAAATAATTGTATTTAAGGCTTAACTTTTTTTAGTTCTCTCTCTTTTTCTTTCTGTGTGTGTGTGTGTGAGCGTGCGTGCATGTGTGTCTCTGTGTGTGTGTGTGTGTATGTGTGCATGCATGCATGTGTATGTATGTGTGTGTTAGTGCTGAGATTAAGCCTAGAGCCTTGTACATGCTAGGCTAGTGCTCTACTACTAAATACCCCAGTCTTACTCAAAGCACTTTGAAAAGACCCTAAATGTCCTGTAGAACAGACGCCCTGCAGAACACCGTCACCATAGAACTGCACAGCGTGACAGTGAAGGATCGCCCCATCCCATGAAAGGAATCTCACAAGAGCAGAGGGACACATGAGAAGACATGCAATGTGTGCATGACTGCACAGTCATGAAGTTCCCGATTGTTACTGAGCTAGAACTGGGACGGTGATGTCTTGAGGTATGGTAGCTTTTAGTGATTGGATTAACAATGGGAATAATACATTTTAAGGTGCTGGTAATTTCTGCAGTTTTGAAACCTAAAGATTTTTTTAAAAGGACTGGTATCCTCGGGAAACAAGAGACCCTAAGATCAAGATCTCAGCACAAAGGAGATTTGCCCAGATGGACAAAGGGCAGGGAATAAGAGACAAAGACGGGAGAAAGGACAGGGAGAAGGAGAAAGGAAGAAGGGAGATGGGGAAGGGACATTTGCTCTGGCAGGATGAAAGGCTGCCTCTGGACAGAGAGGAGACAGATGTGGCACATAGGAAAATGACAGTTTATAAAGGACAAAGGGGAGACCCAGAGTTAGGATGAGCTGTTTAATTTTGATTGGACAGGTTAATTAGGGTAGAAAAAGGGGACTTTTGATTGTTAGAATTCAATACTTTGGTAGCTTGACCTTGGTAATCAGAATCAGGAGGAGGAAGTGGCCAAATAAGGGAATTGACCTTTGTGGCTAGCTTTAAGAATGTCATCTAACGGTTTTTAGCAAGGCAGAGGGATGGGGGAAGGGCGAGCCCTGCCAGAGCCCCTTCATTTACTTTATGGCTGATGGTTGAAATCCTCAAGATGAGTAGGATGCTGTCGTCATCCTCTGGGGTTTAGAGTGTTGTTAATTCAGGAGTCTGTCTGAATCTGTGATAGACAGTGTTTAGGTGTCTCACTTGTCTCGGCATATTCTCTCTCTCAGCCATGGCACTCCAGTTGTACTTTCTCTTGAACCTGGCTAGGCAGCCACTTTTGCCTCAACTTCTGAAGATGACAGGTCTTAGAACAGTAGTTCTCAACCTATAGAGCGTGACCCCTTTCACAGGGGTTGCCTAACACCACAGGAAAACACAGATATTTACATTATGATTTATAACAGCAAAATTACAATTACAAAGTAGCAAGCAACAACAACAAAAAAGATTTTATGGTCGGGGTCACCACAACATGAGGAACTGTATTAAAGGGTAGCAGCATTGGGAAGGTTAAGAACCACTGTCTTAGAGCCACAGTGGTGACACAATGTGTGGATATCATTGCAACAATTTCCAAAAGATGATGTTCCCTTCTTCATGTTCCTTCTGTCACCACAGCCAGAGAGACCAGAAGAGCAACCTTCTATTTCTTAACCTTATTTGAATCATCGGATGTATTTATTTTGTAAAACTTTACCTGCTTCTCTACATACCATTCAGGGATTTTGTTGTTGTTGTTGTTGTTGTTGTTGTGAGCTGTGCTTTAAGAGGGGCTCGGGCTATAAAGTGCTTTCTTCACAAACCTGAAGACCACATAAAAAGCCAGGCAAGGCAGTGCGCATTTGTAACCCCCATGCCAAGGGAAGCAGGGACAGAGTTCCAGGTACAGCTGAGTCCAAAAGTAAGGTGGGAAGCCAGTAAGTGGCTCCGTGTGGACAAAAGTGCTTGCCACCAAGTCTGAAAGCCATCAAGTCTGGAAGACACCAAGTCTGGAAGACACCAAGTCTGGAAGCCTTAGGTTGACCTCTGATGTCTACACATGCGCCATGGCACCCACTCACACAGTAAACAAAATGACAAAAACAGCAGTGGAGAGAAGGTTGAGCACAACGTTGACGTCTACCTCTGGTCTCCATGTACCTGTGGACAACAAGTGCATTCTCTTCCTTTCTCTCTACCTGTTATGAAACAGCTCCTGATAGAGATAAAGAAACTGAACCCCTTCTTCCTTCTTACTCCAACCCCAAGCAAAAGGAAGGTACAAGACTTATCAAAACAGAGTTCTTGATCAGACAAACTAAATTTTCCCCAGAGACGTTGACCATGTTCCTTTGGTCTCTGGACAAGCACCCTGTCCTCACTAGGGCCTTACTGGTGGACACCTGGGACCATTTCAGACATACCTCTAGCACCACGGTGTTTTATCACTCCAGTCCACAGTTGTTTAAAGGTAAAATCCTGTTACTGTGTGTGCTGAGGAAAATGTCCAAAATCAGTCCTCAAAGGCAGGCATGGAAAACCAGAAGGCAATCACCCAAGCACCCGACTACATCGGCATGCAGGGCTGTGTAGTTGGGGGAGAGGGCTCTATACACCTGCTCCTGTCAGGACAGATTCCCAAAGCCATGCAGCTCACACCAACAATCTGCACCCCTCCTCAGAAGTTCAGAGACGTAGTGTGAACGGCTGGAGAACACAAATGCTGATTTCCAAAAGTGTCCCACTGCAGGGCTGGGGACTGTGAAAGTGAGGGGGCTGAGGGAAGAAGTCAGGAACACTAGCCACACAGTCCAGGAACTAGAATCAAAAGAGCCAAATCAGCAGTGGATCCAGGCCCGGGATGGGGCTCAGCCTACAGGAGCTCAGTGATCAAATGCTCCTGATGAGCTTTACAAAAGATGAAGAGGCAGGATGTGGGTCATACTATGCAGTATATGCAGGATAAAAGATTTAAAACAAACAAAACCAACAAAAACAGCAACAAACAAACACGAGGGCTCTAAATCTCTTGCTCTTGGAAACAGCAGCTCCCTGCACAAGGCAGAGAACAGCGCTATCTTTGTTCCGCCAAGCTCTGGGCTCTGTCTAGGGCTGTGTCCGGGAGGAGGACTGTTGCCAACCTGTTTCTTATTGTTCCTTTGCCCAGAATGAATCTCCCTACCCCCTCCCTGCCCAGCCACACCCTCCACTTGCCTTGCCCCCTGTGTGCCTAGGCTGGAATATTGTGGGAATTGGACTGCTTGGCTTAGCTACTGAAGGGCAGGAGCAGGAAGGTCTGAAGAGGGTTGACTCAGCGCGTCTTGGAAGAGGTTTTTGGTTTCTCAACCTTTGGGAGTTTTTGTTTTGCTTTGTTTTCCTTGAGTTTACAAAACGAGTCTTTATCTATGTTAATTCCAGAAGCAACAATTTCCAAAGCTTCTAGATCAGCCTTCTCGGGTACTACCTCAGGATGCTGGTACCACAACAGAAACCAAGTGTTAGGCATCAAGAAAGAGAAACAAAAATGAAGAGCATGGCAGCAGTTAGGAAAATGATACAGGGGAAATGAAGCAGGCCGATAATTTAGGAAGGCCAATGCGTCACAGTTGAGGATTAACAAGTTTGAAAAAGAAGAGAACCTCCGAGATGGGAGAATTACAGTAATCATGGGTTTCCTTCTCTGTGGTATGCACAAAGAATATGTGTAAAAATAACAGCTCATGCTAAGAGATGGGTGGGAGCTCTGGTAAGAGAGAAGGGAAGACCAGAGCCCAGAGGCGGAGTCAAGGGTGGGTACCAAGGGCCAGGGAAATGTCACTCTGCTAGTAGGTCCAACCTCTAGTAGAAGAAACCCACTATTTGGGAAGTCTTTTGTCAGCCCCTTTGGGACTGTATTCAGAATGTTAAGTTAGTAATTACTTAACATTGAGGAAGTCGTTCCAGTAAGCAAAATGACCCATAAAAACCCATTTTCCTTTATGCTGACTTTGTAAAACAGCAACCTGCGGGGACCAGAGAGGAGACTGCGTGGCCCAGGTGTGCCAGGTGTCTGCAGAAAGGAGCAATATTTGACCTTTCACATTGCAGGGGCTATAGGATGCCCTGGAAGTGGACTGGGGCAGATATACTGTCAGGAGGCCGTCCCTCACAGCTCCTTAGAGTGGCGTTCCCAAGCCTTGCTGGGCCTTCTGACCTCTGATGCCTTCTCTCTACCTAGCACATGCTGTGGTTTCCTCCTTTCCCCACTTTCTGTGGACACTGGGCCTAAGAGATGGAGAGCACACCAACTTCCCAGCACCCTCAAATAACAGTGCGTCTCCTCTTGGGCCTACCTTCTGCTCCCTGAGTCCAGCAGCAAGAAGAACTGGAGATCCCCACCCACTGCTCATGTTCATCTGGGACCTTCTCTGAGCTGAGACCCATTCTACAGTGGCAGCCTGAAGTGGCCAAGGAGGCCCTCCTCCTTTGCCTGTTTACACTTAACAGGGAGGTAGAAACGAGGAGTAGTGTCTATCCAGGTTCTTGGCTTACACTTGGAGAACCTACTCTAGGTACTTAGGACCTCGGAGTCTCTTGTGCACATGGACTTGTACTCTTCTCAGGGCCACTGAAGACTTGTTCCCAGGTTCAGTGCATTTCCCCAGGTCCTAAGAGGCGGACAACAGGAGGCGGTGGTTTGATGTATGGAACTCCGCGTGTGTTCACATGTCATGATGAACTGTTGAGCAAGGGGCTCATGGTAGCTGGGAGAGCTTTCTAAGCATCTTGACCAGCAATTTCAAGGTTTTCCCTACCACTGGGGAGTCCTTTATCGGCCACCTTTTACATGGCATGCTATGACTTTCATACTTCAAGCCCTTTATCAGGAGAAAATGAACAGTTTGTCTTCCAGCCAGCAACAACAGCCTGATCCTAAATAGCCACTGTATTTCCTGAGCTTTTCTGAGACAATAAACCAGGCACTCTATGTCTCAAAATATGGAGCAGCTTAACAAGTACAATATTTACTTGCAATCTTTAAGTCTTAACCGGGATCAAGACTGTTTAACTGGTTCATTCAATCTGCTGATGCTAGCAGCGCAGGGATGCTCCAGTAGCCTTTAGTGAAGAGGGACCCTGGAGCTTCAGAGAGCAGTAAGGAGGCTGGGGAGGTTGCTAGAAGGGCACATCTAGCAACAGAGGTAAGACAGGCTTTCCCAGCTTCCAGACATGGCTGGACATTTAGGGGGAAGTCAGGTAGCTGAATCTGGGCCACAGGCGTTCAGTTCACCGCTCCATTTTAATGCTCAGAAGTCATATGGGAGTTTTGCATGCAGTGAGGTGTATACACTTCATCAATTCTTGATGACTCTGACAACTGCACACAGGGAGCCACATCCAGCTGGGAAGACAGAATCTCTTCTTCCCTACTAAACTGGGGATCCCCAAGAACAGGAACTGGTAGTCTCCTTGCTCCTTATAATCTCCACCCTCCAGAAGTAGTGTATAAAGAGCAACCAACAGGTACTGCTGAAAGACTCCCGTGGGCGTCTTCCCTCAGGAGAGGCCCCGTGCCCCAAAGATCAGTCGAAAACACGCAGCCGGATGCAAGCAGCAAGAGGTTTATTGGGGATACACGGGTACCCGGGGCGACAAGTCTCTCGGAGGACTTGCGCGCCACAGGTTGGGGGTGAGGGGTTTTTATAGGGGAGCAAAAAGCAAGGTTTACAGAAGCGAGATGCAGGGTGGTAAATTCTTAACCTAAATAACAATGAGGGGACTACTTCAGCGGTTTACCGTTCCTCCTATCCTGCCCCCTCCTTTCCTGGCTGGCGACCACATGTCTGATTGCACAGCCCCTAACTCTGCTGTATACGTGACTCAGGCCTTGCAATCCTTTCTTTGTTTGTTTCTATGGCCAGTTCATAAATCCCTGTCTTGCAGCCAGATAAGGCTGTCCTTGCTCTAATTCTCAGGTATCTTTGGAAGCCCTGAATTCCAGAGGCCCTTAATTAAGCCTGTTATTTGCTCAGCATTCCGGAGGTCCTGAGCTAGTTATCTGTGAACCTTTGCAAAACGGTATAATTGTGGTTAAAGTTAAAAAGAGTTGGGGTCCTTCACTGCGTACAGAAGACTTGTGGTGACACTAGACAGGGGCTGCTAAAAATGAGCCAATATCACCAAGAACAAAAGGGTGAGTGGAAGTCACCGGGACTGTAGGAGGCTGGAAGCAGAAGAAATGTAACTTCCATACCAGAGGAGGGATGTGGATTGAAGCCCTGAAGGAGGAGGAAACACAGTTATTGAGATTGACAAAAATTGAAACCGATAGGGAGTGCAGAGACCCGAGGGGGGAGGAGTGCAGAGACCCGAGGGGGAGTGCAGAGACCCGAGGGGGAGTGCAGAGACCCGAGGGGGAGTGCAGAGACCCGAGGGGGAGTGCAGAGACCCGACCGCAGAGATGGGGGGGGGGGGTTCTGGCTGTGGACCATGAGTTTCATTCTAGGGACTGCAAGAAGACAACGGAGGGTTCCAGATAGGGAGCATTATCCGAAAATCATGAGCCTGTTACCTGGAACTGAATGAAACTACTCAAGCCACAGGCACCAAAATGGGAAGCACGGAGACGGCTCATAAGGGAGATTGCAACTCAGGCCTTTGGAGTTATTGGAATGACTGGGAAATGTCTAGACTTGGAAGGCAGAGGACCTTAGACATCAAGCGATTCTCAGTGTAAAAAATAAAGCAAGAGGATTCTGGTTCAATCATAGCTACTCATGATGACTCCCAGGAAACACTAAAAATGTGTGTCTAGAGGGATTTAACCGTATGACATAATTTTGAAAATCCCATAGTAGCACCACAAAGCATTTGGTAAAACAAGACAGCTGTCAAAAAAGACAACTGGAGTTTAGGAGGAAAATAAGAAGGTGACATTTTAGAAACCAAGGGAGAATTTTAGGAGGAAAGCAATTAGTGAGATGAAGATTGAATTTGGTATTTGGAAACCAAATGGTGTTACACCCACTTGTCTGACTCCTTTCTATTGGAACTCAGTAAACATTGCAAGAAGCAAGTCAATAGGGTGTTCCATGCTCAATGTCCTCAGAGATACATGCACAAGATTCAGATGGGGGGGTCAAGGTGAATTGGGTACATCGGCTGCTTATTACAAATACAATTTGAACTGAGGCAAAAAGTGGATAATCACCAGCCCTGGAGCTAGGCATCCTCAGGAAAGAAAACAATGGGAACAAAGTATGAGTTCAGAGACCAGAATATTCTAGGAAATAGAATTTGTCCCTGGCAGGGGCACAAAGAATTTCTTGTTGGGAATTGAACAGAAGAAGAGGGTTAAGCCTCAGTTATTAAGGACTTAATGTGCCAAACTAAAAAGTTATCTGGTTTTTATCTAGAGGATAAAGAGGACCTGTATATAAGAATGTTAAGTGCTACAGTCAAATTTAAAAGCCCGTTCTAACAGACTGTGAAAGTGGCCTTGGAGCCAAGGATAGATTAGGAACAGTGACACTCAGACTTCCATTTGGAGGCTGATACAGGGATCACGTGGTTGGCTGAGGCACTGGGATAAGAACAGTGAAGATAGGAATTAAGCTGAAGGGGTGACTGGAATAAAATTTTGCTAGAGTGACTGCCGGCTAGAGGCATGAGTCCTTGTGACAGGGACTAGAGTTAGCTGAGGATGGGAAGGAGAGCTGGCACAGGAAGCAACATTTCAACACTAGAGGAGGTGCCAGTAGTAGTATTGTCAGTTCCTGTTCCCTTAACTGATCCTTCCCTCTGCCTCAGTCGAAAGCCTGTTTCAAACATCGACTTGTATTGCTGCTTTAGCTACTAACTTGTAGGGGCACACTCCTTTATTCTTAACTTCAGCCAAACATAATTATAGTGCACCAACTACTTGCAAGTCACTATAACTGGGGACAGATATATTTATCCTTAGTCTAAAGACACAATTGGCAGTCACCTTACAGAAATATTATTATGTCCTAGCCAATGGACATGCATTGCCTAGTTAGGAACCATTAAGGTAGATAATGGCATAAAGGCTCTGGAGAAATACTGCGCAGGATGAGGCAAGGAAAAAGGTGTGAGGAATTGTGATTCCTGAATTTGTTTAGATTTGCAACCTCCCCGACATGCGTAGGTAAGATTTTGTCTGTTGATGCGCACTTGGTGAAGAGAGTGGAGGTCAGGAACGGCAACAAGTGGTCTTGGATCCTAAAAGACTGAAGAACACGACATTTCTAGTCTATTGTGCAGTACTGATACAAAAACTTCAGCACAAATAAGGAGTAAGACCGAACAAATAGCCCTGATATTTAACTTCCTTTATTCTTACAGCCATTGAGATGGGCACTGGGGCACTTGACTGTAATCCTGGCATTTGGGAGGTGGAGGATGGTTTGGAATTCAAAGCTAACCTTGGGTACATGAGTTTGTGGCAAGCCCGGTCTACACAGAGAGCTGTAGGGCTCTGTCTAAAAATCAAGAAAAAAAATAATAGTTACTAAAAGATCGGATGCTCACTGGGGCCCTACAGGAAGGTGCCCAGACCAAGGCTCACAATCTCAGCAGCAACCACCAGCTCGACTCCTTCCGACCCGGAAGGAACACTTCCAAGCCCCGCCTCCTAGGAGCAGAGAGGGAGGAGTCTATTAGGCTCCTGGTGACCCGCAGCCTCGGAGCATCAACACGGAAGTAACCTTCAGCCGGAAGTTCCTGGGCCCGCCAGAGGAGGGGTGGGGGCGGGGAGGACTGCGGGCAGGATGGCGGCTCAAATTCCAATCGTGGCTGCCACTTCTACCCCCACCATATCCAGGAACAGCAAGAAGAGGCCAGCCAGCCCTTCCCACAACGGCAGCAGCGGGGGATATGGCACCAGTAAAAAGAAAAAGCTCTCCGCCTCCGGCTTTGCTCAGGTATGTGGTCCGCACGGCCTGGGGACGAGAGCGCATGCGCAGGCTCGAGAGGCCCCGAGAACGCTTGCGCGGGGCGGGGCGGGGCGGAAGCTGCGGCGCGTGCGCAGTCCAGTGGGATGGTGCTGGTTGGGAGGTGTGGCTCGGTTCCAGCAGGAGAACGTCGGAATTCCTGGTGGAAATTAGTGTTTTTGAGTCATAGGCCGGACCTACGGCTTTGGTTAGAAGTCAGCCGCATCATAGCGTAAGGTGGGAGGTTATAATCGGCTTAGTAGAAGGGCCGCCCAGTTCTGTTAGGACTTGTTTTCTGTATCAGCAAGGGAAGTTCGCGGACACCCATAGCGTCTCGGGCAGACACCCCTGAGAGCCTGAGGGGTCTCCCCAGTGTGCAACATGAAGGAATACAAAGATGATTGATACTTGTGGCTTCCTTCATTCTTTTTACGTGTTAAATCTAAAGGTTATGAGGTTGAGGTCAAGCCGGGCGGTGGTAGCACACGCCTTTAATACCCGCGTCCGAGAGGCAGAGACAGGCTGGTCTCTGAGTTCCAGGCCAACCTGGTCTGCAGAGTTCCAGGACGGCCTGGGAGAAACCCTGTCTCCAAAAACAAACAAAAAGGAAGAAAAGAAAGAGATTGAGTCAATGACAGAAGTGCGGAGCCCAGCGGGTTGGCGCAGCGGACTGACTACAGCTGGCGGAGACCAGCAGTGGTTTGGTTGGGCCCATGTTTTTCCCACGATCGGTTTATAAGGATGGTTATGCTTCTCAGCCTGTGTGGTGCGTTTGCTCAGCGACTCTGTCATTGTCACCTCTTCCACCTCCTTTTTTGCATTTTATGGGGTGTTTGCATGCAGTAAAATACACAAACCATACGTAGTCTCCACATAAGAGCATTCCTGAGAGGCCCAGAAAACTCCTTCTGATCTTGTCCTCCTGCCTCAGCCTTGCAATTCTGTCACTGTGCCCCCCAAGAAGTAACCACTTTTCTGCCATCTCCTACCTCAGCTAGCTTTATTTATGTACCTCTTCTTCCTCTGCTCCCCAAAACAGGGTCTCTGTAGTCCTGGCTAGCTTGGAACTTGCTCTGTAGACCAGGCTGGCCTCGAACTCGGGGATCCACTTATCTGAATGCTCCACTCTGGGCTTGTTTGTTTTGTTGGGGTATTATTATATCATTAGTTGTTTCGTGTTTTGAAACAGGATCTCATTATGTTTCTCAGGTTGCCATAGAACTCAGTATGTTATTGCAGGTTGGGATACAAACTTAAATTGTTAATCCTCTGTTTCAGGCTCCTGAATGTTGACATTACAGGCATGCATTATCATGCCCAGCTCTGTTATGTACTCTTGATTTGAGTCTTCATGAGCTGTGTAGTGTGTATTCTCTTGTAGTTATCCTTAATGCGATTTAATGTTCACTTATGCTGAGACCAAGCAATACAGTCACTACATTAAGATGAATTTCTGTTCTGTTCTTTTTTTTTTTTTTTTTGCATTTTGTTTTTTGATTCAGACTCTCAACAATATCCACCCTTCTGGACCTGGAACTTGTGATATATAGACCTGGCTAGCCTTGAATTTACAGAGATCCACCTGCCTCTTCCAGTTCTGGGATAAAAGACCAGTTTTACCATGCCATGCTCTTTGTGGGCCACCTTTGGTTTGGTTTGGTTTGAGACAGGATCATCTTGCCATGTAGACGTTGCTGGCCTGAAATCACCATATAGCCTACACTGGTCTTGTAGCAGTCTTCCTGCCTCAGCCTCCTTACAGGTATCTGCTATACCATACCTGGTCTGAGTTAACATTTTCTTTTTTCCAGTCTTTTGAGACAGAATCTTGCTGTATAACCTAAGCTGACTGTACCCCAGGCTGGGCTTCTTATTCCAAATTACTATCAAATCAATCAAATCTGTTGTATTTTATTCTTTTTGTTTGTTTGTTTTGTTGTTTTGTTTTTCAAGACAGGGTATCTCTATGTAGCCCTGGTTGTCCTGGAACATGCTCTATAGACTAGGCTGGCTTCCAACTCAGAGATCCGCCTGCCTTTGCCTCTGTCTCCTGAGTGCTGGGATTAAAGTCGTGAACCACCAACCCCAGCCTGCTATGTTTGATTCTTAAATGATGACAAAAACACCCCAGGAGGAAGACAAGGTTGTCCTGAAGTCCCAGACCCAGTCATGAGGGCTGCTGTTGGCAGAAGCCATTGTTCATCAGAGGTGGGTGGAGCCCCTTGCTCCAGTGTCTTACAGCAAGACTAGTATCGCTACCCTGGGACTTACACCATCATCTTAAGTAATGGGAAGAGAGCATAACCCTTAGTTCTAGGCATTACTTCCCCATCTATTTTGGGCCTTTCATGTCTCAGGGCTGGATATTCCATCTCTTAAAGTCTCTTGGTGTTAATGGTACTTTCATGACATGGAATCCGTAGATCATCGTGTGTCTTATTTTAACTGCGGCAGAGCATCATAGATTTGACTTTCCCTCTGACTAAAGGCCTTCCTGTCATCCTGACTCAGTACTGACTCGGAGACTGTGAATGGGAGAACGGGGAAGTAAGGGTGGAGTCACATAGGAGTGGGTTTAAGAGGAAAGACAAACAGAAACCCGAAAGCTCCCTGGGGTTTATCTGGGTAGCTGTGGCGTAGAGCCCTGCACTGCTGGAGAAGCAGTGGCCCTGCTATACTCACAGCAAGTGCTCTACCGCTGAGCCAGTTCCCAGACCGTCATTCACTAGACTGCCGCCTGAAACAGTGAGCTCTGGTCACCCACACCCCATTACAGTCAGCAGAAGCACTTTGTTTTGTGGGGTGACCTCTCCCTGGTAGAACTTTACAACTGTCTGTCAAATCTACGCTGGCTTTCTGCTGTGACTGCTTTGCCCAGGGGCCTCTGGAGACTGGGGCGCTGGAGTTGGCCGTGCTGTGTCCACAGTACTCTTGTCACGGTTGTAGTCAGAGGTGTTAAGGACCAGGTTTCTTTCCCCTTAGCATCCCTTTGCTTCCTTAGCAGTTCACCTTGTTTGTCCTAGATGACCTCTTTCCTCCTGACTGAAGGTCTCCTGAGATCCTCTGATTAGCAGCTTGTCCTTTCCTCTTTTGCCCTGGATCACAGCCTCTTCAGACAGATGTCAGGGCCAGGCAGGTGGCTCAGTGGTAGAAGGGCTAATGTAGCAGTGCCCATGCACTCTCATGTGCTCTGATAAATCCATGCAAGGAGACCTCAGTGTGAGTCTCCCTCCCTCCCTCCCTCCCTCCCTCCCTCCCTCCCTCCCTCCCTCCCTCCCTCCCTCCCTCCCTCCTTTTCTTCTTTCTTTTCTCAAGACAGGATCTCTAAGTAGGCCTGGCCCTGGAACTAGCTCTGTAGGCCAGGCTGACTTTGAACTCACGGAGATCCACCTGCCTCTGCCTCTTGTACCGGGATTGAAGGCGTGCGCCATCACCCCCCCCCCCCCCCGTTTCATTGTGTTTCTTAAGGCTTAAGGTTTGGCATAATGCTGGAAGACTGGAGTAGTGGAGGGTGATGGGAGGACCACACTGAGGAATGGTGCGGGCAGAGGAGAGGAGTCCAGGCAGAGACCATGCAGAGACCCCGAGAGGAGTCTGAGAAGATGTTTAAGGAGAGACCATTCTGAGAACTGTTGTGACAGCGTATGACCCTCTCTTTTCATTTCTGTTCATGTTACAGATCCCACAGAGAGGGCATGCACGCGCACACACACACACACACACATGCACTTTCTCAGGAACACAGTCTTCACTCCTATTTAAATTTTCAACGGAAATAAAAGCATTTCTACTTGTTATGTAGACCATGCTGGTTTCTTTCTGCTGGGGAAGGTTTGGTTTGAGACAGGCTATCACTATGTAGCTTACCTAACGGACTTGTTATGTAGACCAGGCTGGTTTCAGACTCCCAGAGATCTGCCTGCTTCTGCCTCCTGAGGCTGAGATTGAAAGTGTGCGTCACCGTGCCTGGACTAGTTTGATTTCTGTTCTGTGGTAAACATGCCGAAAGGTAACTCATGGTAGAGAGGTAGGTGCTGTGTGTGGCAGCTTTGTTCATGATTGAACATTGAAAATAGACCAAATGGTCAACAGAAAAATGGGTAGGTTTTACCACATCCACGTAGTGATTTCTTCTCTGATGAGAAAGAGAGAAATTGATGACACAAACCACTGAGCCGCATGAAGACGTCGGAACTCCAGGTACAATCCATGTACCTGTCAGTTTTCTTTTGGAAGAAGTAGAAGTGATGTAGCAGAATCAGCATGTTGGGTCTGGGAGGGATCAGCCAGGAAGGGGCAGGAGAGTGTTCTGGAGCCTTGGAGAGGTTTGGTTGTACCAGTGTCAGCACTGGAAACTCGTGAAACCTCTACCAGACATGTATGCAGCTTGCTCCGTGAAGACAATGCCTCTGTTCCTAAGATGTTTGTTTTGAAATTGGTTTAGAAGCCAGACAGCATTTCTTACCTCTGCCTCTTTTCTCTTGTGTTGTTAGCGTAAAGGCTTGTTTTAAAACTGTTTTGCAGGACACTGTGTTCCAGCTACAGCCAGCTGGCCCACGTCCCTCCAGCTTCCTCTTTTTCAGAATTCCCGTGTCCTGTTGTCCCCAAATGCAGACTAGCTCCAGCCTGGATTTTCTGACCAAAATAGACCTGTGAGGTCCAGATTCTAAGGCTAGCTTTCCTATTTCGAGACATAGTTGACAAGATCATCAAGATAGAGACTATGTGGTGTCATAGAATAGATTTAAACTGAAAAGGTGTGTGCTGTGTAGCCTTAAACCAGTCCGCCTGTGCCTCAGTTTTCTGTAAGATGAGGATAACCACACTTCCTTAGCAGTTGTCAGAGTTAATGAGACAGCTGATGCAGGACAGCGGTCCCTGGGCTTGGACCAGGGGAACCAGGAAACCTGGCACCCGGAGTCCTGCTTGTGTCTGCAGTGTTCTTGCTTATATAGACAGTGGTCCCCAGCCTCCAGGGCAGGCCGTCTGGTGGAGCCCTGGGTCCCTTGCATGTCTGTCTTGTTGAGAGTAGATGTGAAGAACCCACCTGGATTGGCTTCAAAGATGTTTTTTTTTTTCTTTCTGTGTTTTAAGGGTGTCAGCATTGAAGCCATGAGTGAGAATAAAATGGCGTCCTCTGAGTTTAGTTCGGGGCCTGTAGAAAAAGCTGCCAAACCGCTGCCATTTAAGGATCCCAACTTCGTGGTAAGCATATAAGATGCTATACAAGTATAGGGGTGAACGTCTGCACCTCAGCTCCAATGTCTGGGGGTCCCCTTCTCCCTCAGTTTCATTTGATGGACGAAAGGGATGGGGCTGGAAAGGCCTTTGTGATTTCCCAGTGTGCCAGGCCTTTCCAGAATTCCCCAGAGGATAGAACTTTGAGGGTGATCTTTCCCATAATTGTTCCCCTACGCTTTTACTGGCCTTCAGTTTTAAAAGAAGTTTGAAATAGATAACTAAAATGGAGCACTCCTCGCCAATTCCTTTAGATCCCTTTCATTCATGAGGACTATATTAAATAATCAGTGTTAGTGACCCAAATTATACCTTTAAACGTTTATTTATTTTTATTAATGAATCTTGGCATCTATTGTAACTGGAGTCTGCAAATGCGTTAGTATTCTTTTCCATTTTATTTTTTAATCTTTATAGCACAAACAGAAATTTCCAGAAGGCTTGCCATACCATGAGTAAAGCCTGCTTGGGTTTTCCAGGACCACTGGTGATTAGGAGGCCAAGTGACACACCCTCAGAGGGGAGTTTAGAGATGTGATCTCAAGGCAAAACCCAACTTTGTGGTAAACTTATTTTAAAGGGATGAGATCATAAGTGAATTCAACTAGTTTGAACCCAGGAAGGAATTTGCTTTCTTGTGTACATGCTGAGAAATAGCCATTTGTTGGTTTGTTTTCTCTTTCTTTCCCATTTGTTGCCTTTCTTTCTTTTTTTCTTTCTTTCTCTCATTTGTTTATTCATTTATTTATTTATTTTGAGAAAAAGTTTCCTGTAGCCTAGGCTGGCCTCAAACTCATCCTGTAACTGAGGCTGGCCTTGAACTTCCAGCCCTGCCTCCGCCACGAGCAGCTAAAAACTATGTTCTTCCAGACAAAGATAAAAGTGTACAGTGAGGTATTTTTAAAAGTCTCAGCGACACGAATAGTTGCTTCCAGACTGAGAGGTGCCCGACAGCTCTAACGGGCATGGTGTCGGGTTGCCAGGCGCATCTTACACTGACTCGTCCCTTCTAACCCACTTTTCATTTGAGCACTCTGGCCACGGCGGCGCAGTAGCTGGCAAGAAGAACAGAACCTGGAAGAACCTCAAACAGATCCTCGCTGCTGAAAGGGCATTGCCATGGCAACTGAATGATCCTAACTGTGAGCATCTAGAGCCTTCCATGTGTTTGTAATGCAGACAGGAACTTCCCTACAACAAGCCTACGTTATTTGCTCCTGTTTGTGCTATTGCGGGAGATGTTCTTAGCCTGAGAACTGCGGGGTGGCACCCATCCAGCGATATTATGCATGCATCCCCTCTTCACTGTGTCTGTGTTGGGTCCGTTTGTTTGGTTTTTAGTGTCATTATTTAAAATTTCAACCTGGAGAAGCAGGTCCCGCTGTGATAGCGATGTTTCTAGTGGATCTCTCATCTAAACGTCTGCTCCTTACATTTGTTTCACAAGCAGCGTAGCCTACCCGTGATGTGGGATTTGGGAGAGTCTCCATCAAGCAGCTAGCAGGCCACACACTTACTCTCTGAGTAAATACCTCCTGCCTTAGTATGTCCAGACCCGGGCAAAACCCGTTAGATGTTCTGTTCAACTATCCTGGAAACTTCACGTTCCAAGATCTCTCCACCTCCTGTCCTGCTGAGCATCCTTCATGGGGTGACTCAGATGGTGACAAGTTAGTCATCTGGGTGTGGACCGCTTCAGTCTGGGTGTGTGGATCCAGTTGGTGTCTATGTGGCCTTTCATCACTGGAAGCCCATTTGAACTGGAGACTGTGACATGGCCTGTGGGTAGGTGAACCTGGCAGTTCTACTGGCGTAGCTTGTCTCTGGGGGCAGGGCAGGACCCTAGCTGAGGCCAGTACTTAGTCTGCGACATCATAGTCGGCTATTTTTGAGAGACCTCCCTTTTTCCCCCGGAGGCTTCTGCAGGTGTGTAATCACAAAGGAAATCTCAGGACTATTATCACATGTTACCTTAGAAGGAATTAGGATAGTTTGAAAGTTATTTGGTCACCCTTTTTCTTTTCTTTCTTCTTTTTAGACTTTAGTATTGATGCTCCTCCATCCTTTAAGCCAGCTAAGAAGTATTCCGATGTCTCAGGCCTTCTTGTGAGTATAATTACATCTGACTATAGCATTAAATGTAAGGTTTCAGTCAAGTCTGTTGAAACCAATGGTCCTGCCTGGAGCAGGCTGAGACCTGAGTGTCTGGGTAGTCTGGAGAGGCCATTGTTCCGGAAAGCAAGTCACAGAATTCTCACTTCTTTTCTTCCTGATAGTTAACTGTGCGAGACAGCATGAATGAACAGCCATTTCTGCTTTTACTCTTAAGGTTTTAAAATACTGATTTTACACAATTAGTAATACTTTGAAAAAAATATCCTGGACCGTGATGTAGCTCAGTGGTAGAGCACCTGCCTAGCTCACCTCATACCAAAGAGTGGATCTTTAAGTCAGAACAGGCAAGCACAAGTTCCTCAGCCTTTTCTCCAATGGAGTGGTATATGTAACCCACATATCTAAAAGAGCTGAACCCTAGATCTGAATCTGGTCCTTTGTCCTCCTTCCTAGCCCACCACCTTGACCTCTCCCATGCTGCTGCATCAGAGCTGACAGGGGCTGGGGCGGGGGTGTGCATGAACTGAAACATGGACTCTCGGGCACTGAGCGCCTGCTTAGACTCTTGCCAAACAGAGTGGGTGCAGAACCTGTAAAGGGATTTCAGCTCACCTTCATCCTTCTTCATCTCTTGTAAATTTGAAAAGTGAGATTTTTCTGCAAATTATAGAAATGATGAAGCATGCTCCTTCTAAAATTTACCTGTATATCATTTAAATGCTTTGCAGTTTAATGAGGATAACTGCACCATCTGTCACAAACTGGCCAGATTAATTCTATACATTATACCAGGAAGTGTGCTTCTTCCGTCATTGCATAATCTCCTCTCTCAACTCCTGGTCCTTTTTATTCTTCTGAGGTCTGCTTTTGTCTGAATTCATAGAGCTTCATGCTTGGGTTAGGGGGTTTGTTCTCCTGAAGGCTCATTTGCGGTGAGCCTGGGTCCCATTTGGTGTTGAGCTGTTGAGAGGTGGGCCTGATGAAATAATGATGCTTCTTAAAAATGGATGGCTCGGGTCAGCTCCACGGGAGTGGACGAGCTTCTGCAGGAGAGTGCTGTCATGAAAAGAGCCTCCTCTTTTCTCTTTCTTTGCTTGCACACATGCCTTTCCCGTGCTTAGTCTGTTCTCTTCACACCATGTTGAAATGCACCCAGGTGGAACTCTCACCAGGAAGCCAACATTGAGAGCTAACTAAGCCTTGTTTCTTCTTAGGACACACACACACACACACACGGCCCTGGAGCTGGGTGTCCAGCAGGCACTCCTAACCTTTGAGCCATCTCTCCAGCATTGTGAGCCGCCTTTCTTCATAAAGCATCCACTTTTTCTTTTTTTTTTTAAGAGAGCAATACAGAATGAACTAGAACACTGTTTCAGCTTTCTTTTTCTGCAAGTTTGCATGGCTTATCTCTCGTGAGTGTTTTGCCTTTGTATCTTTGTATTTAGAGGGAGTTTCTTATAGAGTGGGTCTTGCTTTGTACCCACCTGACAGTGTGACACCAGGTAGCTTTCCATGGTTCACATTTCAGTGAGCATTACTGTGGGTGTGTAGTTGGAATTTTTTTGGGGCAGCCAACCAGCTCCCAAATAAAGACACGGAGAATCATTAATTATGTCTGCTCAGCCTTAGCTTAGGTTTGTCCCACTAGCTCTTTTTACTTAATTTAACCTGTTTCTGTTCATCTACGTTTTACCACGTTTTTACCTTTCTTTTATTCTGTATGTTCTACTTTCCTGCTTCTGCCATGTCTGTCTGGCCCCTGTCATCTTCCCGTCATCTCCTTTTCTTTCTTCCTTTCTTCCTGAGCTTAAATTCCTCATTCTACTTACTTTCCCTGTCCAGAAGTCCCATGTATACCTCCTCCCTCGCTATTTGCTATTCAGCTTTTTATTAGACCAATCAGGTGCCTTAGGCAGGCAAGGTAAAACAGCAACACATCTTTATATAATTAAACAAATGCAACGCATATTTACATAGTTAAACAAATATTCCACAACATTTTGCCTTTTTGACTAAAGAAAGGTTTTAGCTTCAACATAGTAAGACTATATGCAAGAAGAAAATTATCAAGCAAGGATTACATTTACAATATTCAGTGCATTTGCATTTGGCAAATTCAGAGAAAATACTCCATTATTTGTCCTATCTTGGTGAGTCCAAAGTTGTATACCTAACTTACTTTCTATCCTAACTTGTATTACCAACTCAAAATTACCTTTCTAGACATCAAAATACTTTCTGAGATAAATAATTTAAGCTTTTATACTTTTTAGCCTTATAAACTTACATTTCTTTTTTTTTTTAAACTTTACATTTCTTATGTAAACTTTTTTGTTAAGTTTGGTAACAAGGAAAACTATAACTATCTCATTTTCAACTCCATCAGAGACATAGGAAGGATATACTATTACCTGAGCAAACAGGAAGTGAAAAATAAGCAACTTCCAAAACTATAGAAGTGACAGAAACAGCTGGCTGCCTGGACAGTCACCCAGGTTTCCTTTGCAACGTTGGGGCACCCATCTTTGGCCTATGGGTCTAGAATATTTGACAGGCTTTTCTGTGAAGCAGGAATTTTGAAGGAATGTTCCACCTTGTGTTGACAAAGCTTGGCAGTCTTTTCCCTTTGTGTCCTGCTTATCCGGTGTTAAAGTATACTGTCCACAGTCCGGGCAAGGGCAGTTTCTTCCAAATGACTAACTGTGCCACAGTGAACGCAAACTCCATATGGAGATTCTTGGACGCCCATTATTCTTTTATGAAGCAGATTGGTTCTGCCAGGAGCAGACATGTCTGTCTGCCTGTGATGAAAAACCTTAGATAATTAAACATCTTAAATGTCATATTCTTTTAGGTATCTGAAGCATTTAGAGATCACCTGTCTATCTAAAATATATGTTTAACCTTGAAAACTTACCTAACATAACTCCAAGTGTAATTGCTATTGGTGACTAACTACTAACCTGCATTTTTAATTATCCTAAATAGTTTGTAATAATAACTTTCAAGGACTAGAACTTTATATTACATTTTAAAATGAACTTCATGGGTACAACACCTTAAAGAACAGTAGGAACATATATATGGTATAACAAAAATAACCTTAAATTTGTATCCGTATACAAAAATCCATAGTAAGGTAAAATATTTGAGATGAATAGTTGTCTTTATACCCTATATTCCTTCCTATATCTGTACTAGATGATGACAAACATGACCCACCAAATAACCAAAAACCACCCACCCCATCTCTTGGGAATGTGGACTTTATATTCTCTAGACTGCTTCCTGTTGTCTGGGGGCGATGGCATCCCCAGGGAACACTAAGAAAATTGAGATAATGGTCAGGTCCTAAGAAAACTAGATATAATATTTGTTGTTTATTCTCTGTCATGGGAAAGTGCAGGACTTATCTGAAGTCTTGGTTAGAGTAGTCTGTGAGGCTGGACCATCTCAGCTAGGAGCCTTGAAGTTGTTCTGAACACAGAACTCTGAGGAAACTGCAAGAGAACTTGATCTGAAAGCCTGGATCACCTCAGCCACCTGTTTTCATTGGTATCTGGTCCCTTTGTTCTGTCTGAAAACACATAAACTTTAAAGATAACCTACATATCTGTATTAACACAAGTATGGACTGTGCAATGTACAAAAGCCAGCCAAAGATTTTTGTTTGTTTATTTTATGTTTGATCGGGTAAAAGATATCTGTCAGCTTTGTTTGTTTGGACTGTATAGCCAAACCTCATGTGAAAGGATGACATGTAATAATAACTCATGAGGACTCTGTAGCCAACGAGATTTATTATGTCTCATCCAGTCCCAGAACTGTTCCCATGCCAAGGGATCAACATATACATCACCTGCCTTGTAGTTTTTCTAGGTTTAATTCTTTATATCTGTAGCCAAGATTTTCAGGGAGTCTTCCCCAATCAAATCTGGTCTCTATTAATGTTGAAGGAATCCACAGCCTTTCTTTTCCTGTGGAAACAAAAGCATAACCTTTCCCCCAACGCAATACACTTTCTGAATTTCACTTTAAAGTTAAGACAGCTCTAAAGTATCTAGGCTGGTTTAGTTCAGCAGTCCTTTTACAATCCCATGTCTCTCGGCAGCTGCTGTTCACTCATCAACATTCAACAAGGCACCATTCAGGATCCAGACTCCCTCTCTATTTCCCATCCTCACATGGCTTATTCTTTTTATATTACTTTACTCCTTCTTTAAAAACTTTACTTAATTATCTTTAAACTATTTATTTTTTCCTGTGACTGTCTTTACCCATTTTTTTTCTTTCTCACACTGTAACCTGTTAAAGTTTTTCCAGTCTGTTCTCTGACCATGTGAGCAAGATCTTAACACTGCTAGGCCCTCCAGTGTGCGGCTCTAGCGGCTGGCTACCTCCCCCGTCAGGTCCATGAGAGCCAAGCCTTAAGCCAAGAGCTGCTTTAACCGCCCCAGCTCTAGGAATTAGGTACACGGGTGACAGGCATTTTTTTTTAAGATTTAGAGGGCACCAGATCTCATTATAGATGACTATGAGCCACCATGTGGTTGCTGGGAATTGAACTCAGGACCTCTGGAAGGGCAGTCAGTGCTCTTAACCTCTGAGCCATCTCTCCAGCCTCCGTGGCAGGCATTTTTACTTAACTTGCTGTTTCTACTTAGCGTACTGGTTGTTCAAGTGCTCTGCTGTACAACAGCGCCTCCTAACGGAGCTGTATTTTTTTTGTCAGCTTCCCCAGACCCTATGTGGAAATTTGGGCCTCACATTGAGCACTGTATGTAGTTGGAATTTCCTTTGCATCGCCAACCATCTTCCAAATAAAGACATGTAGAATTGTTATTAATTATGAATGGTTGGCCTTAGCTTAGGCTTGCCCCACTAGCTCTTTTCACTTAATTTGACCCATTTCTCTTCATCTATGTTTTATCTCAGGGCTTTTTACTTTTTCCATCCTGTATGTCCTACTTTCCTGCTTCCTCCATGTCTGTCTAGTTGGCCCCTGTTGTATCCTTTTCCTTCTTCCTTTCTTTCTGAGCCTAAATTCCTCCTCTTACTCTCTCTGCCCAGAAGTCTTGCCTATACCTCCTCCCTTGATCCTGACTATTCAACTTTTTATGAGACTAATCAGGTGCCTTAGGCAGGCAAGGTAAAACCAATTAAATGCAACACATCTTTGCATAGTTAAACAAATATTGTGCAATATGGGAATTTAATCCACCTGTTTTCTTTGATCCATCTGCATGCCTTTATCCCTTGTTTTGGTCATGTGTTGGTCTACTTGGGCACTTTTAAATACTTTGGAGCAGTTTAGTTTACAGTAAGACTGAGAGGCTTGTCCAGGGGGAGTTCTCACCCTCCCAATTCAAGTCATTCCATTATTAACACCTGTGGTGGGTTTGTTCGATTAGTGAACCACTAGAGGTGGCAGTGTTACCACAGTTTATTAATTTTCTTAGTTTGGGGCCAGGTGTAGCCTAGTGATTAGCTTTGCCTCATGTGCAAAGGATGGTTTGATCCTCAGTGCCACCAGCTGAGAAGGAGCATGAGAGAGAAAGCCAGGCCGGGAAGAGGTGGGAGATGAACAAAGAAAGGCAAATATTTTTAGATTCTGCCCAAGCCCAATGTCCTATCCTGTCAAGGATACCATATCGTCTTTAGTTGTCATAACTCTTTAGACCACTCTTAACTGTGGCGGTTTCTCAAATTTTCCTTGTTTTTCCATCTTTGTCAGAAGTTTTTGTGTGTGTTTTGAGATGGGTAGTCTTGCTGGAGTTCTCTAGCTTGGCTTGCGCTCCTGAGCTCATGCGATCCTCTGCCCCAGCCGCGTAAGCGCTGGGACTAAAGGCCTGTGCCACCACAGCTGGTTGTGGGTCAGGTTCTTTACAGAGTGCTCTGCTATGGAACTGTGCCACGCGCTTTCCTTGTGAGGGAGCTAGGCTAACTGGGCATTTTAATTCTTATTTATGTCCCCTTAAAAAAAAAAAAAAGCTGAGTATTTGCCCTCCTAGACCTAATGCTCGTCTTGCCACACTGAGTTTATTTTCAGCACTACACTGCTTTTTCTGGAGTGTGAGACTCATGTACTAATCCCTTTCCAGCACATTCTTGTTCTTTGCTGTCATATTTACTTCTGTGTAAGGTAGCACAAAATAGACTATTAGTTCTTGCTTTAGTTTTCTTTTAGAGAAACAAAATTTTTAAAGATTTTTTTTTCTTTGTCTATTCTATTCCCAGCTTTCTTCACTGGGTTGTGTATGTCCATCTAGCAGTCTGATCCCACAGCTTTTCACTAGAATTATTTCCTGAGTCTCTCATGATTTCTGTCTTCTCAGCCATTGGCCTCTGTGCCCTCTTTTCTGTTGAATGTGTGCTGTGCTCACTTCAGTGGTCTGAGGCGGGAAACCTGGTGTGGCCCCATTACTGTCCTCTCCTGAAATGGGAGTCTTGCCCTGTGTCATTCTGAGCAGCTGGCAGTCATGGTTTATGAACAGACTCAGAAGCTGGCTCCTCGGCATATCCGCCTTTTCCTCAACCTTGGCAAGCAGCCAGCAGCTGGCACAGTGGTTCTCACCTGTGGAGAGGCTAAGCGCCATTTTGAAGACCGTTATTGCAGGCCTTTGTGGCACCAGCAGAGGTCTTGCTGTAATACGTTACCTAAGCTCGGACTGTAAGAATTAAGGTTTTAAGAACGTATGAAGAACTCTACTCCCAAACCACTGACGGATGGTTCTTTAAAAGAAGTGGGGAAGAGCTAGGCTAGGCAGTGACAGAGGAAATATGGGTGATCAGGAGTTCACCTCACTGTTAGCTGGGAAAACACTATCAGATGGAAGGACTGAGAATGTTTGATTGTATATTTCAGCCTGGATGAAGAGATTGTGTGTTCGTACACTGCTTTTTGGGAGTAGGAGGGTATTGATGCAGCTCCCTTAAATGACAACTTGGCACATTTTCTTAAAGAAAACAAAGAAAGAAAGAAACCTATGACCTGGCAGTTTGCCTTCTATGCAGCTCCCCAGAGAAACAGGATGTGCAAGAAACTTACACAGAAATGTTTCCGAACGACATTAGCAAAGTGTTGGGGGTCCCATGATGGTCTTTTGTTGAGATGTGTTGCTGTTTTCTGTGAGCTGGTTGATGTTGAAAGGTTCCAGGGTACATTCTTGACTAGAAAATGCCAAGCAGTGTGGATTGGATTGTATGGTAAAGACACACACACACACACACACACACACACGGTAATTTGTCTGCTTGGTTTGTCTAGTAAGACATAAATTTTGAAAGCCTGGAAGGATCCCCACCAACAGTGGCTTTCTCAGGGGAAACCAAAGACTCCGAGGTAGAAGATGCTGGTGACGGGTTCTTTCTCTCTGTGAAAAGCTTTAGTTTTATTGTTTAGATGGCAGTAATTCATCTTGCCTGGGCACAGGAGGAAGACATGGGGTGTGTTACACCTGAGTTTTACAAAGCTATGTTGAATGCTGTGAATCTAGAGGCTGCCGGGGTTGTGAACACTGACTGTCATTCTAAAGCTGGGGCAAGGCAGAAGCAGTTTGCTGAGTCCCCGTGAGCAGGCAGCCTGCTTTTTCTTCCAGTCTCAAGGGACAGAATTCAGAGGAGGGTGGGATATTCTTTACTCATCTGGCTCAGGGATATAGTTTGGCTTACTCCTTTCTGTTCAGAACACTGCGTGTTGACTCCTGGCTCCAGTCTGTTCCAGCTTTTGTCCATGACCATTTTGTCTGCGCCACAAGATCTCTGTGTTCTAAGTTGTTTATGTGGCAGCTTTCTTGGCATGAGGTGTGAACTCAGGTGGCCAACTCAGCACAGTGTAGGAGTGAGGCTGCCACACATGAAGCCTCAGTGAAGCTGGGCCGTAGCTTTATGTGTGGAGTCAGGTAATCCATGCCAAGTTCATGTCCTGCACCCTCTGAGAATATGAGGATGACTTGCCCCGCCAGAGAGCTCACCTAACTAGTGCACAGCCACGAGCTCTCTGAAACAGCTTTGTTCCTGCTTCTCAAATCGGGCCTTTCCCTGTGTTGCTGTCATCAAAGGAAACGTAATTCACAGGAGACAGCATCGGACAGGACAGCATTCCTCCCATCCTCTGGCCCTTCCCTGTCTCTCTGCTCCTGTCCTTGAGCCTCAGAAGGGGTGAGAGATGTTTGCTTACAGTCGGGCAAGCACTCAACAGTCCCTTATTCTCAGCACTTTGATGAGTTCTGAGTCTGCAGAGGTGGGAGACAGAAGGCTGGGATATTGACCCTTATGGAACGAATCTCGGATCTGTAGTTTGCAGTTCTCGAGGTACCAATAAGAAGTGTCCCAGGATCTGGCGGGGCCGTTCCTCTTCCTACAGACTGTCCCTGAAGTGTTCTTCAAGTCTGGAAAGATGTTCTTCAAGTCTGCCAAAGTGAGCAATTTAGTGATTTTTTTGTTTGTTTGTTTTGTTTTGTTTTCTTCAGTTTTTTGAGACAGGTTTTCTCTGTAGCATTGGAGCCTGTCCTGGAACTCACACTTTGTAGACCAGGCTGGCCTTGAACTCATAGATCTTCCTGCCTGGACCTCCCTGGGATTAAAGAGCCCTGGGTTTAAAGGCGTGCACCACCACTGCCTGGCACAGTTTAGTGTCCTTGGTGACAGTGAAACATAACGAAGATATATTTTACGTTGAGCAAAGTAGAAAAAGATTAAAGTTGTGCTTCAAATATCTCCACCAACAACTTTCTGCCCTTCCCTTGCCTGTTTCTCTCCCAGGCCAACTACACAGACCCTCAGAGCAAGCTGCGGTTCAGCACCATTGAAGAGTTTTCCTACATTCGCAGGCTGCCGTCTGACGTGGTCACAGGCTACCTGGCCCTGAGGAAGGCCACGAGCATCGTTCCCTGAGCCTGAGAAGTGGAGATGAAGTGGAAATGACCTTGAAAACAGACTCTGCCCTTGTGGTTTTGTTTCAGGGAAACAGATGTGTTCTGCTGTCAATCCAAGAGTATCAGCTCTGTGTCTTGCAAAGATTGTCTGGCTTTACCATGAGGGTTTTTCTGACTTTTTTCCCTCCAAGTGTGACGTTCCTCTTTTAAGTCATACTTCAGTTGTTGCAAGTAAAAATTGTTTGATAAGAAAATATAGTAAAATTATGCATTTAAATTAACTCAGGCAAGTCCCTGGATTTTGCAAGTTGTAAACCCTTGTCAAACATTTTCAATGAATGTGCAATGAACACACAGGTCTGGGTTGTCCTGGACCTTAGCCAGCATGCCAGCCCTTCCCCGGATCAGAAACTTCTGTTTTCTGCTGTGCTGGCAGGAGTTTGAAACTTTGGAAGACTTTACCCATCATGGCATGCCTGCTGGTGGTTTGTCTCTGCTACATGCTGAACTGAGGCATTGGCCTCCAGAGCCCAAAGGGTCTTAGCACTCACATGATAACTCACAACTGTCTCTAACCCCAGTTCCAGGGCATCCAGCACCCTCTTCTGACCTCCAAGGACACCGAGTGTGTGCATGCATACATACATGTAGACAAGCTCTCATAATTATAAAAATGATATAAATATTTTTTAAAATTTGTGTTTTCTTCTGAAGACCACACTGATATTCACACTGCTCTGACGTGAGTCCTACTAACAATACATGTTGCATGTCTCCCCTGGAGAAGAGGAGCCACGAGGTACACCTTAGAGTGGCCAGATGTTCGAGACTCTGCTAGAGCTGGGGAGAGGAGGACCGTGCCACTGTTGTTACTTTTCCTGCAGTGACCACTTCTCTGGCAAGGAGGATGCGTGTCTGTGGCTGTGGGGCAGGCACGACAACAGGAGCATGAGGCAGCTGGCCGCAGTGCAGCCACGGCCGTGAAGCAGAGAACAGACAAGGGAGGCTGGGCTGGAACCCCTCAAGATCTGTCTCTGGTGACCCACATCCTCCAGAGGGACTCTCCCACTGTGGCACAGCTCAGCGGTCTCCTAAAACTGGGCCACCCACATTCGGATAACTGCACCCTGTCTCCCGAGGTGAAGTGTGTGTCCACCCAGCCTTCAAGTGTGATCTGTAGCAGATGAGACCTAACAGAGGCCACATTATTTCCCAGCAGGCTTCTGAGCCGGCACCTCTTAGGAGGAGGCCTCCTGTCATCAAACAGCACAGGTGCCCTATGGCGAGGTCACAGATGTCTTCTTACATTAAACAATGTTATTTCCAATAATGTCCTCATCTGAGAGGATGTGTGGGCCTTATTTGGATCCTGGCTCAAACAAAAAGCTTAGAATACTCCCGAGACAGTTCTGAGCGTAGGTTTTGATGTGTGAAGATGTGTAGGGATACTTAGGGATGCTGGTGTCACAATGTTAAAGGAAAGGGTTCGTATTTTAGAGACAGAGGTTAAAACATTAATGGACAGAGCAATATGGTATCTGTGATTTGTTTTAGGATGATGTGGGAGAAAGGAAATAGATGGAAGTAGTGTTGAGACAAGATTGGCCATGAGTCAACTATTGTGTGCTAAGTACACGGAAGTTCATTACACCGTTCTACTCTGTATGTATTTTAATTTCTTCATAATAAACTTAACAAGGATGTGGTATTTTCATTACCAACAGTTGAATAGAGAAAGTACCCACTTTCTGAAGCTTCTCAAACAAAGAGGAGATTAGGGAGAAAGAGCCACAAGGCAGTGACATTGTCCTGTCAGTGGTTCGAATAGAGGTCATCTTTGCTCTGCTGTCTTGGAGTCAGAGAACTGTGTGGGTCAGCTTTCTGTTGCTGTGTCAGAGACCTGAAAAAGTTAGAACATTCACGATCCAGTCACCTCTCAAGTGAGCTGCAATCCGGGGACCAAGCCTTTCATGCATAAGCTTTTTGTGGGAGTAGGGATATTAGCAATTTTTTGGGTATAGTAAATTGTAGGAGACAGGGTTTGGGGTGCATCGGGATGGCTTCTGTGGCTTGAGGAAACACCTGCCAATCGTATTCCTGACAGTAGCTGCACATGAGGTCTGGAATCTGTCAGCACAGATCCATCTGTTCTGTCTACAGAACTTCCCAGAGAGCAGAGTGAGGAGTATGGCAGAAACAGTCAAACAGATACATCCAGAACATTGTATTCCATGTCTGACATTGTCCCTGAAGGGGCCTTTTCTTTAGAAAGGCCACAAACTCATCTTTATCTCTGGCTGGCAGTTTCCTCCCATTTGCTGTCACGGCTGATAACAGTCACTGAGGCTGGGCTGGCTTACTGCGAAAAGCCCTTGTAATATTCCACACTGCAAAACCCCAGGCCACACTCACCAGCGTTCATCCTGCAAACACACAGGAGGAAGTTAGATCATCAAAAAGCGCTGTGCACAGGCAAGCTGTTGGGGTGAGAGGAACTGCTGTCCCTGAACTTCAGCTGGGCTTGTGCCTCACTAAGGAAGGAGGGGAGGAGACGCTGTCTTAGGGTTCATGGCACTGTGATGAAGCACCTTGACCTAAGCAGCTAGGGGTGGGAAGCCTGTGTGTTAGCTTACAGTTCCATCGCCTGGAGGCAAGTGCTGATGCCATGGCCACAGAGGGGTGCTGCTTGCTGGCTTGCTCCCCATGGCTTGCTCAGCCTGCTTTTTTGTAGAACCAGGACCACCAGCCCAGGGAAGGCACCGCCCACAATGGGCTGGGCCCTCTTCCATCAATCACTAATGAAGAAAATGCACCACATGCTTGCCTACAGCCCTCCTTTCAGATAACTCTAGCTTGGGTCAAGTTGATATAAAACTCACCAGCACAGACACCACTTGTGTCTACTGCAGAACACATCCCAGGGCTCCTGCTGCCCACAGGTGAGCTCTTTGGCTGAGCACTCAGACCTGGGCTGGAGTTACATTTTGTTCCTCTTCTACAACTGACCAATACTGCGGTCTAGTCCAGTTTCTAGTTCAGTCTTAAGTTATTAATCCCTCATAAAGTGCATTTCTTGATAGACTCAAACAGGATTTGAGTCAAACTCAGAAGGTGACCTTCAGCCCCTAAGGGTCTGGCTGGGATCTTCGGCCTCCCTCAGTTTGTGTATTAGAAAGATGGGTCTTTCCCGACCCGGACCTTCTCCTTACTGTTTTTCTCATTCCTCTTGGATGGAAACTTGTAGCCCATGGGTGGCAACTGGACATGGCTGTGACAACTCCCCACAAGCTGGGCTCGGGTCTGCCGGTTCTCTTCCTGCTTACCCTAGACATTCACTCTGCCTTTATTCTGTGTGTTTGAACAAGTCAGTTCTTTTTTGTGGGTCAAAAGAAGGAGTAGCTGAGCAGCTAAATAATTTAGTGGGGGTGAGGATGCAGCTGGAGAGGCCCAGCGCTCTGCCGCGCCTGCTCAAAGCCTGGTGTCCATTCCCAGTGCTACCGAAAACCACCCCTGGGGCACACACCTATAATCCCCAGCGCTCTGGAGGTAGAGGCAGGAACTCAGAAGTTCAAAAGTCAGCCTCAGCTACGTAGTGAGCTTGAAGCTAGCCTGGGCTACATGAGGAGAGGAGGAAATGAACACGATCTGTGACGGAGACCAGGAGGGAGTGAGGCATGGTGGGTAGCGAGCAGAGCCCCTGATGGACAAGCTCCTTCAGAGGCAAGAACAAGGAGCCCAGCAAAAGTGTTTGCTGAGCCTCCTAACCACCCTTAGTCCTTTATGCCTCCTTTCGTATTCCTTGTGTATCCTGCCGTTGTCAATTCCCCATGGATAACAGGCCATAAACACTTAAAGGTAAACAAAACTGAGGGCTAGTTGTCCGCTTGTGTTGGTGACTGGGTAGGGTGGAGACAGGGAACTCGTCTACTGTAAACACAGACCTCCTGGATCCACCTGGGTTTCTTCCATGACTCAGGGGCCTCTGTTCCAGCTGCAGACAAAGCCCTTCCTGGAAGGGCCGATGTTTTCCTGGCCTACAGGATGCTGGCTGCTGACAGGTGCACAGTGGGCACCGAACACAGCTCTCTCCCCACAGGGGTCAGAAGATGAGTCACATCCACCAGCCCGATGACTTGACGTCTTGGCTCGCTCCATCATGCACGTGGGACGGCCTGGCCTAGGGTTGTGCGGCGTGGAACACCGGAGGGCTTCTGCAGCAATCCAGTCGAGACCTTGGTGAGTGACATCTCCCCGCATAACAACTGGGGAGGAAACTGGTAGCTGGAGATAAAGAAGAGAGCTTCTGGTCTTTTCCAAGAAAGAATCTATCCAAAGACAGCACAGAGTACTGTGTACAAAGTGAACAGTTGCCCGCACTTCTTACTCGACTGTGGTAGGCTTTGTAGAGAAACTATAGCCTGATTATTTGTGCTCTGGGTGCTCATTTGTCTCTCTGTGACGGAAGCAGTCTCAGATATTGGGCCATTCACACAGGAAACATGGTTGAGCCTGCCTGGGGCCTCTGGGAAGGACAGGGAGGGAGGGTGTGTGCTGACTCTGCAGGGCTCCATCGCTGACCACTTCCCTTCTGCCATGGCGCAGCGCTGCACCAGGCTTCTTCTCATGGGCTGGCACCGTGCTCTTCCCCCTGTAGCCTCAGAACCGGGAGCACAACGAGCTTCTGCTATTTTCCCAGTTTACCCAGTGTGTGGTTCTGACACAGTGGCAGGAGACAGATCAGCACCAACACCATTTTATAGTCTAAAAAAAGTAAGAAACTATTGAAATGATTCCTGTCAGGAAGGTCATAGGTGAATTTTGGGGAGGGAATAGATTGTTTGGGGTGGGGGTGGCCAAGAAGGTGAGCTTAAATATTTAGAAAGAGAGAGAAATTTGCTTTCACTCAAGGTTAAAAGACTGCTGATGTTTTCCCCTGGAACTCGGGCTCACATACTTGGTGTGGGACCCACCCCCTTCAACTGCTTCACTCCATAAGCCCACCTCCTCCATCAGGACACCGGGCTCCTTCTGTCCCCGACTCAGTGAGCTTCAGCCATTGCTGAAGGGCAGTGGCCACTCCCTAGGAGAGCTCAAAACATCTGTTGTCAGGCGTGTCTCATGCTCCCAGCAGTCCAGAGTGCCCCCCTCACACCCAGGGAGCCCGAAGTTCAAGGGTGAAACAGCCCAGCTCGTAGGGAGTAGGGAGGGTCATCAGCCAGGCCTCTCCGTCTGCGCACAGGGCACCCCAGTCTCTGCTTCCCCTGAAGAAGATTGGCATGGAGCTACCTGAAGAGGGTAAGGAGGAGACAGGGACCCTGCCTGGGTAAGCGCACCCACATTATCCTCAATGTGTGGTCCCGCACTGCAGTGACGGCCCCCAGGACTTGAGTCAAATGTGTCCAGAGCAGTGATTCTCAACCTTCCTAAGGCTGCGACCATTTAATATAGTTCCTCATGCTGTGGTGACCCGCTGGCCATAAAATTACTTTCACTGCTACTTCATAACTGTAATTTGGCTAGTGTTACGAATTGTTATGCAAATAATATAACAAAATATCCGCTATTTGAGCATGACAGCCCACAGAGGTTAAGACCCATAGATTGAGAAACACGGGCTTAGCTATTGCTGACGGGGTACTTTTGAGATGGGTCTTGGATCTTCTGAAGGCCTCCAAGAAGAAGAAAAAGAATGAGGTCCCCAGTACCTGACAGAATTGTGGGTCTTTCCCGCTCTTTCTTGAGAAGCCCTGACCAATCCACTTGCTTGGCAGGAAGTTTGGATAGATACATTTAATTAAACCCACTTTTCCCTGGCATTGCCAGACCTACCAGTGAGTCTTACACATCATACATGCTTTTTAAATTTCTGGGTTAAAAAAAAAATTACAAGAGCAGAGATGTCTGATGTCTTTGTCAGCTGTGATGTTTCTTTAAATGTTTGTTTTGTTCCTTTAGGAGTCATTGAGTCTAATGGAAGTGGATTTGTGTCAATGAAGCTGCTGGGTCCAAGGTGGGAGCACTCGACAGCGAGGTTCCTTTCATTTCTGAAGACTTTCTGACCCCTTGTCATTCCAGAAACACTAATTTTTGTTTTGCCTTTTAAATCAAAGTAACAGGAGGTGGGGGGCTGGGGCGGGGCAGTGTTTGCCATCCAGGCACAAGCACTTGAGTTTGAGCTCTAGCACCCGGCCAGAGGGTGACCGGGCACACCTGGGGAGGTGGAGGCAGGAGGATGCCTAGAGCTTTCAAACCAACGAGGCTGGCGGAATTGGGCAGCTTCGGGCCCGGTGGGAGATTCTGTCTCAAAAATAAGATGTAGAGTGATAGAGACCCCTGATATCAACCTCTGGCCTCCACACACATGCACACAACATCATGTGCACATTTGCTCATATACGTATCCGAACAGCTGTGTATGCACACACAAACATGCACACGTGCATACACACACACACACACACACACACACACACACACAGAGTCAGAGTAAGCCAGATCTGTAAGGGCCGGAAGATGAGCTGAAGAGCCCAGCCCCCATCTGCTCTTGGTGACAACCAGGTTGTGTCGGTTGCTCTTGGAAGCAGGTCACGTGCTGTCTCATCAGTACTTACAGAACGTTATTACCTCATCATTAACCACGAAGGAAACAGTCTTGGGGACAGTGGTCCATTCACCTAAGCTATATCAGAGTCATGGCCCAAGCCTGTGCTGCGGCCTCCGGGAAGGAAGGATTGTCAGGGAGGAGTGTGCTGGCTCCCTGGCCTCCCCACCCCACCTGCCTCACCCTGATGAAGACTTGCGGTTCTCAGAAGTGCATTCTGCGTGTTGAAGCGTGCTTCTTATGTCCCACTGGCAATTCTGGTCTAGTGTCTCCTGAAATAAGTTGTATCCAATATCACTTTTCCCCCCACATCATGGCAAGCTCATTCTCAGTCCCTGTTATCAATTGTCCCTCAGCATTCAGCTCAGCAGTTGCCTCTTCTGGAGAACTTCCGTATCCTCTCCCTCCTGCCATCCTCCCATGGATCTCTGCTCCGTAGTTACTGTGTTCACTGAGACCCCTGTGGTCTGGGAGACTGACTCCATGTAGACTCTGAATACATCAGAGCTCTAGAAACATCTCCCTTCCTCTACGTTCATCTACATCTAGAATGTAGAGGCAGGAGGATCAGGAGTTATTCTCAAATATATTAGGGTTTGAAACCACTCTGGACTCCATAAGACACAAACAAAAAAAACAAAAACAAAAAAACCAAAAAAACCCAAAAAACAACAAAAAAAAACAAACAATCAAAAAGCAGACAAAGAGACAAAGAAAAACCCACAGGGGGCTGGGGATGTAGCTCAACTAGTGGGGTACTTGTTTAGCATACATAAAACCCCAAGCTCATTCCGCAGAACCACACGGAACCAAGCCTGATCACCGGTGCATTTAGGAGGTGGAGGCAGGAGGATCAGAAGTCCAAGGTCACCCTTGGCTACATAGTGAGTCCCAGGCCAGTCTAGAATGCGTACTAGTAACTATTATGTATTGCTAACCTAGGAAGAGAGGGAGGTGTTCAATGGAGGAAAAATAACTAGAAACTTCTTGGCACTTAGCATCACATGGAATTTGCCAAATAATGAATAGTTCTTCAAAGGGGTGGGGGTGGGGGTAGGTGAGATGGGTTGGGAGTAAAGGGTCTCGTCACCAAGTCTCATGATCCACGCCTGACTCCTGCAGGCTGCCTCTCCGCCACACAGTGACTAAATGTAGCAGACGGTGCGAGTATCCTGAGGGCAATGCCCTAACCCAAGGGCAAGCTGGGCAGCACCGCTCTTTTGGGTAAAGTTGCCAATGCCCGTAGAGAGAATGCCTGCAACTTTGTCTTCTTCCCATACACTTGCTAAACCCACTGCCATCCTGTTGCTTCTCTAGAATCTAGGAATTAAAACAGAATTTAGCCCCAATTCTATGCTCTACTTACGTTGAACTTGAAATTTCACATGCTATGACCGTAGTTTTCAGAGACTAAAGTCTACCTGATTTCAAAATTGCTGGTTGATACAAGTTCAAAATAATTTGGTTTAGAAGTTTGGCAGTTTGCTTTCTTCTTTTCTTCCTTCCTTCCCTTCTTCCTCCCTCTCTCTTTCTCTCTTTCTTTTTCTCTCTTTCTTCCTTCCTTCCTTCCTTCCTTCCTTCCTTCCTTCCTTCCTTCCTTCCTTTCTTTCTTTCTACCTCTCTCCCGCCATCCCTTCCTTTCGTGTGTGTGTGTGTGTGTGTGTGTGGTATGTATGCATGTAGGGCATATGTAGGCCAGAGAAGGGCATCAAGTGTTCCTGTTCTATCATTCTCCATCTTAAAAGACCTTGAGGCAGATCTCTTGCTGAACCTGGAGCTAGGCTGGTGGCTAGCAAATCTCAGTGATCTTCCTGTCCCCCTACCCCCCTCCCCCCGCCTGCCCCGGCTGGGATTACAGGTGCACATAGCCACACCTTTTACAAAGGTGCTGGGACTTTACACTCTCTTCTTCATGCTTATGCACCAAGTACCCTAACCTGCTGAGCCAGCTACCTAGCCCTTTTTCATTTCTTTCTCCATTCACCTGGGAATGGCGAGACATGTCCTGCCACATGAACATTTAAATGATGATCAAGGTAGCTGGACATGGTAACACACACCTGTAATCCTAACACTTGGGAGCCTGAGGCAGGAGGATTGTGAGGCTAGCCCGAGCAATACAGCAAGTTCAAGCCGGCCTGAGTTACATAGGAGGTTATCTCCAAAAGAGGCAGGGTGAAGATGTTACAGTGGTAGCACTGTAGGGTGCTATTGTAGGGTCTAGGGGTGGCCAGGAAGAGACACTGATAAGTATGAAGGTCGGATGCACCAGAAAGACGATGGGACCTGGACCGAACCGACCAGAGTAGGCTCTCTCCACCAAAAATGGTGCTGGAATATTCGGGGGAATATAAATAAGAGATGTATTGTCATGTTTTAATCAAAGCAGGGTAGGAATGGGCTGAGTTTTGAGGACACAGAAAAGGTGAGAAGGAAAGTTAAGAACAGAAAACTTTCCTTGGATGGTGGTCATTTCCTACAGCAATTAAAAAATTTGTAACGTGTGTAGAGAAGTAAAGGAGAAGCCAGAGATGGAGCAGGCAGTAGCCTGGTTTCCAGCAGGGAGCCTAGGCCTGCAGCAGTGACTCAGGAAGGAGGAATGTGGCCCAGGCTGCCTGCAGATGTGATAAGGACAGGATGGGGCACTGAGGAGGACATCCTGCAGAGGCTTTGGGACTTTCCATGTGGGAACAACCCACAGCTTCCAAGAACTCTGTTCTGCAGGCCAGGCAGAGTGTTTGAGGAAGAGCAAGAAGAAACTGGGGGAATGCCGCTCCAACCCTGAGGCCGGGCCGGGTGCTGCTGCAGTCCAGTGGGCCCCAGGGCGACTGCGTTACAGATCCTGCGGACTCTGGCCCATGCAGTGCTGCTGGATACTCCCCAAGGCTACTCTGGGGTGCTCCCAGGCCCTGTAGCTCTGAACCTATGTTTCAAATTGCAGGATGTTTCTGCTTCTGTTCCAGTTTGTGTCATATATGTTCCATGCTTGAGTCTTAATGTACTTAGGGTGCTCTCAGCTGGGATGACTCCATGGGAGAGCATTTGCCTAGAATATTCAGGGTCTTAAACTTAATCCTCAGTACTAGAATACGGCAGCCACGGTCTGAAGAAGTGGGGTGTTGTTTTCAAGAGGCCTGATTCGTGCATCCTAAGCAAATGGCCACAGTGATGATTGACCCACCTGAACTGCTGCTGCTCCCATTACCCGCAGGACTCCTGTGCTCACTTCCTGTGTCCTAGTCCGTCTCTGCTGGGCATCTACTCACTGGACACCCAGGGAGTCCAGAAGGCAGGGTAACTCCTCCCTTCTTTGAAGCAGTCACCACCACCCAGTGGTGTGTGTCACTGCAGCTCCCTGGGAGGCAAGAGAGGCAGGCGGATCCTGTTTGGTCAGGTTTCTCCCCCTTTCTCCGCTGCAGAATCCAGAAAGCAACCTATTGCCTCCCACAGTACCAAGTCACCTGGATAGCATGTGCCCCCGGTAAGACACAATGAGGATGGCACCTCCCCTTTTATGGTCTTCCTCCCTGGCCCAGTAACCCCCGACTAGTCATGAGAACATGAGGCAAATTCTTCTGGAAGGACGTGCTACAACATACTTAATGAGTACTCCTTGGAACTGGCAAGGATGTCAGAAACAGGAAAGTCTGAAAAATGTGATGGTCAAGAGGAACCCCAGGAGACTGACAACTAAATGTAATACGGGGCCATGAGATGGGAGAGAGCACTGGGTATAAACCAGGGAAGTCTGAATCAACTATGCACCTTAGTTAACAATGTATCATATTGGTTTAGTAATTCTAACAAATACACCATACAAAGGGTAAGGATACAGTAAGGAAATTTAGGTATGGGGGTTTTAGGAAGGGTGTATAGGACTTTTGCACCTATTCTGAAAATCTGAACTATTTTAAAACTTAGATAAAGAATAATGAAGACTTGAAAGCCATCTTCACCCCTACTTGCTGTGGAGGAGCCACAACTTTGTCAGATACCATGAAGCAGAATCTTACTCATTGTTTGCTTTTCTGACTACACTGGTAAAATACCCCATAAAAGTAAGTTAAGGCAATCACTGGTCATTTATATCCCGCAATATAATGGACATCGCCTTTAAAAAGACACAGTCTAGCAGAATGGATATGAAAAACAGGAGTCAGCCTCCTGTGTGCAGGAAACAAACCACAGCTTCAAAGAAAGACGTTAGCGCGGAGTAAAGGGTTGGGAAAATACTTTCCAACCAAACAGATCTAAAGAAGCAAGCTAGTAGAACTAGCCTAATATCTAACAAGATAGACTTCAAACTAACGTTAATCAGAAGAAATAAATAAAGATATTTCCTGTTCGTCACTGGACAAAATCTACTGTGGAGTATTCCTGTACACTGTGCAAATTATTCTCTGATTGGTTTAATAAAGAAGTTGACTGACCAATAGCAAAGAAGGATAAGGCTAGGCAGAAAAGCCAGACTGAGAATAATGGGGAGAAGACGGGTATCAGGTGAGAAGCTAAACAGTTGCTGAACAAGCAGAACGTGTAGAGAATGAGATAACAAAACTAAAGCCAGACAAATGTAGGCACAGAAGAGAGTTAGAAACAAAGCCCACCACGAGCTGTAGAGTTACTGGAATCGGATAGCTGAGGAGAGAGGGAGATTCGTTGGTCTTTAAGAGTCTACCCCTGGGAGACGGATTGAGCTTGAGCAGAAGACTGCACACCTAATAAGTTATGGCCAGCAAAAACTGATGTGCGGGGAGTCAAAGAAAAAAACATGTAGACACAAAGTTGGCTGATTAAAGATGGCGCTGTGGGTCTGTGATAAGTTGAGAGAGTACAGTCCACCACGGCAGGACAAGTTGGCAGCATCCCTGGTGTCAGAAGCATGAGGCATTCAGGTTGGCAACATGCATGGTGACAGGAGCACGCGATGTTGCATCCAGAGTCAGGCAGCTCAGGGATCAGAATGCAAGTGTTCACCTCGTTTTTTCCTTTTTATTCAGTCCGGGTCCCCAATTTGTCAAAATGTGTTACCTGTACTTAGGATGAATATTCTCATTTAAACCTCTTTAGAAGTGCCCTCAAAGACACGAGCAGACGTAAGTATCCTAGGTGATCCCAAAGGCTATCAAGTTTGTCCATCACACTCGTGAATCTTCACACAGCCTTCCAGCCCACAGGAATGCTAAGAAGCCGCTGCTCCTGAGCAAACACTCATCCATCTTGGCTCTTGATCCGCCTCTCTGATATCTGTTATGTAACCCACAGGAACTGTGAATATGTTCTTTAAAATCCCGGATTAACTTATTTCTGATTCAAAAGGCAACTCCTTACTTGTTGAATGTGTTGTATAGGACTTGAAAAAGCAAGAAAATATTGTCAAAGTGTTGCCTGCCTTAAGAAATGGTGTGTTGCTGAGCTTCCCTTAAGAGATGTTTTAGAAACGAGTCTGAATGCCTAATCACTGTGCTACATTCTACCCAGTAGAGATGGAAAGAAAATAGTTGCTTCTAGTGGTAGCCAGCTGTAGTGCAGAGTCCCGTCCATCCCTTCCTGCAGCGATTTGTGAGGTTATGAACTCATGGCTCTCTGATTTTCACCCAATGTGAGTCTCTCAGGCTGCGGTCGCTTCACTGGGAGAGAGAAGCCAACCAAGAGGTGAATTTGAAGAGAAGTTTCCTTGTCTCCAGGAGAAATGACTTAAATAGAACACTAGAGTCTTTTTAAAATTTTTAATTTATTTAACTTTTCTTATTTATATTTTGAGACAAGGTCCCACGTATTCCAGGCTAGCCTCGAACTTGCTCTGTGGTGGAGGATGACCTTGAACTTCCAACCTTCCTGCTTCCAGTTCCAGTCTGCTAGAATTACAGGCATGCACCGCAGTGCACAGTTTATGAAATGAATGCTGATCTGGGTGGAGCCCTGCATTTCACCCCTGCTCAGCATGTAGTCTGCAGCACCCTTCATGTTCGCCCTTTGTTGCCATCGTCTTGCATACTTTGTGTCCACAGAGGCCAGAAGAGTGTATGGGGGTGATCCCTGGGAACTGGAGTTACAGACTGTTGTGAGCCACTGTGTGGGTGCTGGGAATTGGACCCATGTCCTCTGGAAGAGCAGTCAGTGCTCTTGGACACTGAGCCTGCTCTCCAGCCCTGAGCTCTTTGTTTTGGAATAAACTTCTGTACCCTAGGCTGGCCACGAACTTGCTAAGTGGCTAAGAATGACCTTGAAGGCCTGATTCCCGTCCCCCATCCGCCTCAAATCGTAGGCGCGTACACTACACTCAGCAACTGTAGTCTTGATTTGCCTATTTGTGGCACATCACACACATGATAATTAAAGTCACGGAAGAAAGAAGCATGCAGGCAAACACACCGTTGGAAGACTGAAATATGCCACACACCATGAAGCCTCAACAAGTTTGGTTCAGCTCCAAAATCCTGATCCTGCAGGGACTACAGTGCTGTTTCGCCTTGCCTCTCTCCAGCTCTCTCCTAGGCTTCGCACAGTGTCTTGGCCTCCTGTTTTCTGCCCTTTGCTGGCCTCTTCCTGCCTTCATGTGTTTTACTGTCCAGCATGAGACCTGTACCTATGTATGAGCCAACACAGAAAACCAAACCCTAAATGGCCAGCAGCAGGGAGACTATCCGTCAGACTTTGATCAAGTCCCCTGTAGGTTCAGTCCTTTGTCAAATGAACGTCATAATTTGTGCCATTTAATTAATAAGAAGTTTAATGCTTCCCAGTGAAGCAAAGTTATGCAGAATCAGCTGACCTTCTAGCTTTGGGTTTTCTGAGGTGTTAAATAGCACAGACAAGCTGGAGCTCCCAGGGCCTTCTGGGGCAGCAGGATGGCCCATCACTAAGCACAGCTTTGTGCAGACATAGACAAAAATGCCTGGCTGGTTCCCTCACTATTCTGTAACTACAGTAAAGGTTATTTCCATGCAGATTTACCTCCCCCTCATGCTGATGCATCAATCAGTGGCTGATCCCCTGTTCTCTTAGGCCTTGGCCTGAGAAAAGGCAGAAGCACTGGACTAGAGTCTGGAGTACTGACATCAGTGTGCCAGGGTCAGCTGAAGAACGTCAGAGGCCTCGATGCACCCACCTTCAGCAGGCGTGGTTCCATGCTGCAGGGTCTTCCTGAGACTTTACACAGAAGTGCTTTGCGGTGTGCTGCTGACACAAAGCTATGCTGCTGGTTTGTTCATGCCTATGATCCTAGTGCAGGCAGGAGGATTGCCACGAGGCCTGCTTGGTCTACATAGTCCTGGAGGACTAAATACACACACACACACACACACACACACACACACACACACACACACACACTGAAGTTCTTTAGTGTCTTCAGTATAAGCTCCTCCTCAAGCCTGGCTATTGTACGGATATGTCAGAAATGTCAGTTTCACCGTGATGTTCAAAATGTTATTTTGCATGCCTTACGTGCCTGGAAATTGACTATCAATTCAGAACCAAGGGAATGAGGAGAAAACCACAGCCCAGAAGATTCTGCCAAAGTGACATTCCAAGTGTGGTCATCGTTGTTAGATGGGGAATCTCTTGATTGGGTAGAGCTGAACCCATTTTTCACAGCCTGTCAACCCTGTCAGTCTGTGTGACAGACAGGCAGGTAGGAGTTAGCAGGGCTTCTACATGATCCGAACTTCTAGAGCCAGGAGGTGGAGGCCGCCTAGGTGCTGGGGCTGCACGAGGCTCCATGGTGTTCATTCCTTTCATTCTGATGAGTTGAATTTTTATTTAGATGTCCTTTTTGTGTCTTTCTTGTATGTCTAGCGCTTTTCCTTTTCCCTTCTCTGTGTGTGTCCTAAGAAAGCATTGTCCCACCCCCACCCCCGCCCCCCAGAGTCATGAAGACATTCTTCCCTGCTTGTCTCAGGAACCATTATAGCTTTATCTTTCTAAAAGTCTTGTGACCGAATTCAGATTATTTTATGCAGGATGTGAAGTGGGGAGCAATGTTTATTTTTATCTACTCCTATTGGCATTCTGTTATTCAAGTCCTGCCTGCTGAAGGGATTTTCCTTCCCCAGTGGAAGACAGTAGTTACCTGTCTTGATAACCAGCTGGGCATCCATGTGAGGACCCTTTCTTTCTCTTTTATCTTCTAGCCCATTGGCCTCTCTCCACAACGATGAGTCATCGTATTTACTATTGATTTATTTCATTTTAAAATTACGTGTGTGTGTGTGTGAGGGTAAGTGCATGTGAATATAAGGTGCCTATGGAGGTTTGTGCATGTAGGTGGAAGGTGCCTGTTGAATCCCCACAGCTCTTCCCAGGCGGTTGTGAGTCACTTGACACAGAGTGGGGAACCAAACTCCTGTCCTCTGCGAGAACATTTCATGCTCTTACCCACTGAACCACCTCACCAGCCTCACCACAGATGTACTGAAGTCTTGAGACCAGGTCCCGTGAGGCTCCAGTTCTGTTTTTCAAGATTGTTCTGGGAACTCTAGGTCCGTGTTGTTCCCCACATAACAGGTAGATCAGACTACTGTTTTCTCCTCCTCCTTCTCCTCCTCCTTCTCTTCTTTTTGAGATAGGGTTTCTCTGTCCTATTGTGGCTGTCCAGGAATTCACTCTGTAGACCAGACTGGTGTTGAACTCAGAGATCCTCCTGCCTCTGCTTCTGCTTCCTGAATGCTGGGATTTTAAGGGCATGTGCCACCATCAGACTATTGGGTATTTTTTCTTTTCTTTCTTCTTCTTCTTCTTCTTCTTCTTCTTCTTCTTCTTCTTCTTCTTCTTCTTCTTCTTCTTCTTCTTCTTCTTCTTCTTCTTCTTCTTCTTCTTCTTCTTCTTCTTTAGATCACAGCATGCTAGGATTTTGATTTGAGTCTACAGATCAGTTTGAGAAGACTGAGTATCTTAACAGTACTGAGTACTCTAAATATAAGCTTGACCTGTCTGGCCAGTAATATAAGTCCTTCTTAACTGATCCTAGCGGTTTCTCATAGCTTTTAGTACACAAATTTTTTCATATATTTTGTTAAATTTATTTCTGTGTTTTAATTGTTATTATAAGTGATATTTAACTATTTACAAAGTAGGATATACATTGTATATTTTCTTTTAAAATTATTTTTATGTATACAGTGGCTTTTTTGTGCATGTACATCTGAGCACCACGTAGATGCCTGAGGCCTGGAGAGAAGGGGAAAGGGACTGGATCCCCTGGCACTAGAGTTACAGATGGTTGTGAGGCACCATGTGGATGCTGGGAATCAAACTCAGGTCCTCTGGAAGAGCAACCAGTGCTCTTAGTTACTACTGAGCCATCTCTCAGCCCCCGCATTTTAAATGTTTTTATATTTCCAGGTTCTTGTTTTGAGAAAAGTTGAAAGATAATTTACATGTGGTAAAAAGAATGGTAGGGACTGGAGAGAGGGCCCAGCAGTTAAGAGCACTGTTGCTCCTGCGGAGGACCTGGGTTTGCTTCCCAGAACTCTCATGGCAGCTCACAACCATTGTAACTCCAGTTCGGGAGATCCGACACCCTCTTCTGATCTCTGTAGGCACCAGGGACACATGTAATACACATACAAGTATGAAAGTAAAACACCTATACACAGAAAATTAAAAAATACTTTTTTAAAAAAATCACTTAAAATATACAAATGAATAATTTTAGTACACTCACAAGGCTGTGCACCTCTCTCCCCTGTGTTCTCCAGCCCCCAGGAAACAACATTGGTTAGTAGCCACACTTTCTGACCTTCCCATTTCGACACTAAGTACTTCCTGTCCCTATAGACTCTACTCTGGGTGTTCTGTGGGGGTGGAGCATGTGTCTTGCGAGCACTGTGCCCAAGAGCACCTATGTACGTGAGTGCTGGCTAATTTTTATGTCACCTTGATCCAAGCTAGAGGTTCTGAGAAGAAGAAACCTCAAGAGGGAGAATGCCTCCCTAAAATCAGGCTGTGGGCAAGCCTGGAAGGCATTTCCTTAATTAGTGATGGGTTTTGGAGGGCACAGCCCCTTGTGGGTGGAACCACCTGTCTAGGTTCTATGAGAAAGCAGGCTGAGGCAGCCATAAGGAGCATGCCAGTAACACTCACCCACAGCCTCTGCGTCAGCTTCCGCTTCCAGGTTCCTGCCCTGTTTGAGTTCTGGCCACGACTGCCTTTGATGATGAGCTGTGATAGGGAAGTGAATGAAATAAACCCTTCCCATAATATTCACACATAATAGAAACCCCAAGACAATGTATCTTGTGGATACTGTACCCGTGGACACCTATGCACTTGTCTGGTGACCCTCCTGTCCGTGGACTCCAATGCATGCGTCTTATGAACCCTGTGCCTGCGAGCACCCATGCTTGAGTCTTGTGATGATTACACCCGTGAACCCGTCTGTGTGTCTCATGAATACTGTGCCTGTGGACATTTATGCACACGTTTTTGTTTAAATAATTGTTTTTGAGTGTATATCTAGGAATAGAATTTCTGAGTCATAAAATAACTCTTCGTTTAGCTTTTCTAGGAATGACTGAGCTGTTTTCCAGAGTGGTGGCCCTGTTCACACCCTACCAGCAATGTGCAAAGGTTCCTGCTCCTCCATATACCCACCAGCACTTGTGCATGTTGTCCATTTTTTTATGGTCATCCTAGTCGGTAGGAAGTGTCTCGTTTTTGCTGTTTGTGTTGCGCTCATGATGTGAGTCTCTTTCCGGTGCGTATTGCCCCTTAGTGTTTGGAGGAGAAGTGTGTATGAGAATCCTGTGGCTGTTTTGCTATTGGGTCTGTATCTTTCTTACTGTGGAGTTAGAAAGATCTCTCAATATTCTGGATCCTAGACTCTTATCAGATACATGCCCCGAGAATGTTTTGTTCTATTCTGTAAACTAGACTTTCCCTCTTGTGGTCATGTGATTTGACACACAGGACTTTAAAGTGTGTGTATGTGTTTGAGAGAGAGATAGAGACACACAGAGAGATTATGCACATATGTAGGGGGGTTGTGAATATTGATCAACTGTTAAGTAGTCCCTCAATCTTTGTAGTCAAGTGGGATTGTTGATAATTTTATTTTTCAATTATTTGTTATTGGTACCTAGAAATATAGCTAAAGTTTGTCAAATGCTCTTGTATTCAGAGATGGTAGACGTTCACTCAAAGGCTCATTTTAGTTCTTTCCAGTCTTTGTCAGCCTTTAGTTGGCCTTATTTGTTCTGTTGTTCCAGGGAACAGTGGTTTCCAGAAAATGTGGGCTGTGGTAGCTGGAGTGGACATTCTGGCTACGCTGTCCATCTTCAGAAGGGATCTTCTGCATCGCATGGTGTTAACTGGAAGGTTTTTGTTTTTAACTCCCCGTGTCTGACTGAGGACACTCCCTCCTTCCACTATTCTGAGGATCTGTATCATGACAAAGTATTACATTTTGTTAAATGCTGTCCTTATATCTACTGAGATGGTTGTATGGTTTTTTTCTCATTAATTCTGATAATGTGATGGATAGTCTAAATGATCGATATTGAAATAATAAAACAATCTTGCATTCCTGGGAACAGATCCACTGGGTCATTCTGTATTATTGTCCATTAAAAAAATACTGTGTTCAATTTGAAATTATTTTGTTAAGGATTTTTGTGTCTGTATCCATGAGGAATATTGGTCTGTGGTTTTCTTTTCTTGTAATGTCGTTGTCTGGTTCTGGATTGGGGTTTGTATTAGTCAGATTTCTGTTACTATAACAAATACCTGAGATTCTGAATTTACAGAGAGAAAGGTTTATTTTGGCTTGTAGCTTGGAGGTTCCCATCCATGACAGATTGGCCCTGGGTGAGGCAGCACATGACCAGCGCATATTGGGCCCAAACTTCTCACCTTTTGACTGAGGAGTAAAGGAGAGGAAGAGGAAATATTTGGGGTCCCATGCACAGGGTTCGCCATTTAAGCTCCATTGTGTGAGTGTGGGAAGGGAGGACACATGCAGATTGGTCACCAGCGGCTGACCCCTCCTTTTTCTTTTCTGTTCAGCTCTCAAGACTGAAGCCAGACACATGAGGTCAGTGTGTCTTGTGTAATATAGCGCTCACATCTTCAGCGGGGCTTTTGTTAAGGCAAGGCACTTTGCCTTCTTCCTGCCCCAGCCTCCTTCCAGAGCAGCGACTGACATTCAACATGCTCTAAAAGCAAACCATGACCAAACCAATGTCTAAAATGTCCTTTTCTAATTAGAGGAATGGAATGGAACACCATGTCCTGGGGATCTACCAAAAATCCTTACACTGAAGTCTAAAATCGTAATATATTTGGAAATAATACAGTTAAGGCTTAGTGATGTCATGGGGGGGGAGTCCTGATCCAAGAGGATTGGTATAGTCACTTTCCCACTGATGTAACCAAACACCTGAATCTGGATACTTGATAGTGAAAGTGGTTTATCTAGGTCACAGTTTGGCAGGTTGGAGCTCTAAGAATTTATTCAGCCTCTGATGAGGAGCTCCTGGCTAAGACATATCATGGTGGATGACATCATGGTTCAAGTGAAAGAAAGCAAAGAGGGAAGCTACATGAGAGACTGGAAGCTAGAGAGCAGGAGAATAGACCAACCTTGCTCTCTTGTACAATTTATTTTCCCAGAAGTTACACAGGATTCTAGAACTACATCAATACCTTCTAAGATCCATGCTTTAGTTACTTTTCAATTGCTATGTCAAACATCACAACTATGACACAACTTATAAAAGTCTTTCATTTGGGGCTCATAGTCCCAGAAGGTTTTGAGTTCAGGACTGTCATGGTGGGGAGCATGCCACCAGGCAGCATGACATAGGCACGGCACTGAAGCAGTAAGGGAGCTTACATCTCAATCCACAGTCACAGGGCAGAAAGAGAATGGCTGGAAATGGTTCTGGTATTTGAAACCTCAAACTCCATCTCCATAGATACATCTCCAACAATGCCACCTCCTAATCCTTCCCAAACAGTTCCACCACCTTCTGATGGCGTGTTCAGATATATGAGCGTATAGGGAACATCCTTACTGAAACCACCACAGGCATCACCCGATGATCTAACCACCACTCAGTAAGCCGCTCCATTACAGGTTCCACACTTCAACACCATCACATGGAGGACACAGTTTCACTCCAAACAGATCCAACAACTGAGACATCAGGAGTGCTCTCTCTCTTTCTCTCTCTCTGTCTCTCTCTGTCTCTGTCTATGTCTGTGTGTGTGTGTGTGCGCGCACACACGGGCATGTGTCTGTCTGTCTTTCCGTTTATCTGTATCCTAGATAGGAAGAGGGCCCGTACAGAAATCTAACTGGCCATAGACCTTCATCCTAATTTACTAGACTCAAAAACTGTGAAAGCTAGCATCCTTGTTCCTACAACTCATTTCACAGTATTCTGTTTTGACAGTCCAAGCAGGCTAAGATAGGAGTTCCATGAAACAGGCCCAGTATTTCCTGGCTCATTAACTCAAACTCTGGAGCCTCTGATGGATGCTGAGGCTGTCTGTCTAGAACTGTAAGCCTGGACAGGCACCTGCCTTTCCCCCTACCCATGGCCCACAGTGCCCATTATACTTCATAGTTTAGTCTTTAAAAATTCCTGAAATTGGCTCTGCCCTGTTCCCATGAATTGATATCTTTCTCAGAGATCACACTGGAGATGAAGTGAAACCTCTATCCTCTGACCCTCACATTCACCCCAGTTCCCGTAGCTCTCATGATGCCCTAGGTGAGCAGTGGAACTCAGGACTGCCTGGCTGGGGTCAGGTTGCATGTGTTATGAAGCAGACCTGCAGCAGTGACTACACCCTGGTCTGTGTCCACCTCCAGTTGCCCTGGGCTGGGAGCCTTTGGGTTGGGGAGTTATAGGATTCTGCGGAATGTGGTGGCTTACTGCATGGAGCTTGCCATGTCTTACCCATCTCCACTGTGGGGTTGAGGCTTTCAGGGTAAGACTAGAGTATAATTAAGTAGTTTAATAGGTCTGGTTTAGTATAGTAAGGAGAGGGTGAAGAGATAGAAGGACAAAGTCAGGAGAAAGGGGCTGGGGATTTAGCTCAGTGGTAGAGCGCTTGGCTAACAAGAGCAAGGCCCCGAGTTCAGTCCTCAGCTCTGAAAAAAAAAAGTCAGGAGAAAAATGGGTAGGGAATAAAAGTGGGGAACAAAGCCATGGGTGACTGATCGCAGTTACAAGGTGCACCTGGGCTGGGAGGGGACACAGACACTTGTACATAGCAGTATCTGGGACATCTCCAGAGTGGCTCCTCTCTATCTTAGATGCAGAGACACAGCAGTTCCTAAGGGTCAGAGCCACCACGTAGATGGTTGCCATTAACTTTCCATCAGGGCCAGTAGAAGGAACACCTGGATGCCCACCACGTAGATGGTTGGCATGAGCTTTCCAGCAGGGTCAGGTGACAGTGGGGAAGAATATGTGTACCGGTTACTTTTCCTCTTGCTGTGACTAAGCTAACTTAAGAAAGAATTTGTTTTGGCTCACAATTTGGGGGGACACGACCCGTCCCATGGGGGAAAGCATGGTGGGACAAGAGGCAGAAAGCTGGTCACATTGCACCCACACCCAGGAAGCAGAAAGAAATGACCCCTGATGCTCAGCTCTCTTTTTCCTTTCTATTCAGTCCAGATTTTCAACCTATGGGATGCTGATACCACATCCACTTAAAGCGTCCTGCAAACACCCCAGTGGTTTCCATGGCAACTCTAAATGGAGTCCTGCCATGTGTATGCAGAAAAGGCTTGAGAGCTCTGGCTCACTGGGGCTCATTGAAGTTTTGATGTGGGATCCCCTTTGTATGCTGTGAATACCATTGGTGAATAAAGAAACTGACTTGGCCTATAGCAAGGTAGAACTTAGTTAGTCGGGGGGGGGGGAACTAAGCTGAATGCTGGGAGAAAGGAGGTGGAGTCAGAGAGAAGCCATGTAGCCCTGCTGGAGACAGACGCCAGAACTTTATCCGGTAAGCCACAGCCTCGTGGCAATACACAGATTAATAGAAATGGGTTAAATTAATATGTAAGAATTAGCCAATAAGAAGCTAGAGCTAATGGCCCAAGCAGTGATTTAATTAATACAGTATCTGTGTGGTTATTTCGGGGCTAAGCAGCCAGAAACAAACTAGCGGCCTCCCAACAACAAAGTTTCCTTCACTCCATGTGTTTTTGAAGCAGCAGCACAGTAGTGGGGCTGAAACCATCTGGCGTCGGCGGGAATGCTATAAATGTTTCTGTTTTAAGTCAGGCCAAAGCATAATTTTACAATATTATCAAATCATTTCTCCCAGCAGTTCCCTAATAAGTACGCATGCCAAACAAATGTCCAAGGTGAAGGAAATCAATATAATAAGACAGTAAGAGATTAATTTAGGTAAGAATAATACCCCTCTCCAGCCCAGGCTTGGGCCAGCTGAGTACATAGGATTCTGAATTTGTTCCAGAAGCTTCTGCAGAAGCCAGGCATGTTTTGGGCGTTTACTCCCACAGTTGACTGGCCTGTTGCCATGACAGGGAGTTTTATTTATTTGGTTTTCATTTTCCAGCATGAAATACAGACCTGTCTTGATTCCCCCACATCTGGGGCTGTGTGAATGTTTTTAACTAAAGTCTTTCTGCTCGTTTGAAAGGAGAAGGCTTCCCTTGGGATTAGTGGGTGCTGGGAAACTTCACCAGAGAGACAGGTTCTGCTTAGAACACAGCTCTCTTTGGACATCTTATCTCTCAAGAACGTTTGCTCAACTCCTCTGTTGTAATAAGATTTATTTGGGGCTAGTACCACTTTCCCTTTTGAACTATTATGATTTTTTTTAAATAACCTGTTGGGATGCTCTATCTGGAGATTACATGCCCAGGCCTGGCCCCACATCATGACCTAAGTCTACAACTGTGGGTGCTGAGGCCTTTGTGCGGACTGGTAGAGGACTGGTCTCAGATCTGATTCAGTGATCCTAATAGGTATTCGGGGTAAAAGGTGGGATGGAGCTGGCAGGGAGCAGGCAGGAAGGGGCAGGGAGAGGTTTCCCTGTAGCTTTGGAGCCTGTCCTGGAACTCGCTCTGTAGAACAGGCAGGCCTCGAACTCACAGAGATCTGCCTGCCTCTGACTCCCGAATGCTGGGATTAATGGCGTGTGCCACCACTGCCCAGCTGTGCCTCCACCACCTGGTGTGGGTTTGCCTTTTTAAGCTCCTTCAAAACGTGACTCGTGCCCATTTTCTGGGAATCCAGAGATGGATCTGGCCAGAGCCCATTCACCTGGCCTATATTTAATTAAAACTTCCTTCAAATTTGGCTTTAAGTCATGGTAGTGATCTTCTTGGCCTGTGGGATCAACAATGGTTGAACACACTGTGGTGCATGCATGCCATGGAATAGCACTCCACAACTAACATGAGGACAAACTAACGATATACATAGTCACCTAGTGACTCACTTGAGAATTGCCCTTAGTGGATAAAAACCAACCCCCCAAAAGTTACTTACTGTGTCTTCCCATACCCATGGCATTATTGAAAGGACAAGGCCATAGAATAGGGGAACAGATGAGGAGCTCCTAGGGGCTATGGAGGAAGTAAGGGCAAGAGGTTGGCGGACGTTTCTGTCCCACCAGCAGCTCCCAAATAAACACACTGAGGCTTATATTAATTACAAATGCTTGGTCAATAGCTCAGGCTTTTTACTAACTACATCTTACATTTTAAAATTAGCCCATATTTCTTATCTATGCTTTGCCATGTGGCTCATGGCTTGTTACCTCATTTTCTACACGTCCTGTTTCCTTTGTGTCTGGCTGGTGATTCCTCTGACCCTGCTCTTCTTTTTCCCATCATTCTCAATTCAGCTTTACCACCTAACTTTATTCTGTTCTGCTATTGGCCACTCAGGTTCTTTATTAAACCAATCACAGTGCCATATATTCATAGTGTAAAGGAATGTTTCACAGGGAAGAAATGTGAATGGCTATTAAAAGGGTGATTTGAGGGACTGTTATGTTGGGCATATTAAACCCACCAATTGTGTATAAGACTACTACCACAGTTTAAAGCCAAATCTGAAGCAAACTTTAATTAAATACTGACTATGTAGATGAGCTTTGCCCAGGTCCGCACCTAGATTCCTGAGAAATGACCCAGAATCAAATATGGCAAGGGTTTAAGAAGGAAAACCCACAATTCATTGCATTTCCCCTCAGGTCCAATCAGGTGCAAGCATACATCCTGACATATTTCCTGCCTGTGAACTTCCCACCTACATGTGATCAAGCACATCCGGTGCAGATGGGTCAAACGAACTTGTTTAGGGGAGTGAAAACACGGGACTCATTATCGTTCATAAACAACAGCCTCCAGCATTTCAGAAACTGTCCTTGGGCAAGGGGCGTGTAGATCAGAGTCATGCCCGCCCTGACGGATCTCTAAGGCACAGTAATTAAAACTTAAAATATGACTTTGGCTCTCACAAGAACCCTTCGCGTTCGCTCCACTGTAAATGTCCGTACCCTGGTTGTACATTTACACGATGCTGCAGTTGGGAGCTGACGTTGTTCAGTACTGGAATGGTACATCGCCCTCTCACTGCCCTCTGCCACTGCTTCGTCAAGATTTCCGGAAGTTCTGAGGTTCCTTGACTTCCAGCCTCGCTCACCAATGCTCCTTCTTCTCCGGCTTCGTGTCTTTGTGCCTTTGTCTTCAACCATTCCTTCTTCCTATGACGCCAGTCACGCTGGATTAAAACCCACCCTGACAAGCTCATTTCACTACTTCTGCAAAGGCCTCATGTCCACACAGGAGCACAACCTGAGGATTAGGACTTCAATAGATGCTTTTGGGTGACACAGTTCAGCCCAAGGCAGGCTGTGCTGGGAAAGAAGCAGTGATGGGAGGGGCAGCCCTTGCTCCAGGAGACCAAGCCACAAATATTGGGCCAGAGCAGCCTCTCTGAACTCACGTCCACGCCCTGGGTCGGCTGACTCTGAGTCACTCCCACTGCTACCTTGGAAACGTATTTATTGCAACTGTTTCTGTAACGATTTTTTTTCTCACAGAAAACTGATTTTTTTTTTCTTTTGGACCTTTCCAACTTACAGTGGAAAGTGGGTATGACTTTGGGAATGTTGCTCATTACCAGATGTATTTATTAGTGTGAAAATGAGTATAATATTGCTATTTATTTTAAAACTTAAAATATGATTACATCATTTCTCCTTCTCTTTCCTCCCTCCAACCCCTTCCATGTTATTCAATGTTATTCAGTCTCTGATTCGCTCTCGAAATAATGGTCTCTTTTTCTTTGTTATTGTTAGCATATTTATGCGCGCGCACACACACACACACACAAACTGCTCAGTCCATTTAGTGTTACTTGGTGTATATGTTTCCAAGGCTGATCATTTGATATTGGATAACCAATTAGGGGGCTCATTCCTAGGGAGGATTTTCCTCCTGCTCCCAGAATTCTGCAGTTCCCCGTAGTTCCTTGTTTGTGAGTAGGGACTAGTGAGATTTCTCTCTTTTATGGTAGCCTGTCTATTGGTGCTGTACTTCTTCGGAAGCCATATTGTTGATGGATTGTGGATGAATTTCCCTGTCATTTCTAAGAGACAATCTCACAGCAGATTGACTGGGCATTTACTCTTACAATCTGCCCCCCTCCCCGCTTCTTCTGCCATGTTCCTTGAGCTAAGGCTCGAGGAGTTATGTTGTGATGTATCAATTATGGGGCACCCCATGATCACTGTTCTCTATATTTTGACTGGTTGTGGTTTTCTGTAACAATCTCCTTCTGTTGCAAAGAGAAGGTTTTTTTTTTGATGAGTGGTGAGCGTTGCAGTATGTGTGGATATAAGGGTAGATATTTAGAACAAAGTTAGGGATCGGGCTGGCTTAGTGAAGTGGTAGCTAAAGTTCCCCTCTAAGATCCAGACCCTCCCTAGCCTGGGGTCATTAGCTAGGTTCCAGTACCAGGCATGATCGCCCTCCTACTGAGTGGAGCCTAGGTCCAATTAGAGAGCTGCTGGCTACTATCAAGATCATAGAGCTGCTACTGCACCCTAGGGTTATCATGGCATGCTGGTCATTGTGGCTCACAGGCATAGTAGCTGGGTAGGACCTCTGGTTGCTGTCTTCCCTTGAAAGCTTGCAGGGCACCTTCTAGTTCTAGGACAGTTAATCTTCAAGGAAGATCCAGCTCAGACCTTCCAGGTCCTGTGTCAGAAACCCATGCTGTCTTCACAATAGGAACTTACCTTCAACCTCTGAGGGGCAACCGAGTGATAGCCTATTGGGAGTCTATGGGACAGTGATACGGGAGAATTGTCAGTATTCTGTCAATCATTTTAATAAAACGCTGATTGGCCAGGCAGGCAGTATAGGCGGGAAAGCCAGACAGGAAGTAGGGGTGGAGCAAAGAGACTGGGAGTATTCTGGAAGCAGAGCTCCCTCAGCACTCCTGCGCAGACCACCGAAGAGGCAGCATGTAACTTGCCCAGCTGAGAAAGGTATGGAGCCGATGTGGCTAATGTAGATAAAGATAATGTGGTAACATAAGTTATAAGAGTTAACAAGAAGCCTGACCTAATGGGCCAATCAGTTTATAACCTTATGGAGTCCTGTGTGTGATTTTCCTTGGGATTTGCCGGCTACGAGGTACCGGGTGGGATAGAAACCCCAACAAGCCGGCCCCTCATGTTACAGGACAGCACTGATCAACAGCTCAAAAGGTGGCTTTTCATGTCTGGTATAGGGGGTTTTGTTAGAATAGTCTATGACTTTTGGGGTAAGTATTGTCAGCCCAAGTGGGATAGTCTAATTTGCTATATATAACAGATATATTATAGCTGCTTTTTAACTAAAAAAATATGTTTCTAAAAACAAGGACATTTAGTAGTGCATTCTTGGCAGTCAGGCGGGTCTAAGTGTCTTGTCTTTCTTTACCCCTTTCCCTAAGTCCTCCAGTTGGGAAGTGGATGGATAAGGCTAGGTCAGATCATGAAAACTCAGGGGCCTTGGAGATCAGATAGGAATCATGGAGCCCTTCCAGGAGATGGAGAGGCCAGGGTGCAGTGAGTGACTCTGGCCTAAAAAACAGGATAAACAAAGAAGAAGAGTTCCAAAGAGAAAGGGACAAAGGGACAAAGTGTTTGGTGCCTCCGATAGGAAGGCCTTCCTCTGCAGGTGCCTCTTCATGCTGCCTTGAGGATCCTAGACCAGGCTCAGATGTCCTCTTCATCCTCTTCCCGTGGTTCTGTCTGCAGAATGGATGCTCAGGCAAGGAGACATGGACTGGGAAGTAGCCAAGGGAAGTGGCCAGGCTAAGAACTGTAACTGGTCATTGACCTCAGCAGCTTTCCCCTTTTGGTAAGGATAGAAAATACATAAACTATTATCTCAAAAGGCTTTCCACCTCTCCCAAGACACACATTTATATGGGCCTCAGTAACAAGCAAGGTCAAAAGTAAGTTTGGAATTAATGTATATGGTTGTTGATAAACACTTGAAATAATTTTCCTGATGGGCAAATGTGAAGCTCTTGGTGTTTGGACAAGTAGATATTTCAAACCAAAGTTTCATATCTTCAGAATAAGCTCAGAATGCGTAGAGAAGAATATTTTTGGGCTGGGTAGTGGTGACACATGCCCTGAATTCCAGCACTTGTTAGGCAGAGGCAGGTGGATTTTTGTGAGGTTGAAGCCAGCCTGGTCTACAAAGCAGGATCCAGGACAGCTAGGACTGTTACACAGAGAAATCTTGTCTTGAAAAAAAAAAAAATGAAGAAGGATTCTTCGGGTTTCTGAGGTGAACCATCAAGGACACACCACTGCGGTCTGCTCAATCTCACTTTACTTTTCACTCATCTCTTCACATGTGGACGCCGTAAAGTAGCTGTTTTCCCTTGGGTATTCAGGTAGCTGATACCAATAGTCGTGGACGTGAGCAGTTGGCAGAACTTCCCCTCTCAAAACAAATAGAGCAGAATTGTCGAACAACAAATCAAGAAACTCAAATAAGCCAAAACCCATGCCAGCCCAGGTAGAATTGTAGGTGTTTTGTGGCGGTTTTCCTGGCCCTCCTGTACCTCCCATCCTCTCGGGTCAGTGTGGTTACACTGTCAGGGGAGATATGGCCTTCACTTGACTTCGAGTGGAAGTCTGGAAACCCACAGCCAGCAACAAGTGAGGAAAACTTACAGATCTGCCCTGACGTCGCACTTCTGGACTGGATAGAAGTTTCACAGGAAGTGCCTGAGACTGAGGCAGGATGACGGACTTGACTGATGATGTCCCTGTATGCTTGGCTGTCCTGCAGCCTGTGGACACACACAGTGAAGACCCAAGAGGGTCTTAAAGGAACGTTAAGTCAGAATTGAAAGTGGCCCCAATTTTACTATGTTTCCTAATTCAAGCAAAGATCCACCAGCAACAGAATGTAGCCTCTGACCAGTCGCTGAATGGCCATTGAGCTACAAAGACAGGGGTGACTCATGAAAAACCAGTCCCATACTTCCATGTGGTGGTAGGAACAAGAATGACCCCCGCCCCCATAGGCTTATAGACTTGAGTGCTTAGTCACCAGGGGTTGGAACACTTTGATAGGATTAGAAGGATTACAAAGTGTGGCCTTGTGGGAGGAAGGGTGTCACTGTGTGTGTGTGTGTGTGTGTGTGTGTGTGTGTGTGTGTGCTATGAGGTTTCAAAAGCCCATGTCAGGCCCAGGTTCTCTCTGTCTCCTTCTGCCTGCTGATCAGGTTGCAGCTCTCAGCTCTAGCTCCAGGGCCATGCTCCCTGCCTTGATAATGGACTAAGCCTCTGAAATGATAAGCAAGCCGTCAATTAAATGCTTTCTTTTCTAAGAGTTATGGTGGTCACAGTGTCTCTTCACAGCAATAAAAGAGTGACTAAGACATCCCACCAAACTCAGGTATAAGTGAGATTGTTTTAAAAATTAAGCAGAAATCTTAGGAGATACATACTGCAGGACAATCCTGAAAATCAAGTCACAGCACATATTTATGTGGACTGGAGAGATAGCTCAGCAGTTAAGAACACTTGTTCTTCCAGAGGACCTGTGTTAGATTCCCAGCACCCGTGTGATAGCTCACAGTTGTCTATAATTCCTGTCCAAGGGGATCTGATGCTCTCTTCTGATATCCATGGGCACTGGGCACAAGGCACACACGTGGTAAACATATATATATATATAAATATATATATATAATATGTATATATATAGGCAAATATTCATACACATAAAATAAAAATAACTATAACTTGAAAAACTATATGCACACACAGTGGTAATAAGTAAGATTTTTCAGAGGAGAAAAAGAAAAGAGAATCCAAACTTAATTCCATATATTTCTGAAGATATCCACATTTTAAAAAATACTGTGGATCATACAAGAAGAGAGCTCACTGTGAGCCTTCCTGGGGAGTCCACAGAAACTCTCACCACTCACAGAGTCGTCCAGATGTTGGATTCAGCAAACATTTGAAAACTGCTATTTAAAATATGTTGAGAAAATTAAAGAAAACCATGTTTAAAGAATTTAAGGAAAATATTATGAAAATGACTTGAGGAGTAGAAATATCAATAAAGAAGAATTTTTTGAAAAACCACATGGAAAAGTCTGGAGTTGAAAAATTTCACAGCAAAGAGAAACACCCATTGCAGGGGGGCAGGAGCAGCCTTTAGTGAGTTTGCCGGTAGATGAACTGTTATTCTATCTGAGAAACAAAGAGGAAAGAAAGAAAATAGAGTCTGTGGGGCAGATCGACCCCACCAGCTGCCAATGAGCTCAAGAAGAGAGAAAGGAGGAAGAAATGCCAAGACATACTGGCTGAGCGCTCCCCTGATTTGAACATAAAGCATTAATGTGAGGTTCAAGAAGCCAAAGTTGGACTTTCTTTTCAACCCCAGTGGCCATGGTGCTGGCACCGAGACACGACCGGTCACAGAGCATGTGTCACCTCAGCTCACTTAGAAAACTGAGGTGTTTTTCTTTTCTTTTCTTTTTTTTTAAAAAAAAAAAGAAAACAAATTTGTTTTGAGGGGGAGGGTCTGTAATCTGAAAATGGTGTCAGAGCGGTCTACCACAGTCTCGTTTTAAAAGGCTGCACTCTAGTCAGATGGTGGAAGACAGAGAAAGAGCAGTCTCAAGTGCTGAAAGAGACAGTTGTCAGCCAAATAAATTTATAGCCAGCAAAGCTAACATTCAGACGCATTCTCAGATAAAGAAGGAATGAAATACTGTAACAGTCCCGAGTTAATCCCCCTTTAGAAAATGCTACAGGAAGCCCTTCCGTGTCACAGTCATCTGGCTGTCACTATGACTGTGCACTTGAGGTGAAATAAGGTGTAGTGATGTGACAGTTTCTTCTAGGTGTGCCGTGACCCTTGGCCATCACTGGAGCAGAGGTTGCTGTGGTAACCTTTGATCTTACAGCTATGGCAACAAGAAATGCATAGCAATGCGGTGATAGCAAGGTTCATGCTGCTGGTGATGGGTGCTGGTGTTATCACTCTCCTTTAGAAGGTGGGGACTACCAGATCCTATCTCAAGAGTCCAGCCATACACCTCTTCCTGCCCCTCACTCAGCTAGCTGCACATGATCTCGGGGCACTCTGGAGTAGTGGGGAGGTGGAAAGTTAACTGAAGGAGAGTCCTGCTGATGCAAGATGACTCAGTGGGTAAAGTACTTGCCATGTAAGCACGAGGGCCTGAGATATGAACCCCAGTGTCTGCATAAAGTCTACAAATGACAGTGTGAATCTGTATGTGTGCCCTGGTTTGTTGGAGCAAAGCTGAGCCTAGAAGCTGCTGGAATAGTGAGGGTCAGGTTCCGTGGAAGACCCTGCCTTAAAAATCAAGGTGGGAGGTGAGAGGCGAGGATACCTGACATCAACCTTTAGCCTGCACACATGCATGCATGCATGAACAAATGCACACACCTGTGCACATACCACACACATGTGTGTGCATGCACAAAGACACACAAAAAAGACCAAAACAAGTATGAGACTTGTCTGATAAAATGTATAAAATGTCGTGAGAAAAATTAAAGGTCTGAAGTATAGAAACATTTGTCTTCTGTTTCAAAGCGCTGTTATTGAAATGGTAGTTCGTTGGCAGTGGTGGCAGCATACACCTGCTGGGGGGCTGAATCCTCAAGATGTGAATTTGAGGCAAGCATGGGCTACATGGAGAGTCCCTGTCTCAAGGCAAAAATGCAGTTCTTACCAAAATATCCGATAGACTTAGCAGAGTCCTAATCAAATTCCTAGCAGTGTTTCTTGTTTCTGTTGACGACCCTATCCCAAATGCATATGAAATGTAAAGGACCCAGAATACTATAAAGGAAAGCAGCTTTGGAAGACTCACTGTAGGCACTCAAGTACTACAGCTGCACGTGGTGGTACGCGCCTGTAACTACAGCTGCATGTGGGGGTACACAACTGTAGCTACAGTTACGTGTGGTGGTGTACACCTGTAACCACAGCTACACATGGTGGTGCACGCCTGTAACCACAGCTGCACATGGTGGTGCACGCCTGTAACCACAGCTGCACGTGGTGCGCGCCTGTAACTACAGCTGCACGTGATGGTAAACACCTGTAACCACAGTTGCACGTGGTGGTGTGCGCCTGTAACTACAACTGCACGTGGTGCATGCCTGTAACCCCAGCTGCACGTGGTGGTGCACGCCTGTAACCACAGCTGCATGTGGTGGTGCATGCCTGTAAACTACAGCTGCACGTGGTGGTGTATGCCTGTAACTACAACTGCACGTGGTGCATGCCTGTAACCACAGCTGCACGTGGTGGTGCATGCCTGTAAACTACAGCTGCACGTGGTGGTGTATGCCTGTAACTACAGCTCTTTGGAGGCAAAGGCAGGAGGGTCATTCTGTGTTGAATAGTGAGTTCTAAGCCTGTCATATAGAGAACTAGATAGCAAAATGTTTTCTTAAAATTTCCTTCCCTCATAAAAACAAAACTGAAAGAAACTCCAAAGATGTAGTAATGGAGACAATGGGAGTGTGAATGGAAAGACAGACACATAGCTCAGTGGAAAATATAGATCATGCATACAGCTAAGCATACTGGCCAATTGACAATTCAGAAATTGGAAAGGCAAGATGACTGAGAGTGTCACCAAGCTGAGTTCAACCCTTGGACTCACAAGGTGGAAGGAGGAAACTGACCCCCATAACTGGTTCTCAGACTTCATTCATTTGCTGTGGCATGTGTATGCCCACGGTCTCTCTCTCTCTCTCACACACACACACAGTTAATTTTTTTAATTAAGAAAGAAATTAACCTGTATATTTATTATCAGTTAATTGTAACATGATGGGCCTGCTCATTGGGGTGTTTGTCCTGCCTGGTTCCCACAATCCCACAGAAGGTCTACATAAGTTATAAAACTGATTGACCCATTAGCTCAGGTTTCATATTAGCTCTTATAACTTATATTAACCCATTATTCTTATCTATGTTAGCCACATGGCCCGGTACTTTTTTCAGCGGGGCAATCACATCCTACTTCTTTGGTGTCTGGATAGGACTGGAGAAAGAACGTCCTTCTTCCCAGAATTCTCCTGTTCTCATTGTCCTGCCTCTATTTCCTGTCTGGTTGTCCTGCCTATACTTCCTGCCTGGCTACTGGCCAATCAGAGTTTATTTAAAACATAATTGACAGAATACAGAATTGTCCCACACCAGTTAATTACTGGATAAAGATTAGCCTTCCACAAATATTCCTGGGAAAATTGAATATCCTTAAGTTGAAAATTTCAATTAAACCCTTCAAGATATATATGAAAAATTGACCATAAATACACCAAGGATTTAAGAGTAAAAAGTGTGAAATATCTAAGGAAAAAACATTGCAGAAAATCTTTGCAATTTGGGGTTGGGTATAGAATTCTTCAATAGCATTTGAAAAGTAGAAGACAGCACAAGCAATAATAAATAAGCAAGCAAATAAATTAGGCCACCAAAATTTAAACTTTTGCTTTTCAGTTGATCAGTTTAAGAAAGGTTCTGGAGATATAGCTTAGTTAACTAGTAGAGAGTCATTGTAGCATGAAGAAGACCCTGAGTTTAATCCCTAGAACCACACAAATCAGGCACAGTGCTTCACGCCTATAAACAAATCACCAGCAAAGTAGAGGCAGGAAGAGCAGAATGCCAAGGTAATCCTTATCATGAGAGACTCTGTCTAAAAACAAAAGAAACAAACTTTAAAAACAGACGAAGGCAAACTACAAACTGAGAGATATTTGTAATTTTATGTCAGAAGAGATTTGTCCCCAGAGTGTATAAAGATCTGGAGAGGTGCCTCAGTAACCAAGGGCAGCTGCTGCTCTTGCAGAGGATCTGAGCCTGGTTCCCAGCACCCACAAGATGACTCACAACAACCTGTAATCCCAGCTACGGGGATCTGACACCTTCTGGGCTGCACAGACACAGAATGCACATGGTGCATATGTATGCATGAAAGCACACACTTATACACATAAACAATAAATCTCTTTAAAAAGATCTCTTACAATCTATCAGTTTGTAAGTCAAATAACTCAATCTGAGAATAAGTCAACGATTATTCATAGGAATTTCATTAACAGTGATATTCAAATGACCAGGGAAGTGCATGGCAACACATTTCTGGCAAGTCTGAGTGTTCCAAACATCTAGGGTCTGGCTCTGCCGGCGGCAGGAGTTTGGGTAGGGTTGTTTTGCTGTCCTAGAATATGTGATGCCTAAATCAATTCTCTGAGTAGCCACTATGGTAAGAACAGCACAAGCCTGGAATGCATTCATTGCTGGTAGCCATGAAGTTCTGTCTCAAAACCCTGCATTTCCAGAGCATGTTTGTCACCACGCCACGGGGACCTCATTCGCATAGTGGATAAACTTGTTTCTGATCACCTGATTGCTTCTTTACTTCCCTCTCATAGCCTAACCATACCCTGAGTGGCAGTGGTCCAGCTCCTTGCCTGCCACTCCTGGCCAATTGTGTCAGAGCTGGTTGGAACTAAATATTTCCACTCTTCTGATGGAGTTCTTTGAAATAGAGAGCTGTGTCCTGTCACCCTGTCATGTCTTATAAAGGAAAGAATGGAGAGAGAAGTGAAAACATTGTCCACGACGTTTACGAGCAGTTCATAGCTGGGAAGGGTAAAAGGCAGCGGGAGCACACAGCCACGGGAACACACAGCCGCAGGAGCCAGGAGAGGGAAGTGTGGTTTTCTGAGCTTTGCTGAACAGAAGGGATTTTCTCTTGTGGGGCAGCTTGCTTGGAACTAGAGTGAGGCGCAGCTGAGACATGTGATTCTCATTACCAGCTTCAGCCTTTCAGACAGGACCCAGAAATAATTGGACACATTTCTCCTCTAATTGTAACTCTTCAGCTTAAGAAATGACCAGTGGAAACCTGCAAGCCGCTACAAAGCTTCATTTCAGCGTCCCTGGATTTCAGCCTGGTACAGATTTCCTTCAGCAGGGCCATGGTCACAAGCCACAATGGCTGCTTGTCACAGCCCTAAAATTTTCACCCAAATACAGATGAACCCATCTATCTCGCTGTGTGTCTCTGGCCTTTCCATTTCTCTCCTTGCTTGTTACGTTTATCCTGCTAGGGTACATAGCAATTTTCGATTTTCCAGCCTCTCCCCGAACAAAGAAACAGGGACAGGAGACTCATGGTGAACGAGAGTAGAGTCCAGAGTGCACACTGCTCTCCGTGTCTGTACTGTTCAGTGCTCAGAGTGGCTGGCTCCCCAGCCTGTCTAGAGCTCCAGGCTTAGGAACAGTCTTGAATCTTGAAAAGGGCTTCCAATCAGGACACAGGCTCCCGTGAAGCCCAAAGTACAGCCGAGACCCTGTAGCTGAACTTCACTGGAGCCTGATCCCCTCGCTTTCTTCCTGTCAGGGACAGCAGGGATGGAGACGCAACAGTTCCGTACGTCAATTATTGCAGCCTGGGACTTTGACTCAGGGACTTTGACCCAGATAAGGCCACAATCCTTGGCTTCACCAAACGAAAGAATTTCAGAATGAGCCATATGAAGGAGAGATGGAGTTCATTAAGAGAGACAGAGAAGTGGTGTAGAGACCGTGAGGTTCTTGTCTCTGGACTCCCCGAAGACTGCCTACACAGAGCAAGTTCTGAGTTGGCTTTTCTTTGGAAAGCAAGAGGATAAACAGAGGCGCCCAATCTGCATTGCAGCCACAATTCCCAGTATAAATAAGAATTCCGATGAAGAAGGAAAGCACCCCAGCGCTTGGCTGGCTTTGAGTCACCTCCAATCACGTGTCTTCTCCACACTCGCTCTAGTTCCACAATTCTAAAAGAAGTCGTCCTGGCTCATGTTCTAGTTTCATTTCTGTTGCTGCAACAGACTCTGACAAACAGCAGCATCGAGGAGGAAACGGGTCGTTTGGTTCCAGTTCCAGATTACAGTCCACCCTTTCGAGGAATTCAAGGCAGGATCTCAGGCAGCCGTATGTCGCTCATCCACAGTCGGGGAAGAGGGAGAAGCACATGCCTCCCTACTGTTGCTCTTACACGGTTCAGAGCCCAGTTCCTGAAATGGTGACCCCACCTTCAGGGTAGGTTTATCGACAACCCCCACAGACCACCTATAGGGCAACCTCATCTAGGCTGTCCCTCATTCAAACTCTCTTCTGCGTGATTCTAGGGTGTGGCAAGTTGATATTTAAAACCGGCCACCACAGTATGGAAATAGAACACCGTTTAGATGATTCCTTTATGGAAATAAAAGTGTGAGGCACCCATGGACACACACCTACACAGCAAGACACAAACAGCAACACATTCCTAGGTAGCTAAATAAAATTCCAACATTTATTTATTTTTTGCATTTATTTGGTGTGTGTGTGTATATGTGTGTGTATGCGTGTGCATGTGTGTGTATATGTGTGTATGTGTGTGTATGAGTGTGTGTATGCGTGTGTGTATGTGTGTATGTGTGTGTATGTGTGTGTGTACGCGTGTATGTGTGTATGCGTGTGTGTATGTATGTATGTGTATGTGTGTGTGTGTGTATGTAGGTCAGAGGGCAGCTTGTAGGAGTCAGTTCTCTCTTTCTACCATGTGGGTACTGGGAACCAAACTCAGATCCTTAAGGCTTGGCAGCTAGTGCCTTTACCCGAGTCACTTCAGCAGCCCTTGATATTTAATCAAGATTGTGTCCCATTAATAACACACCTATTATATACTATAGAAAATACATGTGTGAGGAATATCAGAGGGGTAGTATCTGGAAATGATTTCCACAAATTGGTCATGAAATCAAGAAGTTCCAGCAAACGGAGAAGCATCAGCAAGTGTGGACGACTGTGAGCATATGTCAGTTATGACTGCAGACAGGCTGGCTTTGAGCAAGGTGAGCTTGGCCACAAATCCTGGCTTACACAAAGGCATTTCATGCTTAGGAATGATTTCTGAGATCTATGTGTGATCCTTCCAGCAAATGTGTCTGTGTCCTTCTTTCTAATAAACCTGAACACATGAGGTTTGATATTCCCCAGTGTTGTGGGAGATTTGGACACTGTGTGAAGATGCCTTTGCTGTGATTGGCATAATAAAAAGTTGAATGTTCAATAGTTAGGCAGAAGATACAGGCAGAATTTCCAGGGAGAGGAAGGAAGAGGGGGAAAATCTAGGAACACAGGAGATGCCAACGACATGGAGGGAGATGGGCATTTGTCAGGGTCCGGTGCCACCCAGACCCTAAATTATTTCTCTGGACCAGGAAGAGGCACGGGGTTAAAAACACAACTCACATGGCTTTTTTGGGAGGGAGATTCTCAGCAATCCCTCATGAAATCCTGAGTCACATCCTGAAAATTCCTCTGTGTTTATTCTCCAGCCTTTATACAAAAAACGTGAATTGAGGGGGAAATTTATTAGCATTCTGTTTCCTAGGTAACCAGGTAAATGGCTGTGGTCATGTTCACATCTACCTCTACCAGCTCTGTCATGTAGACTGAACTGACATCTCTTTTCAGGCATCCTCCAAATTACAAACAAGGAGCAGCATATTAGCATATCCTGACCCTTTGATAGGGAGGTGACCTCCTCCTGTGTGGCAGGTGCAAACTATGGCCGGGAAGTCTGGTCACCATTCAATGTAGAAATATGGGCCTATAGGCATTCAGAATGAAAGAAAGGTAAAAAGCCACATGGTAAAATGTAGATTCATATAAACTGGTTAATTTAAGTTATAAAAGCTAGTTAGGAATAAGCCTAAGCTATAGGCCAAGTGTCATTATTTGTGGACTGGCAGCCCAAAGGAAAGTCCAACTCCTTATGGCATTGGGTGTGGATGCTTGGATATCTACAGAGAGCCTGAAAAAGCAGGTAGACTTGGAGTAAGGCACAGTGCTCAGTGGTGGGAGATTGGTGGAAGTATTTACCTGAGCTAGTTCCTGCAGGCCCAAGTCTCCACTCTTACCAATAGCCCTCTAGCAATGAGAACCAGACCTGCATGGATGGGCAAAGGCTTGTCATCACTGATTGATAGTTGATAATCTGCCACCATTCAGGTCCCATGGGGTGTGAGTCTCCTTAGAAGGAAGAAAGGACCCTAGATCTTCCCTCTCCAAGCATATCCATAGTGTGCAGCCTGGCTGGGCACAGTGCAAAGCTGTCTCAGTTCTTATAACCTGGCTGGGCACAGTGCAAAGCAGTTTCAGTTCTTACAGCCTGGCTGGGCACAGTGCAAAGGTGTTTTAGTTCTTACAGCTTGGCTGGGCACAATGCAAAGGTGTCTCAGGTCTTTATAGCCTGGCTGGGCACAATGCAAAGGTGTCCCTTTGCACCTTTCTCATAGGACTTTATATTTCCTTTCTTCATGGTGGGTGTGATGGTTAGTTTTAGTTGTTTGGAATTTTTTGAGAAAGGGTCTCTCCTAACTGTCTTGGAACTCTATGTACACCAGGCTGTCTTCTATCTCAGAAATCCTCTTGTCCCTGCCTCCTAAGTGCTGGGATTAAAGATGTGCTCCGCCACACCTGATTAATATGATAGTTTTAATTGTCAGCTGAACATAACCTAGAACACCTGGGAAGAATCTCAAGAAAGAATTGTGTGGATTGTGTTGGCCTGTGGGCTTACCTGTGAGGTACTGTCATAATTATGATAACTGATATAGCAAGGCCCAGGCTACTGTGGGTGGCACCATTCCCTGGGTCCTGAATTACATAGAGTATAGAAAGCCAGCTGAGCAGCAGGCATGCATGCGTTTATTTCTCTCTGCTCTTGACTGTGGATGCGATGTGACCAGTTGTTTCAAATTACTGACACTGTGACTTACCTGCCATGACAGTCACATGGAATTGTGAACTCAAATAAGTTCTTTCTTCCCTAGGTTGCTTTTGGTCAAAGTATTTTTACCTCGGCCATAAAAAAGGAAGCTAAGACACAAGGGCCCCTTGCAGCTCTACAGAATTCAAATTCTTTTTCTCTTCATGTTTCATATCCTGTTGTTACCTAGATTTTCTGGCTTCTGTACCCCAACCATATGCCTAAAACGTACAGATAAGCAAGGGAAGGGGCTATGATAGAGAGAACCCTAAAGATATTCACAACCCAGGCTGGAGAGATGGCTCAGCAGTTCAGAGCACTGGCTGCTCTTCCAGAGGTCCTAAGTTCAATTCCTGTAACATGTGGGCCTGCTTGTTGGGGTTTCTGTCCTGCCCAGTTCCCACAGCCAGTAAGCCCCAAAGAAAATCACACAGAGAGTCTACATATGTTATAAACCCATTAGCTCAGGCTTCTTATTAGCTCTTATCATTTATATTAACCCATTATTCTTATCTTTGTTAGCCACATGGCTCAGTACCTTTTTCAGAGGGGCAGGTCACATCCTGCTTCTTCGGTGTCTGGACAGGACTGAGGAGTGAGCTTCCTCCTTTCCAGAATTCTCCTGTTCTCATTGCCCCGCCTCTACTTCCTATCTGGTTGTCCTGCCTATACTGCCTGCCTGGCTACTGGCCAATCAGCGTTTATTTAAAACATAATTGACAGAATACAATTGTGCTGTACCAAATTCCCAGCAACCACATGGTGGCTCACAACCATCTGTAGTGAGATCTGGTGCCCTCTTCTGGCCTGCAGGCAGATATGCAAACAGACACTGTATGCATAACAAATAAATAAATCTAAAAAAATGTTTAAAAAAGATATTCACAGCCCAATCTCTGGAACATGAGACTGTATTAGTGTCTTCCTTTTTCTTGTTGCACTGGTAAAGTATAGGTCAAAAGCCACTTAAGAAAGAACATCTTTATTTTGGCTCATGGTTTAAGGAACTGCAGTCCGTGTTGACAGGACAGACTTTAGAGGCAAGGGAGCCATGGTGGTAGGGAGGCACAGTGGCAGGCAGCTCCATGACAATACAAGAGTATGAAGCAACTGGTCAGCCTGGGATGCCAGTCAGGAAGGAAGGGGTGAGAAGTAGGGTTTAGTTGTAAACCTCAATGCCTTCACCAAAATAACCTGCTTCCTTCGGCCATGCTTCATGCCCTAAAGTTTCCACAACCTTCCTGAATAGAACCATCAGTTAGAGACCAAATATTTGAACATGTGCGCCTACTGGGACATTTCATGTGGAAATCATCAGAAGGCTGCAGGAAAATAGACTGGAGGCTACCACTGTGTTTGTTCCTCTATCCCTTCTTCCAAGTTTTCTTTACTGTAAGATCACTGTGCTCCAGAACGTCACCAGCATGTTGTTACTCCTGAACCCAAACACATTCCGCTCCTCCCTTACCAACACAAGACATCCGTTTTCACAAACAGGCTAGTGTAGAGAGCCCTTAAGAAGGAAACAGACATATGGACACCACCCCCACCCCCAGAACCCAGGGTGGGCCTGTCTCTTTTTCCATCTCCCTTGAGCCTTGCTTCTGGCGACCTGGTGCTTCACATTGTTCCCTGGAGCAAACTGCTGAAGAACTCTGGGTTTTCCAGTACTCCCTGAAAGAGCTGGGGATTAGCTCAAGGATAGAGGTGCTGCGCATGTGCAGGCCCTTGATTCAGTCCTCGGCACTGCGGAAATGAAGGCCTTGATTCTGCAGTTGGGTGTTTCTTCAGCTGTTGGGTGTTATGAAGGTCAGCGAATCAGCCTCCTGAACCCCGTGGAAGGCTTTCGCCATGACTGCAGGCAGGGGCAGAAGCGCGTGGAGGTCTCAGCCGTGACTGCAGGCAGGGCAGAAGTGCGTGGAGTCCTCATCCTTCTCTGGAGAAAGATCTAGTTGGTAGCTTGGCTTTATTAGAAATATGCTGCAGAAAAGGAAAGGGACACCATTTGTGAGAACCTACAGACATCCTAGAGCAAGGCAGACATTTATCAGTGCATGGCTACTGTTGAAGGAATAGGGGCGTGTGATGGTGTGTGAACATTACAGAACAATATTTGAGCTCGACATTTCTATCTGCATTCTTTGCAAAAGAGAAATAAAGATGCCCTCGGTCTTACAAAAATTAAAGAATGTCTCCTTTGTTCTTGTTGTTTTTGAGAGTCTGATACATCCAAGGTCCTCCTTGAACTTACTGTGTAGCCAAGGATAACTCTGAACTGATCGTCCTGTCTCTACATCTGGGAACCACAGTGACTGTGGTGTTATAGGAAGTCAGGGCTTCATGCAAGCCTTCCAAGTCCTCTGCCATCTGAGCTGCGGGCCTAGACCCTCAAAGTCCCTTTAATGATAAACTTGGAAAAGAAATCTTTTAATAAGGACGATAAAAAGGTTCTTAGAATGAGAGATACAATGGTGATTATACAACTTAGTCAAGTTTACTCTATAAACACAATTTTTACTGTTTTATAGATGGGATAGAATTTCCAATTAGCTTTGAAGCATTTCTTCTCAAATGTGAGTAAGAAAGCAAGGATCAGCTTATTGTAAAACAAAATATGTAACATAAAATTTAGAAATCAAGTAAATGATTTGGAAGGGGTCTTAGGAAGATAAGACTGTGTAGACAGAAGAAATGCTTACAAATAGATAGATATTTTAGGTAGATGAGATACTATATGTATTAAATAAGAACACGGGGTCATAGAAAGAAGCATTAAAAAAAAGGTAGAATTCTCTAGTGAATTAAAATTATAGCGGGAAAAACTAATGATTCAACAGACAATTTAGGAAATGCGGTCAAAAAGGTCTTCAGGAAGTACAACAGAAACTGACAGTCTGACAGACACCAGGAGGAAGGAAAAGGAATACAAAGTTAGCAGCTGTGGGCTGGGGAGACAAAGGTGCTGGCCAGTAACTGATGACCTGAGTTTCATCCCTAGGACTCACTCAGTGGAAGGAAAAAACTCCCACGACACGTGTGCTGTGGACAAACTCAGCTGCACACACACACACACACACACACACACACACAAAGAGAGAGAGAGAGAAAATAAAAAAGTGTAATTTTTAAAAGAAAAGAAGAAAATAAGAGATTAGTTCAGAAAACCTAACATTCGAAATAAAACAGAAAAAGAGTGGATAATCAAAAATAAAGACGCAGATAGAGAGGAAGAATGGAACGGAGGGAGGAAGGGAGGAAGAAAAGGAAAAAGGGAGAAGGAGGAAGGCAGACGGAAGGGCGGCAGCACTCAGGAACAGCAGCTGGCCACCAATATCTGTGTGAAGAAATCTTAAAGGAGAGGCAGGCGATGAAGAAACTTGACCAAAGTTTCCATGTGTTTTGAAAATGATAAATATCTAAGAAACTCACTGAACCCTAGGCATTAGATGCATAAAGAAAAGAAAACCAAGCCAAGGGAAATTATTTCATTAATAAAAATATCTCTTAAAAAATCTTTTTAAAATTTTTCTCATATAGTATATTTTTGATCATATTCTTTCCCCCACCTCTTCCCAGATACTCCCTAACTCCCTACCTGCCCAACTTCATAATCTTTTCTCTCTATAAAAAAGAAAATCAAAGCAAACAAAAACCCCAGTGAGATGAAAAAAGAAAGGAAGAAAGAAAACAAAGCAAAACAAAGTACACACACACACACACACACACACACACACACACACACAATGTGAGTTCATTTTTGTTGGCCAGCTAGTCCTGGGCACAGGTCTTGCCCGAGAGTGGTTATTATACCCAGTGAACTCCATTGGAAAAACAGTTACTTTTCCTTCTCCACTACGTCAATTACAAATAGCTTCTTAGTTAGGAGTTAGGGACTTCTTAGTTAGGGACTTTGTTCAGCTTTGTGTCAACTCCCCCCTCTTGTGCCGGGATTGTCTGATTTTAACTTATGCAGGTCTTGCACATCCTGTCACAGTCTCTGTGAGCTCTGTGCATCAGTCTTGTTGTATGTGGAAGGCACTGTTTCCTTAGAGTCATCCACCACCTGTGGCTCTTGCAATCTTTCCAGCCTCTTCTTCCATATAGGTCCCTGGGTCTTCAGGGGAGGGTTTGAAGATGATATCATGCTAATTGTTCCAAAGTCTCTCACTCTCTGCAATAACCCAGTTGTGGATCTCTGTGTTAATTTGTTAATTGCCGTCTGCTATAAGAAGACACTCCTCTGATGTAGATTAAACAATGCTCTCGTCTATGGGTATAGCAGTATGTCATTAAGGAGTCATTTTATTGCTATGTTCCTTTAGCAGAAGAATAGTAGTAGGTTTTCCCCTAGGTCCGTGATGTGTTTAGTCTCAGGTTTTAATAGCAGTGTTAGGCATGGATATCATGATATGGCGTGGGCCTTAAATCTAAGCCGAAGGTTGGTTACTCCCACAGCATTTGTGCCACTATTGTGCCGATGCAGCTTGCAGGCCATTCTCTATTGTAGGATGAAGGGTTTGCAGCTAGGTGATGTTGATGATGATCTTTCTCTTCTGGTAGTGTGTACAGTACCTTCCAGCAATAGGAAAGCTAGTCAGTATGAATGAAGCTTCTAGATGGGCACCAGATTGTTTCTCCATGGTTTTTGATGACATAAGAAAGTGATATCCTTAGCACTAGGGCCACACCATCGGACTGTGGAGAGCAACCAATAGGCTTGGAAATAGCCTATATCGTTTCGGGGGTGGGGGAGGTGGGGGTGCGGTCTATGAGAACCTTTGGCCAAAGACTCAACAAGAATATTCGTCTTTGGGGTCTGGGTTGCCTCACTCAGGATGACTATTTCTAGCTCTATCCATTTGTATGCAAATTTCCTTTTTTAACAGCTGAATAATATCGCATTGAGTAAATACACCACATACTTGTTATCTATTCGTCAGCTGATGGACATCTAGGCCGTTTCCATTTTCTGGCTGTTGTAAAAAAAGAAGCAAGGAATATGTCTGTCGTGACATATGGAGTCCTTTGGGTATTTGCCCAAGAGTGGGATAGCTGAATTTTCTGGTAGATTGTTTTTCAACTTTTTGAGGAACTTTCACACTAATCTCCACAGTATCTGGACCAGTTTGCACTCCCACCAGCAGTGAATAAGTGGTCCCCTCCCCCGAACTTCCCCAGCAGGTGCTGTCACTTCTTTCATTGATCTTAGTCATCAATCTAACCGGGGTAAGATGAAATCTCAAAGCGGTTTTAATTTGCATTTCCTTGATTTCTAAAGTTGTTGAACGTTTTACAAGTGTTTCCCAGCCATTTGTGTTTCATTTTTTGAGAACTTTGTTTAGTTCTGTACCACATTCTTTTTTAAATTGGGTTATTTGCTTTCTTGATGTTCAGGGTTTTTTTTTTTCTGCTTCTTCCTCTTCTTTATATATTCTAGAAACTAACCCTCTATCAGATGCATAATTGATAAAGATTTCCCCACCCTGTAGGCTGCTGCTTTGCTCAAATGATGGTGTCCTTTGTTGTACAGAAGTTTTTTAGCTTTGTGACATTCCACATACTGATGGTTGGTCTTAGTGCCTATGCTAAAGGTGTTCTGTTGAGAAAGTCCTGTCTTGTGCTAATGAGTTCAAGAGTATTTCCCACTTTCTTTTCTGTCAAAATCAGGATGTCTGGCCTTATGTTGAGGTCCTTGATCCATCTGAGGTTAAATTTTGTGCAGAATGACAGTTGTGGATCAATTTGCATTCTTCTACATGCAGTCATTCAGTTTGATCAACACCATTTGTTGATTTGTTGAAGAAACTGTTTTTTTTTTTCCAGTGTATAATTTTGGCTTCTTTGTCAAATATCTTAGGTGGATGGAATTATATCTGGGTTTTTTATTTGATCCTGTAGATCTGTGTATGTGTTTATTATGCCAGTATCATGTTGTTTTTATTATTATAGCTGGGTAGTAGGATTTGAAATCCGGAATGGTGATACCTCCAACTGTTCTTTTATTATTCAGGGTTGTTTTAGTTAGTCTAGGTATTTTGTATTTTCATGTGAAACAAAATTATCCTTTCAAGATCTGTGAAGAATTGTGTTGGAGTTTTGATGGGGATTGCATCGAATCTGTAGATTGCTTCTGGCAGGATGGCCATTTTCACAAAATTAATCCTACCTATCTTCTAGCATCTTGTTCAATTTTATTTTATTTTATTTTATTTTTACTTGCTTGGTTAGAGTTATCTCAAGATAATTTCTTGAGGTTATTGTGAAAAGTACAGTTTTCCTGATTTCTCTCTCAGTATTTAGTTTTTGTGTTGTGTGTCCTGATGTTTTGCTGAAAATGTTTAACAGCTGTAGAAGTTTCCTGATGGAAACTGGAGGCTCTTTTGTGTATAAAATCATACTATCTGCAAATAAAGATTCTTTGATTTCTTCCTTTCCTGCCCATATCCCGTTGATTTCCTTCTGTTGTCTTATTGCTCTAGCTAAGACTCAAGGACTATATTGAGGAAGTATGGAGAGAGTGGACATCCTTGTCCTGTTCTTGATTTTAGTGGAAATGATGGAGTTCTTTTCTCTGGGTGGATGTTGGCTGTAGGCTTGCTGCAAAGTCTCTTCATTATGTTCCGTAGATCCTTAGTCTCTCTAGGACTTTTATCATGAAAGGATGCTGGATTTTGTCAAAAGCCTTTCCCACATATAACAAGAAAATTGTGTGGTTTTTGTCTTTAAGTCTGTTTATATGGTGGATTACATTTATCAATTTATGTATGTTGAGCCAACCCTGTATCACTGGGATGAAGCCAACTTGATCATGGTGATAATGTTTTTGATGTGTTCTTGAATTAGGTTTGTGAGTATTTTATTGGGAAATTTTGTACTTATAAGGGATATTGGTCTATATTTTTCTTATTTATTGTTATTGTTGGGTCTTTTGGTGTTGGATAATTATCGGTCTATTATTGGTTAGAAGATTTTTAACATTTATTATCTTTATTTCATATGTATGAGTATTTTGCTTGCATGTGTGTAAGCATGTATGACATTGGTGTCCATGTTTGGTAGATCAGGACATCAGATTCCATGGAACTGGAGTTATAGACAGCTGTGAGCTACAGTTCTGGGACTTGAACTCCAGACCCGGCAGGACAGCAGTGTGTGCTCTTAGCCAGCCCCTGCTTGGGAAATTACTGCTTCTATTTCAAAACAGGTTATCCTTTTCATTTTCCTTTTTGGTTTTTCAGTTGGATGTCACCATGGTTCTGGGCGGATGTGCAAGTCACTCGGATCAGTATGGCCCAGGTGACAGCATGACCCTCCGACACCAACATGGCCTCAGGTGGCAGCCCATTCCCCACGCATCTGCATGACCTTTGATGGTAGCAGGAGACACAGACCTCGATGCAGACCCTGGCTGTGGTAGGGCCACGGACCCAGACACGGTCCTCAGCATTTCAGCACTGGATACCATGGCCCTCGGTGGCAGCACCGTCACCCAGATCTGCATGGCCCCAACATGGCGGGCTCTTAGACACCAACATGGCCACAGGTGACAGTCCAGACCCCAAGCATCCGCATAGACTTTGATGGTAACAGGAGCCATGGACATCAACACAGACCACGGCTTTGGCAGGGCCACAAACCTAGACATCTCCTTTGTCAGCAGCTCAGGGCTGATGTCACCATGGCCCTGGGTGACAGCACAGGCACCCATATCAGTATGGTCCCAGTGGCAGCATGGCTCTCAAACATCAGCATGGTCTCAGAAGGCAACCCAGACCCTAGACGTACATAGGGTCTTTGAAGGTAACAGGAGCTGTGGATATCAACCTAGACTCTGGCTGCTATAGCACCATGGACCCAGACATGGCCCTCGTCAGCAGCCTGGGCCTGACATCACCATGTTCCCAAGTGGCAGCACAGGCCACTCAGATCAGCATGACCCCTGCAGTGGCATGACCACAGGTGGTGGCCCCAGGCATCCATGTGGCCTTTGGTGGCAACGTGGGCCATGGGCATCAGCACAGCACAGACCCAGGTTGCAGTAGGATCATGCACCCATATGTGGTCCTCAACAGCAGCCTGGGCACAGATGTCACCATGGTTCTGGGCGGCAACACAGACCACCCACGTCAGCCCCTTCCTCGCTCCTTTGGCTTGCTCAGTTACTCCTCTCTCCACAGAACATGCACCTCTCTGCCTCTCTTTCTCTCCCATTTCTCCACCACATAGTTGTTGTGCATAATGGTGCCCAGTGGGAATGTTGAGTGTACTCTACCTGCCCAGGCCTACCAGGACCTGACATGTTGACTGAGGTTTCTATCCTGCCTGGTCCCACAGTCGTTAGGTCCCAAAGAATCACACAGAAGTCTACATTAGTTATAAACTGATTGGCCCATTAGCTCAGGCTTCTTATTAACTCTTATAACTTATATTAACCCATTATTCTTATCTATGTTAGTCACATGGCTCAGTACCTTTTTCAGCGGGGCAATCACATCTTCCTTCTTCTGTGGTTGGGACAGGACTGGGGAGTAATTGGCTTCTTCCTTCCCAGAATTCGCCTGCTCTCATTGACCCACCTCTACTTCCTGTCTGGTTGTTCTGCCTATACTTCCTGCCTGGTTACTGGACAATCAGTGTTTATTTAAAACATAATTGACAGAATATAGACAATTGTTCCACACCACTGATGGGCCTCGGATCCTGTTTTTGAATCCAATCTATTAGCCTGTGTCTTTTTATTGAAGAATTGAGACCATTAATATTGTGAGTTAGTAATGGTTATGCCTATCAATTCCTGTTATTTTGTTGTGGTGGTATGGGTTCCCCACTTTGATTAACTGGTCTGAGATTATTTATTCCTTGTGTCATTTTAGGGGTAGTGAACCTTCTCTTCAGACTGAAATTTTTCTTCTAGTACCTTTTCTAGAGTTGGGTTGCTGTACAGAAATTGCTTACATTTGTTTTTAACATGAAATGTTTTCTTCCTCTGTCAGTTGCTCGGTATGGTAGTTTGGGCTGGCATCTGTGGCCTCTCAGACCTTGGAGAACATCCATCTAGACCTTTCTGACTTCCAATGTCATCACTAAAAAGCCAGCTGTTATTCTAACGGGCCTGCTTTGTATATGACTTGGTCTTCTTCCCTTCCAGATTTTAATACCCATTCTTTGTTCTGTTCATTTAGTGTTTTGATTATTATGTATCATGGGAAATTTCTTTTCTGGTTCTGCCTATTGGATGTTCTGTAAGTCTTCTGTATCATTTATGATTTTATTAAAAATATTTTCTGTGTCTTTGACCTGGGCTTTTTCCTCCTTCCTCTACACCTATTATTTGTGGGTTTGGACTTTTTACAGTGTGAAAGATTTCTTGGAGTTTTTTGAGATTTAGATTTGTATTTGATTGAGATATCCATCTCTTCTACCTCATTTTCAAGACCTAAAATCCTCTCTTTCTGATCTTTAACCACTTGGTGAGGCTTACCTTGGAAGGTTTTTTTTTTTTTGACTTTCTAAAGTTTCTGTTTTCAGCTTTATTTCAATTTGAGTTTTCTTTAGTGATTCTATTCATTGTTAAATTCTACTTTCATATTTTTAATTGTCTTCATTATTTAATTCAACTCTTTGCATTTCATGAACTTCCTGAAAATGTTTATTCTTATCCTCTTTAAGGTCCTTGAACATATTCATAATTGCAATTGTGAAGTCCTTGCCTTCTGGACCAGTTAATTTGTTTTCTCCTACTTCACTGAGCTTCCTCCATCCCAGAGGAGGCACCTTTTCTTGCTTGTTCATGTTTGTTTCTGCACTGGGATCTAGGCATCTGGAGTTATGACATTTTAAGTGTTTCTAGGTATAGAAATCTGGTCTTGCCTTTTTGGGTGAGTGCTCTCTGGTTCTTTGGTTGCCCACTCTGGATCCTAGCCAAGGATAGCAGCTGTAGGTTCCCCTGAGCTGTGCTGTGGTTTGGCAGAGAGTCACAAAGGAATAAAGATGGTCTGGGAGGACAGGATGGAAGGGGAGGCAGGGAAAACTGGGGAGGCCCAACTTGGGTCTGCATCAAGAGGCCCAGTCACAAACATCTTAAGTGTAGCAGTACAGTGTTCTGTCTGTCTCGGGGGAAGTGTTACATACGAACACACACAGGTGTGAACAACAGACTCCTTTCTTGAAACAATGTAAACAAAAAAATGAAGCAATATCTTTAATGTATGGAGGTATTAACATCAGTCAATCTAAAGTTCCTTGTTCAACAAAATGTCTTTCAAAACAGAAGACAAAGTAAAGCTGTTTGTCAAACAAAAATAGAAGGAATCCATCATCAGAAAACTCATATTACAAGAAGCATTTGAGAGAAGTCCTGCAGACAGCACAATGACATCCGACAGAGAGTTAGATGTCCTCATAGAAATGAGTTAGGAATAACAATCCCAGGAGGATATAGAAAGATGGTTTTTATCTTTTAAATCTCACATGAAGACAATGGGCTGCTTAAAGCAAAAACAATAACCATATGTTGTTGGGTTTAGAGGTAAAACAAATGACCACAATACTACAAAGGCCTGGAGGGGAGAGACGGGAACACACTCTTGTAAGACTCTTGCAATATATATGGGTAATATAACATAATTTGGTTCATTAAAGATGAATATTGTAACCCTAAAGCAGACAAAAATAATATGATGAAGAGTGACCGCCAATGAAGCAACAAATGAGATAAGACAGGGTCATAAAATATAATCAGCAGCAAATAAAGCAGAAAAGGAGGGCAGAGAAACATAAAAACAGGGTACACACAGGAAATAAGAGTCAGGATGAAAGCTTTCAACACAACTGCACCCGCAGTCACGGTCAGTGAGAGTGTGCAGGTTATCGGTGGGGTTTGAAAAGCAGCACTTGGTTAGATGCCACCTATTAAAAAAAAATGCAACTTCAGTGTAAAGATGCGTGCAGTAAGACGTGTATAATTATCTATTGCCAGACAGCTGAGCCAAGTTGACAATGAAGCAAAGAAGGGCAAGTTGTCCTAACAATTACCCATAAACGCCCTCAGAAGAGTGGTGTCAACGCAGGGTGACCTGCATAGGAGCAGACAATCAGAGAGGAGCACACAAATACAGAACTGAAGTGGGCCTTGGTGGGACTGGAGCTTTACGACCTTGCTAAATTGCTCCCACCCTCTGGAAGGAAAGCAGGCATTGTTTCGTAAGCGGTGTTGAGGAGACTGTCTTCTATCTGAATAAAAGTGAAGTAAGTGGGAGGGGGGAGGAACTTGAACTTCTCACAGGGCAGGAAACCCTGACTGCTCTTAGGGATGGAGAGGGAGGAGGAGAGGGAGTGGGGGGACTGGGAGGGTGTTGGGAGGAGGGGCGGAAATGGAAACTTTTATAAATTAATAAACTTTTATAAATTTTTTAAAAAAAAGTGAAGTAAGTTTTGCTTGACACTATGTACAAACGGGAACATTGATCAGATTAAAGAACTAAAAATTGAAGATTTGGGTAAGTTGTGAGTGCGTGTGTGCGTGAGCATGGTCCCATTTGTGCACCCATTTTTGTGTGTGCAGAGGCCAGACGGCATTGGGGCCCTTCTCTGCCATGCTCTGCCCTTGAGACAGGGTCTCTTGCTGAATCCAGAGTCCACTATTTTTCAGCTCTGCTGAGAGGCCGGATCTCAGAAATCTCTCTGTCTCTGTCCTCCGGCACTGGTGCTACAGGTGTCCATGGCCACACCCAGCTTTTATGTGGGTGCTGGGGAGCTAAGCTTAGGTCCTCATGATTGTGCTGTTCATACACTTACCCACTAAGCCACTCCATCAGCCTGCTGGGGAGCAGTCTGGTCAAAGTGAACTTGGTAGAGAGTCTATTCTAGAGAAAACAATGACCCCTAAAATGCCAAACATGGAGCAAGAGTCAAGATCAAAGTTAAGGTTCTCTGCTCTCCAGAAGATCCAGTAAACCAAGTCACTGGACAGTTGACAGAGATATTTGGGGTGAAGATCTTTACAATGACAAAAACCTGACAGAGGATCGATATATAGACCCTGAGCTGCCCAATGTGACAGCAGCTATTCACCTATTGCTAGCTACGTCTACATTTAAACTGCTGAAAATTAAACACTATTTAAAAACCCAGTTCCTCAGCCACATCGTCCACATTTCCAGAACTAATCTGCTCGCGGCAGCGTTTGCCACGTTTACATGAACAAACACAGTTCCATAACTGTCCGCGGTATGTAACAGAAGTGTTCTAAGACACACAGGGATGTTTTATAGAATAAGAAGAAAAGTTCAGAAACTCATTAGGAAAATGGGCAACGGATAAAAAAAGAACCCAACTAGCTAGAGATGCACCTGTAATACTGACTCATGCTGAAAGCTGGGCAATATCCAATGGTCATCTTGTAAAACTGGAGGCTTCCTCTGTTGACAATAGGGCTGTGGAGTGGTTTGGCTGTTGTAGAAACACCCGTCACTCTCTACTTCAACTAAGGATGTATACATCTGTGGCTCTGGTCTCCTTTTGTGAGCTCCTTTCTTATTACATACAGCCATCAGAAGAGCACTTAACAAATTCATAGCAAAAAAAGCCTTTTGTTTATGCTTATATGCGTTTTGTTTGTTTTCTTGCTTTTTAAACATGTTCGACAGTTTCTTACCTTTATATGAAGTTTATTCATTCATCCCTCACTCTCACATCCTTGTTTCCACACTGAGACCTTCTTCCCAGCAGGTCCCTCTCCCACTTTCATGTCTTCCTTTTGTATGTGATCCGCTAAGTTTATTTACAGCATAGGGAACATGACAGTGGCTACACCAGTGAAGGAAGTGACCTCCCCCCACTGCCAGGCTGCCCCCACAACCCAAGAAACCATCAGTTGCTAATAGACCCTTGGGGTGGGGTGGGGTGGGAATTTACAGCTCCTCTCCACTCATGGTGAAGTACTGATGAGGTACAGTCCCATGCAGGGCTTGTGCGGATGGCCCCAGTGGGGTGAGGTACAACAAGCAATGGTTATATCACGTCCGCCTCTCCTCGTCCCCTGACTTTTATATTCTTTACACCCTGACTTGGGGAAGGTCACATCGATGCCCCATTTAGTGATGAAGATTCCACCACTACTTATTGTTGACATTCTGGCTAGTTGTGGGTTTCTGTATTAAGCATCACCCCTTGCAATAAGAAGTTTCTCTGATGAAGGCTGTGTTGCACTGATCTATAGATATAAGCAGAAATATTTAAAAGGCAGTTTGGTGCCATGACTAACAAAGCAGTAGCTTATAACCTCCCAACCACAGGCTCAAGACCATTCTAATAGAATTAAGCATGAGTTCCCTCCTGTGGAGTGGAGCTCAGATGCAATCGTAAAGCATTTGTTTACTTCCATAACAATCATGCCACTATTGCACCATACTGTACAGTGGGCCTGGCAGTTTGGTATTGTAGCTGCAGGATTTGCGGCTGGGTGAGGCTGTTAATGATGTTTTCTCCCACAGCATGCTGTACAGCACCTTCTGATAGTATGAAAACTAGGCAGTAGGCGAGAGAGAAGCCTCTAGCTTGTTTCTGTTTGTTTTCTCTGTCTTGTGATTAAAAGACTGCAGAGTTTTCCACAACAAGCCTTTCCCGTCTAGTTCAGGTGGTAGCCAAGAGCAATGGCGGAAGTCTGTATGGTTTTGGAGGCCTTTGGGATCTCCCTGACCTTTGTGTTTTTCTTTGAGTTTTGAGATAACGTCTCACTAAGCAGCCCTGGCTTGCCTTATAGTCACTGAATAGCCTAAGCTGTCCTCAAACTCACAATGATCCCCTGCCTCAGCTTCTTAGTTGCTGGGATCATATGCATGCATCACTGCCCAGTTTATGACTGAAATGTCAAATCACCAAACGCTAAAGCTGAGAATTCTAAAGAAACTAATAGTGATGCGAACAAAATAGCAAAGATTGGAAATATGGGTTTCGGTCGAGTGGGCAGATTACAGGATCTAAAAGCACAATGCTGTTGATATAACATGAAATACCCTCTAAAGAACACCATGGATTTTTTTGAAGACTAATAAATTACGTAAGGGTGTATAGCAGACACATCAGAGCGGTACTACTGAGGAGCAAACAAACAGAAGGAACCCTCAGAGATGCAGTGTGTGGATACATGAGGAGCATCATCCCTCGTGGAGACAGTGGAGGGCGCTGTGATGAACAGAACTCATGCTTAGAGAGAGGATTAATGGTCAGCGTGTGGAAGGGAACTGAAGGGAACTAACCAGCTTTCTCTTCTCTCTGGAAGTCTTGCGCTTGCCCCAGAGGCACAAGTGAAAGTGGAAATGAGGTTCCTGTGACTGGATTCTTTCAAAATGGCAACTTAATAACACTTCCTCTCCAGGGAGCGAAAGTCCAGTCTCAGCTGACCTGATGTCTGTCTATGGCTGGAAGCACTCTGAGTAAGGAAAGAAGACCTTGCAGGACTGAGCAATGCTTGTATGAGGAAAGCGGGACTGCCTCTGATTAGGGAATCCATCAAGAAACAAGATGGAAATCTTGGGAAAGCTCTCAGTACCCCACTGCCTGTCGCTGCAGAGCAATCCTTCTCCATTTTGCCTCCAGGGCTCCTCTCCCATCTGGGCATCCATCCTGCTCCCAGTACCAGAAGCTCCCAGATCCTGTTGTTTCTGCTGAGAAGTCAGCTGAGTTAATGGCTTAATTTAAAATTTTTATTTGTTGATTTATTATTATTGTGTGTGTGCACATATGTGCCATGGTGCACTGTAGAGGTCAGAGGTCTGAGAACAACATTCAGGAGTCAGTTCTTGCCTTCCTCTGCGGGATGCAGGGTGTCATGTTTGTACGGTAAGTGCTTACACCTTCTGAGCCATCTTGCTGGCCTACGTTTAAATAAAATCTTTTTGTGTGCATTGTGCGTGGTGTGCGTTCACAGTGGGTGTTCAGGTGCATCCGAGTGCACATGTGCACATGTGCAGACTTGAGGTCCATGTCAATAGTTTCCCTCACTTCATTTTATTCACTGAGGCAAAGTCTCACAAACTGAACCCAGAGCTCACCAATACAATTCCAGGGATCCCCACCTCCTCCTGGGATTACAGGTGTGCTGGGTTTACAGGTGTGCTGGGATTACAGGTGGGCTGACATGCTCCACCCAGCACTTACATAGAGCTTTGATGTTTCCGCTAACTTTAAATCAACTATAAATTCTTGAGATAGGGCTTCCTCTTCACCTACCTTCTCCTCATCTCAAGTTCCTTCCTTGGTTGTTACTTTTACTGCTGTACTTGAGATTCTCTTCTGACTCATCAGACACTTATTAATTTCTTCCTCAAACGTCTATTCCAGATTCACAGTTATTGAATTTGTCTTTGCTTTTTTTAAAAGAAAATAATCTCATCTTTCATTTTCCAAAGATCACAACAAGCAATTATTTTAGAGTCAGCTTTAGTCTCTGGATTTCCTGCTGGGTTTTAGGGGCTATGAATGAACTGGAGGAAATATTTTGCTTCCCTCATCCCAAGGTCAATGCTTTTGTTGCTTCTGTCCAGGTTCCTGAGGACCATTGTTTTCTGTGTTTTACCCGTTCTCCACGCCTCATGGGTGGGGGTTGCTTCCTATGGGAGGGTAAATATAGTCTCTTATTTTACCTTGGTTAAGAGCAAATCCCTACTTTTCATAACGTAAGTTATGTGGGCTGGGGAGATGGCTCAAACAATAAAATGTTTGCAGCTCAGGCATGAGGACCTGAATTTGGTTCCAGAACCTGTTCCAAAAGAAAGCCAGGTGTGGAGGGTCACTTGTAACCTCAGGCTGGAGAGGTGGAGCTGAGAAGACCCCTGGGGCTCATTAGCCAGTCAGCCTGGCCTACTTGGTGAGCGCATGGTAAAGGTGAAAGACCCTGTGTCAAAAACAAAACAAACTAGTAGGTAGGGTTTAGTGATGCATGCCTTTGATCCCAGCAACACAGCACTAAGAAAGATTGAGGCAGGCAGATCTCTGTGAGTTTGAGGTCAGCCTGGTCTACAGTGGGAGTCCCAGGACAGCCGGGATTACACAGACAGACCTTGTCTCAAAAATCAAAACAAAAAAACAAAGAATCAACAAGGTAAACTGAGCCTAAGAAACAATAGCCAATGTCCTCTGGTCTCCACCAGCGTGCGCACTCTCTCTTTCTCTGTCTCTCTGTCTCTGTCTCTGTCTCTCTGTCTCTGTCTCTGTCTCTGTCTCTGTCTCTGTCTCTCTCTCTCTCTCACACACACACACACACACACATATACTGGGTGTTTTAGCTTAAAGTGCTACATTTATTCTGCTCTAATTTTAGCTAACTCAAATTCTCATTTCCACTTTCTTGGAAACATGGACATTTCATTATATTTTAACTAAGACAGCAACCAACCTCAAGCCTCTTTAGTAGATTATACTGTACAAGATATGCCCATTTCTTCTACGTTCCCCTTCTTTGTCTGCAATCAGCATGTGCCAGTCAGACTTCAGAGCCTCTTTCCCGGTAGCCGGGGAGCTGTTGCTGTCTTTAGTCGTCAGAAGCTGTGACCATAGCTGGCTCGGCCATGTCCACCTAACTGTCCACAGAAGCCCCAGACTCTGTGGAAACCTTGGGGCTCTAGAGGATCTTGACATAAGTTTTAAAGCCCAGTCCATTTATCTTTTGGGTGTTTGTAGATTTCTGAAATCAGTCTCTATTTGCCCTAAGATATTTCTGAACATTTTTCTCCCCTTTCTCTCTTTCCATCCCCTGGTCAGTAGTGCTTCCTCAAGCCCCTCCAGCTTCCTTGCTGCCCAGCCCACACTCATTTGGGTGTAAACTCTGCCCTGTGGACACCATGGGACACATGGGACCAGTGTCATCAGTGGTATTGTTAGAGGCACACACTTATGTGAGTCCCTGCCCATAGGTCAACTAGATGTCACATTGGCTTTGGCGCACTACAACCAAGAACGAGCTAAAGAAAAAGCAGACTTCCCATCCTGCTCAAACCTCACCCATGAGAAACACGCCCTCCTTGCAGGTACTGCTCCCTGCCCTTTCTCAGCCAGACTTCTACAGGAACGGTCCGTGCTGGCTTGTTTCTCAACCTCACGCCTGCCCCCATGTTGATCTGGCTTCAGTAGACTACTCTCGGGCTCCCACTGTGTCTTTCAGCCTGTCAAGTCTCATCTCACTTGTGAATGCAGAGTCACCCACCCTGTCCTGTCCTCTCCCCAGCCTCCTCCATTCTGTCGGACCTCTCCCTGCTCGGGGCTTAGTCCGGGTTTTGTCCTGATCTTTCTTAGGGGACCCACCAGCTCCAGTGGCTTTGATGACTACAGTTTGATGAAGGTACTTACATCAAAGGGTGAGGCAACTTTGTAATCAAAGGAGTATAACAGGTCTTGTCTTAGACCACGAGAGGATTTTTTGTGGCAGAGAATCAAGCCAGCTGAACAAGAAAGGCACAGGACATGCCTGTTGCTCCTAGGTGTGGCGTCTGAATGCTGACAAGCTTGGACATAGAGACTTGGGCATCTGGACTATGCAAGGCAGGTTCCCATGCTAAGAATAGTATACATCTGATATTTCATGCAAGTGCAGAGTAATCCATCAGATCAGGGAACTGAATGAGATCCCACTGTCTCAAGTTGCTGAGAGCATTCGGATGTGTGTTGCCACGGGTTTTGCCAGCGTCTATGTGGACACTAAGCTGCCTTTCTTTGGCTGCTGTTCTGAACAGTCTCAGCCTGGGAGTTCTCTGTCCGGCAAAGACTTCACAGCCCTTCTCAGCTGATCCATGGTCCCATGTGTGACTGTCTGAGGACTCCCCGTCATTCTCCTGTGGCTCTAGTGGCCCCCGAGCAAGTCTTTCCCCTCCCACTCCGTAGGCTTCTTGAAGGCAGGTCTGGTCCCTCACAATAGTCAGCGAAGCACTTCTTTCTAAGACCACTGCGCAAGTGCATCCGACAGAAGAGCCTGGGGATTCCTGAGGAAGTTGCCAATGGATGACAAGACTTGGGGCAGCTCACCCACGCCTGCCAGTCATGAAGTACCACCAGAGAGGCTTAGTGTGACCACTTGGCAGCCGCTGAATTAGGCAAGCAGTTTCCTGAGTGGCAAGAAGAGGCCACCAGGAGACCAGTTCAGGCCGTCCCTGTCCCATACTGTGCCACATTCCACCACCAGACCGGAGGGCACCAGTAATGTGAAGACCAGGAGAAGCCGGCAGTCAGTTCATACAGACCAAGTAATGGCCCAGGCCCAGGCCAACTCAAGGCGTAGGGAGGAGGCATTTCAGGCTTAACATTCTGATCATTCCAGTAATCCAGATCCCTTCAAATCTGCTTCTCCTTCCTCCCACGAGAGCTTCTGGAAACTTCTGTGGCCACACCCCGTCCTATGCCCGAGTCTGCTCATCTCCTTGTCCTGCACCAACTTTTGCACCTGCCGCCTGTATATCAGTACACCAGCCATTTTCCCTAAGTTCCTTTCTCAGCCATGCTCAGTTCTTTTCTAGGTCAGTGGTTATAGGTTAGCTGGGTCACAAGACAGTTTTTAGGAACATCTTTTGTTTTGTGTGTTACAGTACCGGGAACCAAACCCAGGACCTCATGGGCCTTGTGCATTTGAGGGAAGCAGTCTACCACTGAGTGAAATCCCCAACCCTGACAGTGTCCTTTGTAATAAAAAGATACTCTTTTGTTTTTTCTCCTTCTCCCTTTCTTCTTTTAAAAACCGCACGATCCTCTATTTTACGAGCACAGTGCTGGCTAGGTATCAGCGCAAACTGAGTCAAGTATTGCTCATGTTGCAAATGTTGCCAGCCTTGGCACATGCCCAGTGAGGTTGGCTGCTTCCTGCTTGCTGCCATTTTAAAGCAGGAAGGCAGTGAAAGGCCAGGAGACAGAACTGGCAGAAAGGAAGTGGGCTATCTGATCAAGGCTTGGCATCAGTGAGGGACCAGCCTTTCCCTCAGGCCCCAAAAGTGTCTCAGGCTATGCAAGGTTTTACTACCAAGTAGAAATGAGTGTATCAGCATGGAGCAGGTAGCTTGTAGCAACCAGCAGGCTGTTATCAGGTCCTGTCAATAACCGGAAATCCAAATGTGAGCAGGTGACAGAGACACCTATGAGATGACTGTACGCCAGTTGCCTGTGGCTGTCTCGCCAGGTGATGGCTGTCATACAACCCATGAACAGACTAGGAGTCACCCTGTCTTTCAACAGAGAAGGATTAAGGGCCAAGGTGTTGCGATGATGGGGCTCCCCAAAGGAGAATTCAAGGTAGGGACTCCCAAAAAACCAGAAGCCAGAGCCAGCGTGGGGCCAGAGCTTTTCTTCCCTAGTTGCCCCATGCTGCCTGGGGTGTCAGGGACTGGCGCTGCAGAGGGGCCAGGGCCATCTACCAAACTGCTGGCAGCGCCCGGCCCAGCCCTGTACAGTATGGACAGCTGCACAGTACAAAGCCGGCAGGGAAGGGGAGTGTGGGAACCTCAGGCTTCAGAAGTCACCGGCACAGTGCCAAGGACAGTGTGCCCCTTCTCCTCGGTCTCCCTTCCCTGCCTTCCACAAGATAGTCAGATTGCGATCTGTAAATCAACAAATTTAACAAAAGACCACAAAGGAGGCCCTGGGAGAACATTCCTTTCCGTGAGAAGTCTCACCTGAGTTTCACCGATGAGGAAATAGTGATAACTCTAGCGTCTCTGTGAGGGTGAGACTCGTAGGCACCAGGGGTTTCTCAGGACAGCCTGCGGAGCTGACGCCGGCAGGTTCGCGTGCCTCGAGTGGCCTTGTCAGAAAGGGGCAGCCCCAGGGGAAACCACAGCCTCTGGGAGGCCTGCTCCCTTGTGCGGGCGACTCTGCCCTGCAGACAAGTTTAGTGGGAGTAATCTTCTAGAAGCACAGCTACGCGGCTACACTTTCCATTGCTTTGTGGTATCAGATTGACATACAAGAGTGGAGCATGAAGACCAGGAGACCAAAGCAAGAATGGAGGCGAAAAAAGACTGTGTCCATAAGGGCTTCCTGGGACCCAAGGGACAGACTACTTGGGGGTCCTCTGGCCATCTGACAGACGAGAGACTGAGGGAGGAATGCTGTCAATCCTGGAGCAGAAAATAAAAGCCTTAGAGGGCGATGATGTTGCCCGCTTTTAAACCCAGAACTTGAGAGGCAGAGGTAGGCAGATTTTTTTTTTTTTTTTAATTTGAGACCAGCCTGGTCTACAAAGTGAGCTGAGTTCCAAGACAGCCAGGGCTACATAGTGAGACCCTGTCTTAAAATAACAAAACACAAAGAGGCTTAGAGAGCAAAGAGGCTCCAGGGAAGAAGTACCCAAGACCTGAAGAGGCCTTTGCTGGGAGAGTTCATAGTCCTGAGCTAGAGAAAAGCCTGGCTTGATATCTGAGAGTCACTCTGACAACATACATGCGTGAGTGTGCGCACACACATGCACACACAGAGAGCGAGAGAGAGAGAGATCATAGGGGAAGACACGAGAAGCAAACAGATGTCTTAAGCAGAAACTTTCCCGAGCACAGAAAATAACCACTGTGGAGGGAAAGGGAGAATAAAGTCTGCAGAGGCCATCAGCTAAGGGAGGGTGGAGGGAGGACGGGCAGGGAAGGGTGTGTGAAGATCATAGGGTGTGGGGGAACAGAATAGCCATGTGGGCTCAAAGAATGTTCCATTCTGTGTTAGGTGAACTGGGAAGGGGTGTTGAAGGACTTGAAGAGAGAAGATCTCAGTCTGCCCAGGTCTTGGCAGTCTTGGCAAAGAAACTCAACTCTTTCATCCACGGCCCAAAAGCCTAGTGAGGGACTGCTCACATTCTCACAGACACCCTGGGCCCTCAACATTCCCCAAACCGGCTTTCTCTGTGCATCTAACTCTTCCTCGCTGCCTCGTCTAAACACACTGCCGATGTCGCTATGGATACATCCCTCCATAGCTCCTTAACCCCCTCTAGTACCTTCCTTCAGCCCATTGCCTTTGAGATATGTCTTTCAAGTGTGTCCTTTAAAATTCTTTATTCTGGTGTCTTGTGTATGCTAGGCAAGTACTTGACCGCTGAACTACACCCCAGGCCCATTATACCCATCTCAGGTCTGATTACTGTAGATAGTGCTTTGAAACGTCTTATTCATCTGGGTACTCATTGCATGTCAACTGTTTGTGTAGGGGTGGGAAGAGGTGAGCCCTCTCTGCATCCATCCTAAGGGTGACAACCTCCATGCTTCCTCCATGAGATGGGTGGACAGGTGTTGCGGTCTGAACATGAAATGTTCTCCATAGGCTCAAGTGTTTGAACCCTTGGTCCCCAGTAGGTGGCACTGTTTAGGAAGACTGTAGAACCTTTAGGAAGTGGATTTGCGGTGGAGAAAGTGGGTCACTAGAAGCAGGTATTGAGTTTTCACAGCCTGAATCCACTCCACTTCCTGTTCGCGCTCTCCTCTTCCTATGTAGATGCAATGTGGCCATCCAGCCTTCTGCTCCTATCATCAATTCTGTCATGGCTTCCCTGTCATGATGGACTGCATCGCTCTGGAGTTGTAAGCCAAAATAAACTCTCCCTTAAAGTTCCTTTGTTAGGGCGTTTTATCACCATAGCAAGAAAGTAGCTAAGGCTATGGTTAACAAGAGCCAAGCATGATACATTTTGTTTGATCAAAGTTTTATAGGACCTAAAACCCCTCAGAAATGAAGACCAAGGGCACAGAGAACTGTTTTTTATTAATATTTTTTAATTGTGTGTGCCTGTGTGGTATGTGGCTACTTTAGCATGGCACAGTGTTTCTGGTTTTTGGTTGAGACAGGGTCTCATATAGCCTAGGCTGGCCTCAAACTTGCTAAGTAGCTGAGGCTGGCCTTCATGTTCCTAACTGTACCTTCCAAGTGCTGGATTGCAGATGGGAGTCATCACGCCTGACTGGAGGGAGCTAATGTGATAGAGGATGGAAAAGCCCAGAAAAGCCCCTGTTGTGATTCTCCCTGGCCTCTCAGTGCAGTGTTATCTGCTGGAGCTTAAGCAGGGACCTTCTGGGATAACGGCTCAAGGGGGAAGGAATGGAGTCGTCTTTCCAGGTTTCATCCCTGGCATTTGAGGAAAGGACTTCCAGTTCCTACACTCGCCTTGGGAAAGAGGAACCGTATTTTCAAGGACGCAGTCAATAGGAGAGCAGAGGGTCAGGTTCACCACCTCTGATAGCTTCCAAACCCTGTTAGCCCAAAGTGTCTGAAGTTCCCTTCCCTGGAGTGACATTAATTTCTCTACCCTTTAATACAAAAGCGAAGCGACTTCTCTTAAACTTGAAAAAGAAAAAAAAAAGATGCTTAGAACGACAAGAAAATGTCTGGGGAAAAAGTCTAGGAATGTGGTACAGATGAGATTTAAAACAGACCAGTTACAGGAACTGCAAGAAAAAGAGACCCCTGCAGGAGAAGAGCAGCCACCCAACCAGAGAGGGCGACGGTGAGCGTCAGGAGAATGGGATTTCAAGTCGGGGGAGGAAGGGGCTGATTTCCAACACTAGTGTCAAGACTGGTCTTTAAAACAACCACGGTGTCTAGGGTCAGTTTGCCTAGCCTGCAAGAAGTTCTGGGTCCAGTCTCCATCCCCACAATAAATAAATAAATAAATACATGAACAAGATCAAAACTAAATAAAAAGGATGGATTCTTGTTTTGTTCTTTACCTCAAAGAATATTACGAGTAATTATAAAATGCAGAAATATTTTGCATGTATGGCGGGAAAATATTTCCAGGGACCCCCAAGTAAACTGGGACCTATAAAGGGAAGGACAAATAGACACAGACGTAGGCAGAGTTTTTCATCAGGACCACTAGTCAGCTCTGTCCTGCCAGCCAGCTTTCAAATAATCATACAGAGACTTAATGTTAATTATAAATTCTCAGCCAATAGCTTAGGCTTGTTACTAACTAGCTCTTACAACTTAAATTAACCTCTATTTTTATCCTTGATCTCTCATGTGGCTCAGTACCTTATCTCAGTATGGCATGTTCATCTCCTACTTCCTCTGTACCAGGTTCATGACTCCGGAGACTCAGCCCTTCTTCCCAGCATCCTCTGAGCCTGCCTCTCCTGCTCAGTCTCTTTCTGCTCAGCTCTAGGCCAGTCAGTTCTTTATTAACCAATGAGAGTAATACACATTTAAAGTGTACAAAGACTGTAGAAATGGCTCAGTGGTTAAGAGCAGTTGTCTGTCTTACAGACGACCCATGTTTGATTCCCAGCACCCACATGGTGGTTCAGGACCACAATAACTCCAGTCCCAGAGGATCTGACACCCTCTTCTACCCCCACAGGCACCAAGCATATGTGTGATGTACACAGATATACATGCAGCCAAAAACACTCACACAGAAAATAAAATGAATACATCTAATTTAAATTTAAAAAAAAAACAAACTAAAAAGTAACTATTTTGCCAGTCAGCTTTTCCTTGGCTGCCTTGCTCTGCAGTGGAGATAACAATTTCGTCACAGTTTTCAAAAATGTCAAAATACAAATAAAGACTCTCAAAACATGTGACAAATGCTGGTTCCTGTGTGCAGCAATGTCTTTAAAATTGCTATAAGTCACTGAGGGGTTGGTGGCATACGTCTTTAATTCTGGCAAACGGGAGATATACGTGGATCTCTGAGTTAAAAACCAGCCTGGTTTACATAGTGAGTTCCAGGACATCCAGGGCTACACGGGGCAGCCCTGTGTTGAAAAACACACAACAAAGCAAACAAAACCAAACCCACTTGCTGTGACACAGAGGTGGTAAACAGCTACTGGAAGGAGACTAGAGACCAGCGGGCTGTGCACATATGCTCATCAGTAAGCTTTACCCAAATACGGATGAGACCAGTGAAACAACACCTGTGCGTGCGTGCGTGCGTGTGTGTGTGTGTGTGTGTGTGTGTGTGTGTGTGCATGCGTGTGAGCCTGTGTGCACCCTTGAAAGTGGAGGCCAGACGCTGCCGATAACATCTTTCTCAGTTGCTCCCCACCTTAGTTTTTGATGCTGGGTCTCTCTCTCTCTCTCTCTCTCTCTCTCTCTCTCTCTCTCTCTCTCTCTCTCTCTCTCCCACACACACACACACACACACACACACACTTCTTCTTTGAATCTGGAACCCAGTAGCTCAGCTAGACTCCCAGAGGTTCATTTACAATGCCCCAGAGATCCCCGTGCCTCCTCTACCACTCTACAGGCCTGCAGGTCTACATGCTTGTGTGGCAAGCACTTTGCCAACTGAGACATCTCCCGGGTCCCACTGTTAGCTTTTATACTCAGATTCGAAGGCTAGAATACCAAGAGTGCTCGTGGTGGTGCAGCCTACAAAGCTTTACTTAATTGATTTGTGATCCCACGTCTGGGTGTAGAACTAAATAAACAGAAACGGGATTTGGAAACGATTTCCATAGTCACTGCAGAAATGATCTTGAAAGCAATCTAAATGTGCAGTAACAGATGGAAGGATGAAGGAAGTGTAGTGTCTTTGCACTCCGGATGGAAATCCTGCCACGTGCTATAACATGAAGGGATATTAAGTCATAATGTGATCTACAATAAGCCAGTCCCGAAGTCCGATGCTGGGTGACTCCACTTCAGTGAGGTCAAACTCGTACACAGCACAGCTGTGGCCACCAGAGCTGGGGAGGCTAAAAATGATGCATTTATTGACATCCACTATATGTTGTCTTTTTCTTTCATTGAAATTAGTTTTATCAGTGTATATTAGTTACACATAAGAAAGGGCACCATTGTAATATTTTAGTCCATACATATAACGCCCTTTGGTCACATGCACCCTCCACTATTCTTTCCTGCCCTACCATCCCCTCCCCTTCCCTAGCAGCCACCCGTGTACTTCCCTGTCTCCACTCAAACCTCCAGAAACTCCATACATGAGTGAAAACATGATATTTGCTTTTTTTTTTTTGTCCCTTTGTTGTGCTTAACATGATGATCTCTAGATCAACCCATTTTCCTGCAGGCAACACAGTTTCTTTACAGCAGAGTACTCTGTAGTAGGAGGCCGCTTGTTTTGTTCCCAGCTGTTCAGCCCGGAAATAATCACACAGAAACCATATTATTTACAATACTCTTTGGCCAATAGCTTAAGCATATTTATGGCTAACTCATATCTTAAATTCACCCATCTCTGTTAATCAGTGTATTGCCACAAGGCTGTGGCTTACCGGGTAAAGTTCCTGCATCTGTCTCCGGTGGTGGGGCCACATGACTTCTCCTGACTCCGCCTCCTTTCTCCCAGCATTCAGTTTAGTCCCCCCCCCCCCCGCCTAGTTCTGCTCTACCCTATCACAGGCCCCAAACAGCTTCTTTATTAGGCAATGGTATTCACAGCACACAGAGGGGCACCCCACTCTCTCATACTCACCTTTCTCCCCAAGGGCAGTCTGCTTTATTCAAGACATGGTATAAAGTCCTCTATACTTACTTCTTCAGTTGAAGTTCAACAAGCCAGAGACAGAGCTGGCACTAGGGAGTGGCAATCTACATGTCATTACAGCCACGGGCACATCACTGAATTCCATACCTGCACGAATGTGAAAACAGCCACCATAAACGTGTGTGCAGATATCTCTGTTGCCTTTACTTTTGAATCCTTTCGGGCAAATACTTTGAAGTGTCGTAGCTAGATCATGTAGTATTTAGGATTGGCATTCTTCTGAGCCCTAATGTTAAGGCACCATGTTCAAAACTGTTTATGGTGACACACGCCTTTAATCCCAGCACTCAGGAGGCAGAGGCAAGTAGATCCCTGTAAGTTTGAGGCCAGCCTGTTCTACATAGTGAGTTCCCAGATAGTCAGGTCTACAGAGTAAGACCCTGTCACAATAAATAAAGCAAAATAATTTCACACAAAACAACACATTGTTAAGACCACCAAAATGAAAGCAGGAGGTAGGTAGACGGCCGATTAAGAAATCCAGATGGAAACTTTCATTCGGTTTCTGCCCTCTAGTGGACAAAAGGACAACTCCACTGTTTGTCTTAGAATATGAGGTTAGTTTTTCCTCCTTCCCGTTTAACCACAAGGATGAGTATTTACTATAGGTCTACAGATATTTTTCACAAATTCACCATGTAAGCCTCATTTCTGACAAGGCTGTCCTGCATCTTCAGAACAAGTTCCACGCCTGCATTCTGTTAGTGTCTGCTCTTCTTCACAATTCGTATTTCAGCTTTCAAGGGCCCCTGTGACTTCACTGGGTCCCCCCATAACTGCAGGTATCCCTTATCTTAAAGGCAGTTTCTTAGCAAGCTTCATTCTGTTTGTGAGCTTAAATCGCCACACCCCCCAGGTGCCTGTGGCTAAGCCTCCATCCAGAGAGAATATCTTGTTCCCCACACTTCCCGTCTTCAGTGGTTTGAATTTCATCTTTCAGTTTGACTCCACAGAGCTGTACAACCTGAAACTGCCTTCAAGTAAGGAATAAAAGGTGTGTATTGTAGGGGGGAAGCTTGGGGGAGGAGTTAGCCAGGCAGCAGCAGAGGTGGCGGTGGTGACAGTGGTGGTGGTGGTGTATCCTGTAAACCTAGCATTTGGGAGGCAGAGACAGGTAGATCTCATTGGGAGATTCCATCTCCTCAGATATTTCCACTTCAATATTCATGTCAAAGACAATTTTATTTTATTTGGTTTTGTTTTCTTTTTTTCTTTTTTCTTTTTTCTTTTCTTTCTTTCTTTTTTTTTTTGAGACAGGGTTTCTCCGTATAACAGTCCTGACTGTCTTAGAACTCGCTTGTGGACCAAGCTGGTCTCGAATTCAGAGATCCACTTGTCTCTGTCTCCTGAGTACTGGGATCGAAGGCCTGTACCACCACTGCCTGGCAAAGACAATTTTTATAACTCAAGAAAAGAAAGAAAAAGAATGAAGACATTTCCCAAAAAGCCTTCCTCCTCATCTTCTTTTTCAACGAAAAAAAAAAAAAACTGTTTCTGCAATAAAAAGTCTTGGCTTTAAAGATTATTTATGCTCTTAGGTTAAAAAAAAAGCCATTTGGAGAAACTCTGAATCTTTCTGTCTTCTGAAAGAGTCCCTCAGGTCACCGACCTCAGTGGCAGGAAGGGTGTGGCACCAGGTTTCACAGTCCCAGCCTCTTGGGACAGTGTCCACTCTCTGCTCTGAGGACTTAGTTCTGCTTGGGGAAACAGCTCAGTCATCAAACTACTTGCCACAAAAGCACAAGGCCCTAAGTTTGACCTTCACTTTCAAAACCGGACGTGGTAGTGTGTGCTGTGACTCCAACACTGGGACATGGGGCTGGGCGGTCCCTGGAGCTTGCTAACCGGTTGGTCTAGGTGACTTGGAGAGCTCCAGACACTAAGAAGCAGTACTAATCTCTGGCTTCCACGCTTGAATGCATATGTGTACACACACACACACACACACACACACACACACGCACGCGCGCACACGCACACACCCCAGCTCTGGAAAGAGGGACCAGGAGTGTGTACCCCAGTCGATGAGGGTCTTCAGAAGGGATTTATGGTGGTTTGAATTCTATGGCCCCCATAGAATGGAATGCTTAAGGTGGTGGTACTTTTTGAAAGGATTATGAGGCGTAGCCTTGTAGGAGAAGGTGTGTCACTGGGGGTGGATTTTGAGGTTTCAAAGGCCCATTCCAGGCCCAGTGTCTCTCTTCCTGCTGCCTGTGGGTCCAGATGTAGAACTCTCGGCTCCTTCTCCAGCACCATGTCTGCCTGCATGCTACCATGCTCCCCACCAAGATGATAATGAACTAAACCTCTGACACTAGCTGCAATTAAATGCTTTTTTTAATAAGAGTTGCCATGGTCGTGGTGTCTCTTCACTGCGACAGAACAACACCGTGACACGGATCTGGCTCTTTCCAGCCAGTGCCAAGCAATAGACATCTTGGGACAAATGGCACAAGAAGCACAAGAAGAGGGAGGTGAGAGAAAGCCCTACCGTAAGAAGTGCAAGTATGAAGGGTGAGTTGGGACGGCCTGCTCCAACGCTGATTGGCCCTTGTTGTATACACAGTCCGAGTGCGAGGAGGCAATAAGAGCCCTAAGGTTGGATGTGGGGAACTTTTTCTGGGGCTCTGAGTGTTATACTCGCAAAACGAGGATCACTGATGCTGTCTACAGTGCATCCAGTAATGAGCTGGTTCGTGCCAAGACCCTGGTGAAGAACTGCTTGCTTGTTGACCGCATACCACACCAACAGTGTGCGAGTCCCACAATGCACTGCGCCTGGGCCGCAAGAAGGGAATCAAGCTAAACAAGAAAACTATCAAAGGAAATTTAAAAGAAATACGATGAAAGGAAACAAAAGCCCAAACCAGCAGTCTGCTGGAGGAGCAGTTCCATCAGGGCAAACGTCTTGCCTGCATTGCCTGCATTGCCTCTAGACCAGGGCAGCATGGCAAAGCAGAGAGCTATGGGCTAGAAGGCAAAGAGCTGGGATTCTAGCTGAGGAAAATCAAAGCGTGGGAAGGCAAACAAACCATCATTCATAGCTCATGTAATAAAGGTGTTTATGGTTCTACTTAAAAAAAAAAAAAAGACGGCGTAGGCAGAGTGGCCCTGGTGAAGCCGTTCAAGCTGCTGGGACACCTGAGCAACCTTTGTCCCTAGTCCCTTCATCCCACAGGGTTCTCTGAAGTACAAAAGGACCAGGTTCTGGAAAGGACGGCAGTCCTTGCCCAGTGGCCAGGACCCCTTCTGGTGCACAGAGGAGTAATGAGATGATGCGCTGCCCCAGGTACCAACTTCTGTCGCACAGCGTTGGATGATGTAGCTGGAGTTCCTGAACGGACTGCCCAGACAGGAAAGGGAAATCTAGCATGTGGGATCCTTGGCTGGCTGCTATGGAAAAGAGAATTTGGAAAATTTAGAATAATTCCACAGTAGGCTTCGTTTTCCCAGAGGAAGTATGTCTCTTTCTTCATCTATGTGTAAATTTCGAGAAGAGACTCTATCCAGGTCACAAGCACTCCCATGTCACAACAAGGAAGCCAGTTTCGGCAGGGTGAGTGTCTTGTCCTGTGATTAGAGTCACATCTTAATGCTCTTAGGCGTTCAGTGTCCTCATCCCGAGCTGTAGCAAGTTGTTAGCATAGTACTTCCTGGGAAAGAAAAACGAGATTGCGTGCATCTAGGGTCGCACCGGCTCTTTAAGTTACTGAAGATGCTAAACTCTATTTTCATTAGTAAACCTATTTGATTAGGGGCCTCGGAGGATGGCTGGCCAGCAAAATGCTTGCCCCAGCACTGATGTAAAAAGCCACACAGGCAGTTTGCCTCTGTAACTACAGTCTGGGAGGAAGGAGACAAAAGGACCCCTGGGGCCTGTGGACCAGCCACTGAGCTCCAGGTTCAGTGAAAGACCCTGACTTTCACTGAAAGTGACTGAGGGAGACACTGGCCGCCACAAGCCCATTCACGTGTACACATGTGTGCGTGCTCCTCTACAAAACATGTTCACACACAAACCAATAAACAAAAGTGTGATCAAAGGCTACCCACCATAGGCGACATTTGTCCTGATGAAAATTTACATCTTGCCGTTCTGAACGATCCTGGGAACTGAAAACTTAAAGTAGTAACCGTTGTTTTTAACGCCACAGGCAGGATGTGTGAGGGATTCAGGGAAATCACTCTGCTACGGGTTCTCCGGGCAGCAAACCACAGAGGAACAAACACAGGAACAGAAGATGGTAGCCGAGCAGGAACACAGCCTGCTCTGCCCGAGCAAAGCCACCGCCAGCAACCACAGATCTTTCTGAAATATTCCAGGAAAATTAGCTATCCAGCTTTCTCTGGCTCTTCCATAGACCTGAGCCTCCTTCCCAAACCCTGCCGACTGGGCTGGAGACCAAAACACATGGAGAAGGGCCGTGTCTGGTGCTGTGCTATAAGAACGAAATGGGGAGGCTGAAAAGTCTCAAGACCTCTGTCTTTCTCAGAGATGCTCATAACTGCCAGGGCACTGGGGTTTTGTCTACTTATATTATTTATGTGTTTAACTCCTCTCCCTCCCTCCCTCCCTCCCTCCCTCCCTCTCTCTCTCTTCTCTCTCTCTTCTCTCTCTCTCTCTCTCTCTTTCTCTCTCTCTTTCTCTCTCTCTCTCTCTCTGTGTGTGTGTGTGTGTGTGTGTGTCCCAGGGCTTTCTGCACATGAGGCTTTTATTCTTCCCCTAAGCGACACTCCTGACTTTGTGCTCTTTTCAACCCAGTTTCTTACTGGTTTCTCTGTAGCTTTGAAGCCTGTCCTGGCACTTGCTCTGTAGCCCCATGCTGGCCTCGAACTCACAGAGATCTGCCTGCCTCTGCCTTCCAAGTGATGGGATTAAAGGCTAGTTTTGTTTTTTAAAACGGGGTCTCCCCATGTATCTCTTGCTGGCCTGAAACTCACTCAGAAGACCAAAATGGCCTCGAATTCACGGAGATCATGGACCCGTGAAATCCATGATCTGTGCCTCCTGAGGGCTGGGTTAAAGGTGCACACCACCATGCCTGTCTCATTTGCTTCTTAATGGAGTTATGTTTAAAACTATTTAAGATTTTTTTAATGTGTTTGTGTGTTATTAGTTTGTATGTGTATGTCCAGAAGTCAAGAAAGAGTATTGACCCCTGAAGCTGGAGTTACAGGCAGTTGGGAACCACCTGGTGTGACTGATATTGGTGCTGGGAGGTAAATTTGGTCCTCTAGGAGAGAAACAAGGGCTCTTGGCATTAAAACACCTCCCTTAACGGGTCCTATAAGGAGGAGACAGCATCCTTCAAATTCTGCCAGGGTTCATTCCTTGTCCCCTCACTAGGAAATCCTTTGCTTGATCTGAGGTCATAAAATCATGTTTTGGTTTGGTTTGGTTTGGTTTTTTGCTGGGTGTGGTGGCACAGGCCTTTCATCGCAGCACTCCTGAGGTGAAGGCAGGTAGAGAGCTCTATGAGCTCGAGGCCAGCCTGGTCTACAAAGCAAGTTCTAGGACAGCCAGGGCTGTTACACAGAGAAACCCCGCCTTGAAAAACCAAAATGTCAAAAACAAACAAAAAACAAAAATTTTAGCTTTAGGTCTTGCCTGGCGTCTTAGTTTCCTTCCTAGTGCTGTGATAAACACCAGCCCAGAAGCAGGGTGGGGAAGGAAGGCTTATTTCATCTTACAGTTTATATGAAGTCCATCCTGAAGGGAAGTCAAGGCAGGAAGGTGGAAACCGTAGCTCAGCAGAGACCATAGAGGAATGCTGCTTACTGGCTTGTTCCCTATGGGTCATTTAGCTTGATATACAGCCCTGTAACTGGAGGTTTCTCTTCTACCTGCCGGTTCCCAAATAACCACTCTGAGACTTAATATTAATTACAAACTGTTTTACCTATTAGTTCAGGCTTCTTATTAGCCAACTCTTACAACTTAAATTAACCCATTCCTATTATTCTATATTTAACCACGAGGCTCATGGCTTGTTACCTCACATCTTACTTCTCTGGCAGCTGCTGGCATCTCCCTGACACTCCCTTCTTTCTCCCTGTCTCTGTTTGGATTTCCTGCCTAGCTATATTCTCCCCTGACATGGGCCAAAACAACTTCTTTATTAACCAATGGTAATAAAATATATTTATAACATACAGAGAGGCATCCCATATCACAACCCAAAGCCATCTGCCTGGGAATGGCACCACGCACAGTGGGCTGGGTTGTCCTAAATCAACTATTAATCAAGGAAATGCCCTACAGACTTGCCTACTGGGCAATATTACCAAGGCGTTTTCTCAATCGAAGGTTCTTCTTCCTGGCTTGTGCCCAGTTGACTAACAAACAAAAACCAACCAGCATACATATATTTACTTTCCATTTAAAAATAATTTTTATGTAGTGTAAGGTAAGAGTCAAGATTCAGTTTCTGAGCTAGGATATAGCATGGATGTTAGATTGTTTTCAGAGATGGGGGTAGAGGAGAGAGAAAGAGGAAAGAAAGAAAAAAAAAGAAAGAAAAGTAAGGTATGTAGATCGATTTACTTTCCAAACGATTGCCCACTAGGGAACATTTAAAGTTTCCCTTTACAGAGGCCCAATAAGGCCAGAAAAAAAGATATCTGAAATATTAGGAGTCAGTGGAAACGTTCCCTCAGACAGGGAAGAGACACAGTCTTTGTACAGAATCACAGGCTAGTTTTGAACAACCTGCATGGTTGGGAAGTTTCAAAGCTTGCGTGAGGTTTAAATAGGCTCGGGCTGGTAGTACTACTTGGTGTTTAGTTAGTAGCACGTGGAAATCTTCCCTAGTTGGTACCGTCATCCTAACCTCAGATTATTCCTGCAGGTAACTTCCCATCCAGGTGCTACGGCACACACTTGCAGTCCCAGCTACTCTTAGCTGCCCCTCAGCACAGTCTTGGTTCACTGATAGCAGAAAAGTCAGGGTAATGCTATGTTGTTGAAACTCTCCCCCTGGAGCTTCCAGAAACCTCTATGGTGCAAGGGTAAACCAAGCACTGCCAGATAGCTCAGGGAGGCACTGTGCAGCAGAACTGCCTAGAATATACGGGCATAGACCGCCAGGAAAAGCGATGTTAGCAGCTGACTGCAGTTACTCAGCTGGCCCATGCGGCGACTCAAAGGGCGGCTCTCTTGCTCCCTCTAGTGGCACACCAGAACATTGACTTTTGTTACAGAAGCGCTTTGGGGGCCCATTTCTCTTGAAAAAGAGCCAAATTCTAATTTTCGTAGACTGCTAGCACCGTGCCCCCAATTCTGGTCTATGTGGGACCAGATTTTATTTGCAAATGTACCTCTTTTGCTTGTGGAACGAGTTAAAATGACATCTGATTGCGTGGTGCCCTTTAAGAGAACACGAGAAATTCATTCGTGGCTAGCGAGGAGAGCAGCCCATGTGAGAACGGAGGCAGAGCCTGGGACAGTGCTGCTATAAGCCAAGGAGAGGATTGCTAGCACTGACCAGCAGTGAGCAAGGGGGACCGGAAGTGAGCTCCTTCTGTTTTTAACCCAGTGTGGCCTTTAACATCTTGTTTATAGTCTCCTGGCGATTCTCCAAATCAAGAGGTTAACATTCCTGCAGTGTTTAAAGCCACCTAACTTTGTGGTAATTTGTTGTGGTAATTAATAAACCCCAAATATGGCATCATTAAATATGTAGTTGCAGGGGCTGGGGAGATAAGCCAGTGGGCACAGGCGTGAGGACCTGGGTTCTGATCGCTAACACCCACAGATGCAGTCGGATCCCAGGGGCTCTATGGGCAGCCGATCCAGCGGAAATGGTGAGCTTCTGGTTCAGTGAGAGGCCCTGTCTCAAAATAAGACAGGAGTTGAAGGAGATATGAAGTGCACGCTTATGCACGTGCACACACACATACGCGCACACACACATACATCACTATCACCTCACAAAAATGTCTAGTTGCAGTCTGTGGATAATCATCTCATCAAACCCATGACTGGCAAGAAGCAAGACTCTATGGAGAGCTGTGCTAAAAACACACGGTGCTAGAAGACCCTAAAATGCTAATCCCTGTCTTCAGCTCCCTGCACACCACCGTCTTCTAGATGTGTATTTTTAGTATTGAATAAAATGTATAATCTTCATCTCTTTGCTTTCAAAGAGTCACGAAGCCATTATGCTTTTATTATAATGTGTCTAATTGCAGCCCCTCTCTGAATCATGAGCTCCCCTCCCCCCCACCCCGAGGATTATCGTCTTCGCTGATAGCTATGAAATACCCAACAGTCTCTGTCCAGGCTTCATTCTTTATCTCCTTTTGGTATTATTTTGGGCTCCCATCACCAATAAAACAAAATTTCTCATTCACTGGTGTCCAGTTCATGCTCTGAATGCCGTGACTAATGGGAAACTGACTCTTCTTCCCCATTTATTCCTCACGTTTCTATCCATATCCATGTGGATTTTGTATTTGTGTGAATTTCAATAGAGATTAATGTGCCAGCCACCACACAGGGAACTGTAAACAGAGACTGCTCTTTTGTTTCCTGGCCACCCAGACCCGAATAATCACACAGAAACTATATTAATTACAACACTGTTTGACCTATTAGCTCAGGTTTCTTATTAACTAACTCTTACATCTTAAATTAACCCATTTCTGTCAGTCTTTGTATCGCCATGCGGCTGTGGCTTACTGGAAAGGTTCCGAGCATCTATATCCTTTGGCAGCTACATGGTGTCTCTTTGATTCTGCCTTCTCTCTCTATCTCTTCCAGCCTCCTATATTCTGCCCTTTCATAGGCCAAAGCAGCTTTATTCATTAGCCAATAAGAACAACACATATACAGAAGGACCTCCCACACCAGGGAACAAAGGGTATAGCAAGCACAATGGTGAGTGGAGTGCCACATAGGTTCATCCTGACACATGCATATATGAGGGAAAGACATCTTAAGAGAGGCCACACTTCTCTTAGAGAGAATGAATGGACCATGTGGTTAGTTAGCCCAGAAATGGAGAGTCAGAGGTGAGGGGTGATAATTTACAACCTGGTAAAGATGCCTGTGAAAGAAGTAATGGCATTCGGTGGTAGTCAGAGAATTCAAGGAAAAGGTCAGACCTGAGATTCACACTGGACTTCATTAGTAGTTGAAGAGCTGTGGTGGAATTGATGAGCTGGCTCACAGGGAACCCACTGCGTGGGAGGTGCAGGAACCGAAGGTGCTGTGGGTGACATTGGTAGCCTGAAGGATTGTAGAATAAGAGAATCAGCTGGGTCGGAGTGGTCAGTCAAAAGGGAGTGGAGAAATACAGACTCAGGCAGCAGAGTGGCCCAGCATGCATGAAGTAAGTGTGCACCTCTAAGTGTGTCCTCTAAGAGGACTGACAGGTGGGATGGCAGCTGAGGAGGAACGGCCTGAATGCATACGGCTCCATCCAGCAGGCTGGGGACCCAGATGGAACAGAGGTGGAAAAGAGAAGGCCACCCAGCACGCAGGGGCTCGGTTCTTCCTGAGTGTGTGTGCCTGTTGCGGCTGCTGTTATGGGGAACATCAGATCTGGCTCATCCAGTCTTTCAACTCAGACTCAACTGGTGACAGCTAGGAGTTTCCAGATGGTCATGGATCCCCTTTGCTCTGAGGCTTGCTAAGGCTCAGGGTACCAGGTTCTCTACTTTTCCAATGTGCCAACGGCCAGTGTGGGACCACACAGCCTCTGGTCATGCACCAAAAGGAGTCTGTCTTGCTGCCGCTTGAGGATTAGCTAATGGTTTTCACGCATCTGACCTCTCTTGCCTGATTCCTTATTTCCCTCTGCATGTGTATTTTCCAGAAGTCTATAAAATCTCAGCCCCTGAAGCATCGTCGTAATGTTCAGGAACTCATTCGCCAACTTTCTTGTAAGCTGAGAACGATCGTGGAACTGATTCCACAGTCGTAAACTGAGAGCGCTCGCAGAACTGTCTCCACAATCGTAAGCAGAGAGCGATCGCAGAACTGTCTCGGGCCTCTGCAGCAGGCTGGTGGAGGAGGAATCGGGACTCTGTGTCACATTTGGCCCCATACTTATTTCCCCACTGCACTTGAAGATACTTGAGAATGTAGAAACAAATTAGTGGTGACAGAACACACGGTACGGGGTGGTCCTTACCTTTTTCTAAGGCCATTCTGTTCTGTGGACAAAAAGGGGTGGGCATTTGGATGTGTGTCAGACTTCTTCGTTAAAACATCGATATTTGGAGCATATTTGGAACTACATTTAGTGTACAGATGGGACTAGCAAACTGTGACAAAGCCCCACCAGCCTCCCAGTTTCTGTGCCTTTACACGAGTCCAGGACTTTGGAGTTTTTTTGTTTGTTTGTTTATGGTTTTTTTTGTTTTTTGTTTTTTGCTTTTGTTTTATTTTTTTTGTAACTTTACCTAGTTGTTGACAGAATTCTGAGAAATGATGATTTTGTTGGAGTGAGAGGCACGGGGCCCTAAACTCATGAGAGATCAAGTTCATCCCGCCTATCCCCCCCCCCCCTCCATCAAAGTCCAAGCCAGGGGTGCCTCCTGGTCTCCATGACAACTGCTGAGACATCCGGAGACTGCCTCCAATTGAGGAGGGAGGCAAGACTCTAAGCAGCATGGAGTCTGCTCTCTCTGGAATTCTCCCACAAACCTAGCCAGGCCCAGCTGTGAGCATTACCCCTATCGTTTTCCCATGCACACCCTGCACTTGTCTGTCCTTTGTTCTCTGAGCCCACACTGAACCCTTGCTGCCTGCTGAGATGGTACCCGGCTCAGGAGGCACCCTGGAATGCCCAGGTCCTGTTTAGGAGTGGGGTAGCCTCAAGTCCTGGGACCCTGTTCCGTCAAGCCACTGGGTGTGCTGGGCCATCTAGTCCACCATCTCTGGTGGAGAGCTAGGAACAGTTGTGGAAACATTGATTCCTTCTGAAATGCTGAACTGGCAGTGCATTTTGAAGGCTTCCTCCCTGTGACTTCCAGAAGTCTTTCTGAGCTACCCATAGAGATGTCAGTTCCATAGTCTTGTTCTGGCCTAGGATTATGGGGATGTGCTGTTGTGGGCCTCAGGCCTCTAACTCTGTAGTGGGCCTCTAAGTAGGATTCATGTCAGAGCCTCACCCTTCTCCCTTAGTCCCTTGGAACCTTATCTGGCTGTGATAGATTCCTCTTTTACAACATGGTGATAAAAATGACCTCCTAAGGCTTTATGAGTACTTAAGCAAGCTTTACTAAGTGCTACAGAACAGGGCAAAGTCTGTGACCTCTGTTAGTGTTTGCAGTCTACCATGTGGCTGTCTAAAGGGATTTATTTGGTAACATAAGCTTTATAAAACCTCAGGCCTCACTATGTCACAGTCTATTGTTATTGCCTTATAAAGTACCTGGAATGCTGTAACCACAGCAGGATAAAGGCACAGGCTCCAGAAAGAGGGAAAACAAGGACACTGGTAAGATAGAATTATCAGTGGCCAAACTTACACTGTTGTGTACACTGTCCTGATGTGGGATTCCCCTCTGTATGTTATGAATATGTTTATTCATATGTTTATGAATAGAGAGACAACAGGTGGAGTTAAAGAGATGCCATGTAGCTGCTGAAGCAGAGAGATGCCTGGGAACCTTACTGGTAGGCCACAGCCTAGTGGTGATACACAAAATAATAGGGTTAATTTAAGATGTAAGAGCTAGTTAATAAGAAGCCAGAGCTAATAGGCCAAATGGTGTTGTAATATAGTTTCTGTGTGATTATTTGGGTTTCCGCAGCCGGGAAATGAATGAGCAGTCTCCACTTAAAAATCGCACCCAAATAGCTTGGGCTAACATGCATGGCCTGCCACCAACTTCAGATCCGGGCCCTTGTACACCCACTCGGAGTTAGGAGGAAAGTAGCTGAGAGCACACCAGCAGCTCAGCACTCTCTGCCTGGGCAACTGGCTGGATCATGTCTGCTAGGCATCCACAGGCAGGAGAGCATGGCAGATTCCCCGTACACAGAGATATTTCCAGGCCAAGCAGAGTGCTGCATGGCAGATTTAACTTTTACTCAGACAAAAAGGGTTTATGTGCTGCATGGTGCTTCCCAGAGTTGAGGTGGTGACCATGGCTCCTACCCAGCAGTCCCCGAGTTGGTAGTAAATGTACCGCCACCATATTGAAAGACCAAGAGAGGTGAAGCCAGCATCCAGGGCTGCCACAACCACACTGCTTATCATTTTAAAATGCTCCTTGTCAGAAAAGGATTTCAGATACACAATAGGACATATTCAGATATAAAAGACCTCAAAAAGAGACACAATGTGCTTAAAAATGTATGTAGGCTTGGGAGGGGGGGGGGAAAGGGTATAGACAGTTATAAAAAGAAGTAAAGTCTTTAAGGAGGCAGTAAAAGTAATATAAAAGAGTACACAGTCATAGATTAAAGGAGTAAAGAAAAATAAGCCATATAAAGATGGAAAACACACAGAGAGTCTGGATTATACATATTATTGTGTTTTCTTTGAATTTTTGACCAAAGAGAGACATTTGATTCTGGGGGCTGCTAAGTTAAACCAACATAAAGGTATCATCACTTCAAAATTTGGGCCTAAGAATATGTTTCTTTTAAAAAGAGGTTGTTGACAGAAGTTTCTGTCCCGCAGTCATTCAGTCCCAAAGAAACATACAGAGGTCTACATTAATCATAAACTGATTGGCCTAGTAGCTCAGGTTTCTTATTAACTCTTATAACTTATATTAGCCCATAATACTTATCTGTGTTAGCCACGGGGAGTGGTACCTTTTTCGGCAAGGCAGTCACATCTTGCCTCCTCTGCATCCAGGTGACGACTGCAGACTGAAACTTTCCTTTTCCTATAATTCTCATTGCCACACCTCTACTTCCTGCCTGGTCGCTGTCACCCCACCTATACTTCCTACCTGGCTACTGGCCAATCAGCATTTTATTAAAAATAATACAAGTGACAGGATAAAAGACCATTGTCCCACAGCAAGAAGTTCTGCTTTTGTTTCCACAGAGGATGAGAACCTGTGGGTTCCTTCCAGGCTAATGTGGTTTGATGGAACAGAACAAGACCCCCTGAAAGGTCTCTATGAACCCTAAAAATATTTTGCCCAACAAACAGCAAAAAGGAGTTTAGAGAAAACTATGCCCAAATTCCCCAAATAATTGTTTATAAATGTTTGTTTTCATTTAAAGGGGGCTGGTTACAAGTGATTAATGGTCACAGTCAATTTCTAAAATAATAATAATAATAATAATAAGGGGATACGATATAGAGATGACTATTTTGCATTGGTATGGATTTTGATCTATTGTTACAGATTTCAGGTTGATTTTGTTACACTGTATGTATGTATATATATATATATCTTATTTAAGATATTGTTTATAGAGTTCATTTTAAAATGTAATATATAATTAAAAATTCCAGATTAATAATAGTCAAACTTGTAGCCATGTTAGTTAGGTTTTCTAGATGTACAGAGATGTATTTCAAATGGATAAGTATTCTTCAACCCTTTCAAAGACCCTTAAAATGTTTGAAGAACTTAGATTTTTCTCGACAGTGAGACATGTCTGCTTCTGGCAGCATCAATTACTTCACAGAGGTTTATGGGCATCGAAGAAACTCGTTATGAAATTTGACTTTAATGTGACAAGGCTAGCTATTTGGGCAAGAAACTGCTCTTGCCTGGACTGCTTGATGGAATGCTGTATGAATTGGACATGCAGGACCCACGGAAAAGAGACTGCTAAACTTTCCAAAAGACGAAATGGTCCTTCAGGGTTCCTGCTTCATAGAAGAAACTGTCAGACATTCTGCAGGATACAAAAGAAAGCAACTGATGAACTTTGCCAGTACAAGGCAAAACAAATCTTCAATTTTTCTGCTTTACTGAAAAGTTTGCAAGATACTATGGGCCTGTAGGCTGAAGATGGATGCCTCAACGTTACAGAAGAACTTTGTGTGACTGTCCAGGCAGCAAGATGTCTTGACGGAGTTGAAGAACAAATAGTAATAGTTATAGTTTTCTTTATTCATAACAAAAGATAATTAGATGCAAAACTTTAGACTCACAAAAATAGGATATTATTTTCCTTAATTTGCCGAATATAAATGGACTAAATATTGTAACTATAATTCTTGACAACTGTTTTGTATATGTAATTTTACTATATTAAAGTTAGAACTTTTTTTTATTTAGACAGAAAAGGGGAGATGTGGGACTCCCCTCTGTTTGCTATGAATATGTTTTATTACCATTGATTAATAAAGAAGTTGCTTCCGCCTACAACAGAGCAGAATGTAATCAGGCTGGAAGAGATACATATAGAAAGTAGGTGTAGTCAAAGAGATACCATGTAGTTGCCAAAGCAAAAAGATGTATGGGAACATTACTGTTAGGCCACAGCCTTGTGGTGATACACAAAATAATAGAAATGGGTTAATTTAAGATGTAAGAGTTAGTTATAAGAAGCCTAAGCTAGTAGGCCAAACAATGTTGCAATTAATATAGTTTCTGTATGATTATTTGGCAGCTGGAAAAAGAAAAAAGCAGTCTCTGTTTACACTGTCCAGTTTTTAATATTTGATTACTAGTGATTCTTCCTTTTTATTATTAGCAAAGGAATGCATGCAGAAACTGTTACTCTGACAAATTAACTGTGTTGCTAGTAACACTATGATTGGTGCTCTGTTTTATAATTTGTTTGATAATATACAAGACAGGGTTTGCCACTCTCTGTTGATCCCAATATGCAGTTGCACTGGTATATACTTGAAGCCATAATCTTAAAGGAGAAAAAGTGTGTGTTCATGAAGATGTGCCTGCAGGTGGTATTTGTAATCGAGAAAATCAGATAGAAACTGAGTATTCAACAGTAGAGTAATAGTCAAGTAAATATGATCCTCAAAATGAGAAATAAAAGACTATAAAAACCAGAATACATTAAGATGAAGAATATGTGATTGCTTTTAAAACTGGTTCATCTAGCATCACAATAATATTGTTGGGGCTGGAGAGAGCTCCGAGGTAGAATGTTGTCTACCATGCACAAGGCCTGGATTGTATACCCCATAAATAATAGTTTTAACAGTTACCAGAAGTTGAAAAATCTACCCAAAAGTCTTTTCCCATGAGGCCATTTATTTGGTTTCTTTGAACCTGTTCCAGGGAGAGCGCTTTTCTTAGTCTTCTCTTGTTCCTGTTCTCTGGCAGATCCTTTGCAGTCCTGGCTGATCTCCTACCACCATTTCATCACCATGTTGGACAAGGTTTTTCCAGAAGTTGGAAATCACTCACATCCATGAGTTAATGAGTCTTAGCTCCTTGGCTATCTTAAGAAAGGCGTCTTTGAAAGTGACTGATATTAAGGACGGGGCAGTACTTCTGTAGTCTTGTTTCTGATCTTAGTTGTTTGGTTGGAAGAGGAAATTGTGTTGTCTTGTTTTCATTTCTATCTTTAGTGTGTTTTCGGAGAATCTGTAAGGAGATTCCCATATCCTCAGGAAGAAGCCTTACAGCCCTGAGCTATTGCCAGGCAAAATGTCTGCAAAGTTAAGAGTCATCAACATGCCTTCTCCAAGCCCTGAAAAGCCTGCTGGGCTTCTCACAGGAAAGACAGAGTGGTGGGCATGCTGCGGTCAGGACCTGAACCCTCACTGGTGCAGCTCTGCCCACGATTTGACTGCTGAGATTCACAAGTCCAGGAGGCTCTGCACTGCTCCAGCAACTTTGTCTTGCTAACTTGCTTTAGTTACTTTCCTACTGCTGGGACAAAAAGCGACATAACCAAGCTAACTTTTTGTTGTTTTTTTGAAACAGGGTTTCTCTGCCCCAGATCTAGCTCTGTATACCAGGTGGCTTCGAATTTACATATCACCTGCCTCTGTCTCCTGAGTCTCCTGAGTGCTGGGATTAAAGGTGTGCACACCACTTCATTTATAAAAGAAAGCATTTAATTTGGGGCTTAGGGTTCCAGGGGGTAGTAGAGTCGGTGGCCATAATGGTAAGGAATTTGGCAGACAGCCATGATTGTGGAGCAGTAGCTGAGTGCTTACATTTGACCCACAAACAAGAGGCAGAGAGGGAGAGGGAGGGAGGGAAGTAGGGAGAGAAAGAGAGACTAAAGGTGCGAGCCACCACCGCCCAGCAAGATGCTATGTGTGTGCAAGTGTGGTGGAGACAGAAGAGGTTGTTGGATCCCCTAGAGCTGCGTTACAGTTGGTTGTGATCTGGGAACTGAGCTAAGGGTTCTCCAGCTCCAGTCTGCCCCAGTTTGATTAGATCTTTAAGAAGACCAGGGATATGATTCTAAAAAGAAGCCCTCATACCAGGGCTTGAAATGAGTTTTCTAAAGTGAGTGCCTTCAAAGAAGAGGTGCTGCGAGGCAATTCTCACTGGTCCCCACTTGGCCCCTCTGGAGTCAAGAGGCGAAGTAGATTACGAAATGCCACATTTTTACTTGAGCATGTTTATTCTTTTGTTTTTCAGGATTAATATGCTATAAAATCTCTTAAAGAAACAAAACAGTATGCTCTGGGCGGCAGGGAGCAGCCAAGCTGGATCCTGGCTGGAGGCAAACGGGAGAGTGAAGTGCTGGAAGAAAGCCTCACAGTGAAGGAAGGCCTTAGCAGGGGCTGTGGGAAGGTGAGCGCTTGCTGTGTGGATAGCTGCTTGTTTACCGCTCCCATTCACTACCCCAGCAGAGGCCAGGACACTTCGCAGAGGCCCTTTCCCGAATGAGACAATAAGGCAAAGCTTGAGGATCTTTTAAATGTTCTGCAAGGCTTTCCAAAACAGGGCTCTTTTGTGCCATTTCTGAGACTTGACATGTGACCTAGCAAAGGCCGCAATGTGATCAGCCCTCAATTCATTCACTTATTCAAAGAAAATGTACTTATTGAGTTTTCTGTGTACCAGCCGACATCCTGAGACTAGGTGGGGGTGCTGTGGAAACCAGGACAGAGACGACCCAACCTTTACTGTACTTTCAAAGCAAAACTAAGTAATGAGATCACTTCTAAGAATGCCCCTAAGCATGTGGGGACCACCTGGTGAAACGAACATTGGCCAGAGAGGCTGAGGCTCCACAATAAGCCCGAGTCATAGTCAGAGGAAAAAGCAAGCAACAGATCATAGTCGAACTGCCGGTCAGTGTAACACATTTTGGTGTCATAGTTAAGGTAAGTTGAGATCCACTGGAGGACTTTAAATTGGGGAAGGAGGTGCTTCGATTGATTACACCTGCAGCTGCTTTGGGGGCACGAAGTAAAAAGCATGAGTAGATTCTACAAATTCCCCGTGGCGACTAGCCAAAGTTCGCAGCTAGTCTCATCTGTTTTCTTTGATAACTTGACGTAATTTTGGTAACACAGCTAGTGGGAGGCAACAGTTTGAGCCATGTTTAGGTGCAAACCTCCTTCCTACTTATAATGAGCTTTCGGCCCTGAAGCGGGAATAGTCAAAGTTCCTGCACTATAGGATGCGGGGGTAAAGAAGATGCTTTACACTAGAGAGAGCGACTGTGTCTGGCACGACTGTGACAATCTTTCAGAAACGTTCACTTTCCTTAGTTACTTCAGAGGGCTCCCGCGAGGAGTATGGGACACTCGAGAAACTGCCGCCCACCTTCCTCTTGCTCCCTTTTCCTTCTTGTCGAGTGGAACAGAGAGCAGAGCCCACTCCGCCAGAGGCACAAGGCCAAGCTCGGCTTCAATGCGGCCATTGTCATCAAGCCGCACCTCCCCCGCTTGCCGCGCGTCCCCATGGCAACTCGGGGCTTCGTCGGCCCCCCCATACCCCCGCCCCCCGTGCTGCGGACCGGAAGCCGGGCGCGCCGGGGGCTTGTGGGAAGAGGCTGTGAGCGACGGCGCAGCGTCTGCCCGGGACGGCGAGGCTACGGTGGGTCCCGAGCCAGAGGTCAGCGGCGTGCGGGGCAGGGTTCGTTCAGGGGCGCGGGGCGGGGCGGGGTGGCCCGACAGCGACCGGCGTCGTTCGGCGTCTCGGGTGTTCGCGGAGAAGGCCGCGGCGGAAGGGCGGCGGCGGCTTGCCGTACTTCGGGTGTCCGCAGAGCCCCCGGCGCCCGCGTCCTCGCCGTCATGTCCTCCCCTCCCCCACCGACCGGTTTTGTTCTATTTCGAGGCTCTATCGGCTCGCGGAGGGTTCTGGGAGTCGCTCAAGCCGCGGTGGGATCCGGTGGTTCTCGCGCACAGCCTTCTGGGATTTGTAGTCACGCTGGTGCAGGACGGAAGTGCCAGTCCTGGGTGGTGGGGTGTTGTGGGGCCTCTGCGGCCCTTCGCAGTGGTTGCTGGGAAGAGGACATCGGCCAGAGTTACTGGGGCTGCCTGGGCTCGGCGCTGTGAGGCGGGAGGTCGTTGAAGACTAGGATCCCGCCAGGTGCTCGACGGCGTTCCTCCTCCTCCCACGAGCCTGGTGCAGTACAAAATAGGAGAAAAAGCAATTTCTATTACGTAGAAATGCTTGAGCAGTTGATAGGGTCGGGTCCAGGAATAGGAACAAATAACTTGGATTTTGCTGTCAGGCCATCATTCCACTCAAGAATATTTAACGGATCTATATGGTCTGTCTGTTTGATACGGTATTTTCTGATTCTTTGTCTTCACCTTGACAGGTTTCAGTAAGGTTTTCTTAAGTTTCTGTTTTTTTTATATTCTTGGCTCTGATAAATAATAAATAGTGGCTGTAAAGCTTATTCTTCCTCTGTTTTGTTTTGTTGTTTTCAAGGCAGGGTTTCTCTGTGTAGCTCTGGCTGTCCTGGAACTCGCTCTGTAGACCAGGCTGGCTTCGAACAAGGAGATCCACCTGCCTTTGCCTCCTTAGTGCTGGGATTAAAGGTGTGCACCACCATTGCCTAGCTAAGTTTATTATTCGTGATGTGCTGTGAACCGTGACATTGGTATGATTTTGCAGATTCTAAAAGGATGAGAAAGTAGCTCACAGATTTCCCCAAAGGAAAAGCTAGGGAAGCTATGTAAGGAAAAAGACTCCAGGCCACTGTGAGAAGTTGTAAGTGCTTTTTCCCATAGCATTTGCTGCAGGGGATGAACTGTCGCTGTAAGTTTAAATGCATGTATGGTGTGGTGGACGCCTAAATACCATTTGCATGTTACGTGAAGTAGTTTCTTCCCCCGTGTTACGTGATCCGTGATCCGTTACTGACCTGTGTAAAAGTGAATCTGTAGCAAAAGCCAGTAGCCCAGTTAGCTTTGCTATGTAAATGAGGACAGTCTTGCTTCACCTAGCTGCTGGGGTTACGGGTTGAGGACACCAGAACCAGCTACAAGTGAACAGAACATTTTCACATATATTTTGTTTAAGGGGTTCCTAAACAATATTTTTTTAACTTTAAAGAAATAGTGTGTGTGTGTGTGTGTGTTCCCATTCTGAGCAGTAGCTCAGCAGTAGAACACATTTGCATGGTACTTGTATACAGTCTCTAACCATGGGGGTGGGTGGGGACAGTTGACCTGTTTCCTAAAACAGATTTGTAAAGACAAAAAGAAAAGTGAGTATGGGGCTTGCTCCAGAGTGGCAACCGTGGTGGATCCCAGATTCTACACAGAAGGGGAATGAACCCTGCATGCTGTCCTCGGACTTCCACACCTGGACTGAGATGGACAAACACAAAATTAGTGTCAAAAAATGTTTTAAGTGTCCTATGGTTCTGAATATTTAGCTTTTTATTTTATGTATATGTGTCCCATGTGTCTACCTGGTGCCTAAGGAGGCCAGAAGAGAGTTCTGGGGTGCTGGAATCAAATCTGGGTCCTCTGCAAGGGCAATTAAGCATTCTTACTTGATGAACCAATTCTTCAACCCTAAGGGTTTAGAACATCTGGAGAACACTGCAGTAGATGGGATCTTACGTGGGTTCTTCCATTATAGCCTGAACTATGATTAAATGTAATGATTTATAAATACAAATTTAAAAAATATGGGGCCGGAGAGATGGCTCAGTGGTTAAGAGCACTGACTGCTCTTCAAGAGGTCCCAAGTTCAATTCCCAGCACCCACATAGCAGGTCCCAGCTGTCTGTAACTCCAGTTCTAGGGAATCCAACACCCTCACACAGATACACATACAGGCAAAAACAGTGCACATAAAATAAATATAAACCATTTTTTAATTTAAAGTATTTTTTCATTTTATGTGGTATATGTATGTGTGTATGTATGTGTGTATATGTGTATGTATATGTGTGTGTAGTCTTGCACATGTTATGTCACACTTGAGGCCAGAGAATAACAGAAGAAGTAGGTTCTCTCCTATGGAATGCTGGTTATCAGAGTCAAGTCACCAGGCTTGGCAGCAGGTATCTTTGCTGACAGAGTGGCCTTGCTAGCCCTAGACAGATACATCATATTTTCCTATCATAAAATGTTTCTATGCCTTTTAGCAATTTAAATTGTTACACTAGTCTACTATGGCTAGTGTAAATTTTTACACTGCTCTCATTATAGGCAGTAGGCTAGATTTGGCTGTAGTCTGCTACCTATGGTAGCATTTCAATCAATATAGACTATTGATTGAAATTTTTAATTCAGTAAAAACAATTTTTTTTCTGCTGCTTTCAAATATCTTGGGGTATTTGGTAATTTATGTGTCTTTTATTTCTTATCCCTTAGGAGTACCTTTGAGGAAAGCAGAGTACTTCTGTGAGTACAGTCTATATCCTGCCTCAGATACCTTTTCCTGAAGGATTGTAACAGGATGTCTGCACAGTCGGTGGAAGAAGATTCAATACTTATAATCCCAAATCCAGATGAAGAAGAAAAAATTCTGAGAGTGAAACTCGAGGAGGAGCCTGATGGTGAGGAGGGAGCGAGCGTGTCCTGGAATCATCTCCCTGACCCAGAGGTTTTCCGACAGCGGTTCAGGCAGTTTGGCTACCAGGACTCACCAGGTCCCCGAGAGGCTGTGAGCCAGCTCCGAGAACTTTGCCGTCTGTGGCTCAGACCAGAGACACACACTAAGGAACAGATACTGGAGCTGGTAGTGTTGGAACAGTTTGTTGCCATCCTACCTAAGGAACTACAGACTTGGGTTCGAGACCATCACCCAGAAAATGGAGAGGAGGCAGTGACCGTTCTAGAGGACTTGGAGAGTGAACTTGATGATCCTGGACAGCCGGTGAGCATGTCTGCTGATGGAGGAAGGTCATCTGTCTATGTGTTACTTTCACTGGTTAATAAAGAAATGCCTTAGCCCTTTGACAGGACAGAAAATTAGGTAGGCAGAGTAGACCGAACAGAATGCTGGGAAGAAGGGAAGTGAGGCAGACCCCAAAGCTTCTCTCCAAGATGGACGCCGGTTAGAATTCGTCCCGGTAAGCCACAGTCAAGTGGCAATACGCATTAATAGAAATGGGTTGAACCAATATGTAAGAGCTAGCCAATAAGAGGTTATAACTAATGGGCCAGGCAGTGTTTAAAAGAATACAGTTCTGTGTAATTATTTCTGGGGTAAAGCTAGCTGGGCGGGTGGTGGGAAGCAGCCCACCGCTTTTACTACAGAGTGGCACCCAACGTGGTAACTAAATCCACTTAAAAAACTGAGAGAGCTTAAAAATAAGGGAAAGAGAGTTTAACACAGATTTTGCTGTTTGCTAGGGCGTGCTGTAGAGAGATTTCCTGACTCAGCAGCCTCAGCAAGAAAAAAGCTGCATCATTTTAAAACATAGCTTCCTGGGCCTGGCGCCGATGCAATCTCTGGTTATGGAGCATTTCTGGGCATAACCAGTCTGCCTCATTTTTCCCAAGTCAAAAACACTCATATAGCAGTAGGCAAACTGCTGATAACTTCACTGGACTAGGTTAAACTTATGTGTGTGCCTCCCTCCTGTTCATCTGCCACTCTGCAATACCTGTGCTGCTCTGTGGTTGGGATTTTCTTTGTGCCGCCAAACAGCTCCCAAATGAAGACACGGAGACATTATTAATTATGAGTGTTCCACTAACTCTGTTAACTTAACCTGTTTCTGTTCATCTTCGTTGTGCTGCGGGGCTTTTTACTTTTCATTCTGTATGTCCTACTTTCCTGCTTCCTTCCTGTCTGGCTGACCGGCCCTTGGTGTTTCGCTATCATTTCCTATTCTTCTCTGAGCCTAAATCCCTCCTCCTACTTACTCTCCTGCCCAGAAGTTCCTTCCACCTATACCTCCTCCCTTGCTGTTGGTCATTCCGCTTTTTCTTAAACCAATCAGGTGCCGTAAGCAGGCAAAGTAAAACAGCAGCACATCTTTACATGATATAAACAGATGCAACACATCTTTACGTAGTTAAACAAATATTCTGCAACACTGCTCTGCTGTCTAGGACATAGTATTGCATTTTTTGTGGTGTCTCTTATGTGCTAAGTATCAAAATTCCTTCTCAACCAAACTAAAACCTTGTTTTCAGGTTTCTCTCCGCCGGCGGAAACGGGAAGTGCTTGTAGAAGAGATGTCTCAAGAAGACGCTCAGGGATTACCAAGTTCGGAGCTTGATGCTGTAGAGAACCAGCTCAAGTGGGCATCCTGGGAACTCAGCTCTCTGAGGCACTGCGGTGAGGACCAGAACTCTATGGGGCCCACCTTTCCCAGAGTGCTTTGCTTGTTTTTTGGAGAAACACTTTTAAGCTGCTGTTTAGAAATTGCTGTGTGTGAAAAACCTGAATTTCCTGGTGGCCGACTCCCTGGCCTTGGGATTCTTTACTCCTCGGCTTTAGCATCTCTAGCTTTTCTTTCATGACGACCGCCCATACGGGGGCTTCGGTCTGCATGATTCTACGCCAGTGCCTGTAGACCATGTCTGTTTCATACACGGCCCTGCTTATCTGCCATCTGCTGTGTGCTCTCTTGTTCTTGATCTCCTGCCTAACTGTATTAATATGGTGAACTTACTTGAAGTCTCCTTCAACCTTTTATTTTATTACTTGAAGTCATCCTAAAATTTCAGCTATTTCTGGTTTTTATTTTTTTGCTTCAATATTTTTTTAAATTAAGAAACTTTCCCCCCACATTTTAATTTATTTTATCTGTATGGGTGTTTTGCCTTCGTGTGTGTCTGTAGCATGTATATGCTAGGTGTCCTTGGAACTCAGAAGAGGAAGTCAAATCCCCTGGAGCTGGAGTTACAGATGGTTGTGAGTTGCCACATGGGTGCTGGGGATTAAACCTAGGTCCTCTGGAAGAGCAGCCAGTGCTCAAACACTGGGCCATCTCTGCAGACCCGTTAAGAAGCTTTTTTAAAAGATCTTTTAAATAAAAAGTATGTGTGTTTGTGCGTGAGGATGTGCATGTGAGTGCGGGTACTCAGTACAGGGGGAGCCCTGGATTCCCTGGAGTTGTCAGTGGCTAACGAGCCACACAGTGAGGGTGCAGGGAGCTGAACTCGGCTTTTTTGCAAGAACTGTATGTATGTGCTCTTAACCACTGAATCATCTCTACAGCCCTCTAGAACTTAAAAAATAAAAATAAGAAACTCAGAAATGAGACGAGGGTAAACTTTTTACTTTTTCCTAAGTATTTATTCAAACTAGGCTCCCAAGCTATAATATGGCTTAAATGCAGAAATACCAAAGTATAATTGTAATAATTCAGATTTTTTTGTTTCTAGTATACTGGAACTTAATGCTGTGTGCTTGTTTATGTGACCTAGGATGCTAATTGCTGTGCTGGTGTTTTGTTTGTAGGAAGTTTGTTTGCGAGTGCTTCAGGAGTCAGTCTTTGAGGTAGACGGAGATAATGTTGGTTTGCCACACTTTAGGACATGAGCAGGTTTTCTTCCTGTGTGAGGGGATGGTGCTGTAAATCAGAGCTGAGGCAGAGGTGCGGTCCGCTCACTACTGTGATTTTCTCTAGCTCGTGGGATGTTGTTCAGTGCGCTCCTCGGAGGTGTGCTTTCATGGGTAAAGCTGTTCCCTTCCTAAATTCTAGGTTGGTTTTCCATGGTTGGCCTCATTTTAGCAGTCTGGCCACTTTCACGTTCAGAAAGTTCCATTTATTTCATGTCACATGTCCTCACTCACCCTTCATACTTGACTTTTCAAGTAGCTAAGCCACATTAGCCCTCCGGGCCCTTGGGGCTCCCTCCCTCCGGCTTTCCCACTTGACTGGCCCGTGGTGGCATCTGTCATTGGCCACCCGAGTGCCGCTGCTCACCGGAGCCCCTGTTCCACTGTGTGGCTTCAGCTTCAGGGAGCTGTTGGTGAGTCTTGCTCTTTCCTCTGCCTGTGAGTAGAGGAAAAGCCTGTAAAATTGAGGCTTTTTTTCCTACACGTATCTCACTCAGACTTAAAAGGAACAATGTTTCTAGCTTCTGTGACAAATAGTAAATTGCGGCAAGCTTCTTTAATACAGACTTTTCATTTATTGTGTATTGAAGTTCTGAGTGGCGTGGCTTTAACATGGGCTCCCCTCAGGTCATCCTTAGCTTTTTTTGGTTTTATTTGTTCTGGGGTTTTTTTTGTTTTTTGGGTTTTTTGTTGTTGTTGTTGTTGTTGTTGTTGTGTGTGTGTGTGTGTTTGTTTTTTGTTTGTTTGTTTGAGACTGGGTCTCTGCCTGGTCTGAATCTGGCCCTGAATTCCCTGCCTCTTCTGCCTCCTGTGGGTGCTGGAGTTCAGGAGTGTGCCACCACACCCAGTTCTCAACTTCTTCTTATCGGGACTCACCTTCTGCTTTGAGTTCAGTATTGATTGTGCACATTAACTTATTTCAACAGTAGCTATTGTTTGACACCTTCTTTTTGTTATTCCTTCATTTTGATATAATCTCTTCAAAACTGTTTCCTAATGGCCATCATTTTTCCTCCCGAAGTTTCCTTCAGACCTAGCCATATCAGTTTGATTTTTCACCTTTGTTTTATAATCTACTTGTCACCTTTTTGACTATTTAGAAAATTTTGTGTGTTTGTATTACATGTATGTGTGTGTGTGTATGTATGTATGTATGTATGTATGTATAAGTATGCCATTTGTTTAGTTGCCCGAAGAGGTCAGAAGAGGAGGTTGGATCCCCTAGACCTGGAGTTGTGATGGTGGTTGTAAGCCTCTCAGTGTGGGTGCTGGGAACTGAACTTGGGTCCTCTGAAGGACTATGTGTTCTTCGTGACTGAGCAATCTCTCTAGCCCCTATGTTAAATTTAGATAAAACCAGCACACACCTTTAATCCCAGCACTTGGGAGACAGAGACAGTTGGATCAGAGTTTGAGGCCACCCTGGTCTACAGAATGAATTTCAGGACAGTCAGGGATGCACAGAGAAACCTGGTCTTGAAAAATCAAAAACAAAACAAACAAAATAGATAAAATAAAACCTCCTGTCTCGTTTTGCTTTTGTGCCATTAGCTCATTGGTCTCATCACCCCCTCCCCTTTTTTCATTTTTTGAGAATTGTCAACCTTATATATTCATAGATGTATACAGATTTTTTTGTTTGTTTGCTTTTGTTTTAGTTCATGAACAACTTTTTGTTTTGTTTTGTTTGTTTGTTTGTTTGCCAGGCATGGTGGTGCATAATTTTAATGCCAACATTAGGAGGCAAAGGTAGGCTGAACTCTGGTCTATACATAGCAAGTTCCAGGCTGGCTGTGGCTACATAGTGAGACCTTGTCTCAACAACAAATAACCATTTTTTTCCCCTTCAAATTCTTTTCTCTTCAAGTAGGAACTGAGTGATACTTGTATTTTCTTTTATTTCAGATGATGATGTTAGGACAGAAAATGGAACGCTGGCTCCAAAGCAGGAGATTGCTTCTGCTGTGGAATCTCAGGAAGTTCCTGGCACTCTTAATATAGGTGTTCCTCAGATTTTTAAATATGGAGAAACCTGTTTACCCAAGGGCAGATTTGAAAGAAAGAGAAATCCCTCTCGAAAGAAACAGCACATATGTGACGAATGTGGGAAGCACTTCAGCCAGGGCTCAGCTCTTATTCTTCACCAGAGAATCCACAGCGGGGAGAAGCCCTACGGGTGTGTCGAGTGCGGAAAAGCCTTCAGCAGAAGCTCCATCCTTGTGCAGCACCAGCGAGTCCACACCGGTGAAAAACCTTACAAGTGTCTTGAGTGTGGGAAAGCCTTCAGCCAGAATTCTGGGCTTATTAATCATCAGCGAATCCACACTGGGGAGAAACCTTATGAATGTGTTCAGTGTGGAAAGTCCTATAGTCAAAGCTCAAACCTTTTTAGACATCAGAGACGCCACAATGCAGAAAAACTTTTGAATGTTGTGAAAGTTTAAGAAATTAGGGGGAAACAATGAGCACTCAGGTCTTTCTCTTCAGAAATGAAGACAATTAAAAACATGAAGTGATAAAGAAAAGTTTTTTTCCCTGTTGATTGAGAAAATCCACTGGGAGATACAAAAAAAATTCATTCACCATTTTTATCTCGAAAGAAATGGTGTTATGCCTAGAAACTGAAATTTTAAATAATTCAGGTATTAATACCTAAAATTTCCATGTGATATTTATATTCCCTTTTCTCCCAAGTAATGAGCTACCTGATTCTTTGTCCCTTTCTTAACAATTTCCTTTTTCAGACAAAGAGTTTATTTCTGTGTTGGTCATTGGAATGTTGTTTTATAAGGATACATACCTTTCTATTTTAAAAGGCAACATAGGAATTGTAAAATCTAAAAGCCCATCATTTAAAAACATCCTTGAACATTTAGTTTCCTTTTGTTCAGTTCGAGTATATTTGGGGAAAACAGAAGATAAAGGCTAGTCAAAGCCTCAGTGTTAAATGAGCCTTAAGATCTCAGGTGAGGGATGGTGGCAGAATTTTACAGAGTGAAGGGAGAAACTGGAAAAGTTACACACTGAGGTGTATCAGTTACATACAGTCATCTTTCCTTAGGAAAACTTCAACAAAAAACCAAACAAAAAACTGATTTTATCTAAGTTGTGGGCATCTTACTAATGAGGAGCGTTTTCCTATGTAAACTCTTGTAGGCACTTGCAAAGTGAAGGTAAATGTAACACTAAGGAAGAATGCTGGTGTTGAAAGGCAGATGTAAAATTAAGGCACTTAGATGATGTGGCTTTTAGAAAAAACTCAAATCTAACTCATTTTGCTCTCATCCTAGTTAAGGATGTAGAAAACTCCTTGATGGGAGGGCAACAATATCAGGTTTGCTCTTTTTATTCCTTTGGTACAAAAGGGTTGAACACCAGGCTAAAACAGCCATGCATTTGTTACTAAACATTTTACCGACAATGCACTGTGCTAGGTACTGTAATCCTACTGTAAGTAGGTAGGTATTTGTTCCACTGTAAGTCATAAGGGGTTTCCCCATCAGCATTCCCAGGTCACCTCTGAGATTCCCAGAGTTGTAGTTCTCTTAGCAGCATGTTGTGTTTGGAGGGAGAGATGTCAGCTCAGAAAGCTAGCTAGTTAGCTCTTCGCACTTTTCAGAGGTGAGCTCAAGATACCCTCTATTAGTTTAAACAGTTTTGAATCTTAAAAATCCAAATGTAATTTCTAGTAGTATTGTAGTTATAACTACATGTTAAGTTGAATGGACCGTTCTACTTTAAAAACAAATAACTAGACTATGAATAACTAGTTTTATTAACTAGCAGAATTGATTGAATTTTTTAATTTACAGTCTTAACACATTTTTAAAAAAAAAAATATTAAAAGTTTAGTAGTAGGATTCTGTATGCCCTGGCTAAGAATCCAGGCACTGTGGTTCTGCTGTTTAGTGGCAAACTCTGGAAGTTAAAGCATTGAATATATGAAAATATGGGTTTTTTATTTGTTTGTTTGTTTGTTTGTTTAACGTAAGACAGGCATCATTACATGGAAAATGATCCATGGGAGTACAAATATTTCCAGCAATTTGGGTTATATCTGGTACTTGGTCGAATTTTAAACTGAAAAGTAAGATTTTTGTGTGAGTCTATTGAGAACAGTTCTAAATGCAATGCAGCTGGTGAAATGAGGCAGAATGAAGCTTGTTCATAGATTTCTGATAACAATTCTAAGAAACGTGCTTTATAGATTAAGATTTATTGAAGTATAAATATGTAGTAATGCTATAATGTATTTTTAAGTTCTACAAGAAAATGTAGGGACTTTTGTTTGGGTCTTTCCTCTGCGGCTGAGAGGAAACAGGTTAATGTCCAATAAAGCTGTAACCGCCTCTGCTCTAAGGTAGCGTGACCTGGAATCGCGTTACTTACCTGTTTATGGCTGGTTCCTTCTCAGTAGGTTCTTGAGGTGGCACATTTGATGACTGCTGGGATGACAGGGTAGGTAATAGGGGAGTCACCTGTCAGGTGGAAGGCCAGACTTACCAATTTTAGGGGTAGATTTGGTAGTGTGAAAGCACAGAAGAGGTGGTATTAGAGTTGGCAAATAGATGTTGTCGTGCCGGCTCTGACCCCTGTGTATCTCTTGGGAAGGAAGCTCAGACAAGGGACTGGTCTAAAACCCCTCATGGTATACAGGAAAAGGAAAGCAGTGGGTGTGTATTTAACTGACTCTGCCTAGGCATCAGTCTACACTAGACTGATTAATTTACAGTAACAGTGATTGTTGTCTGCAGAACTGTCCCCACACAGATCATCATAATTTGGGGGTACCCAGTCTAATGAAGTAGACGTGAGCATGTGGCAAGCAGTAGCCTAGCCAACACCTTTCTGGTTAGCATGTGAGCACTCGTGTGAAGGCATGCACACTAATGGGCCCAACAGGCTGTCTGCTGATTTTATAGTCACAGATGTTTGACCATTAGCAGCCTGTCTTAGATGCGTGTGAGCTTCGGGGAGGGTGCCTGTTCTGAGAGAATGTGCATGCTAAACATGCTTGGAATACTTAATCATCTAGATTTGTGGACTAGGAAAACAGGACCCAACAGTCTTGGAACTTGTGACTTGGAAATGGCCACTTAGAACTGAAACACAAACCTAGTTCTGTGGATTCCACAGGTCGGTTTGTTTGTTTGTTTGTTTGCTTCTGTCAAGAGTGATGGTGTTAGCCAGGCGGTGGTGGCACACACCTTTAATTCCAGCACTCCAGAGGCAGAGGTAGGTGGATGTTTGTGAGTTCAAGGCCAACCTGGTCTACAGAGTGAGTTCCAGGACAGCGAGAACTAGGACTGCACAGAGAAACCTGCCTCAAAAACCAAATTAAAAAAAAACCTGAAAGTTATATGTACCAATTTAAATTTTCCACAATACAGAACAAAAGATGAAAAAAGACATCAGATTTAGCCAGAAATGGTGGTAATCTGGTTTATTGCCCTTCCAAATTTAGCTCTATACACGTTTAAGCAAACACCTTTAAAATAGCAGTCTTGGATTGAGTACAGGCACCGACTAAAGTGCCTTACTCTGCTTTAATCCTCAGCAGACCTGAGGTAGTTACATAGCTCCATCTACTGTAGAGAGACTGACTTTCCCTCCCGTACTGCTGTGGACATTTTCCATAGTTACAGTATTCCTTTGCGTTACTACACTTGCAGTCCTTCTAACCCACCTGCTACTGATGGGTTTGTAGGTTCTTTATGCATAACAGATAACAGTTGCTACCCATAAACAGATTCTACTACCTATGTAGTTGTCCCTATAACACAAATAACTAGAAATGGATTCATTGGGTCAGGGAATACATATTTGACATTTTTGAGGAAATAACAACTTTAAAAGTTGGACTAATAACTCCATTAATAGTAAGAATGCCTATTTGCCTGCACTCCTGATAGTACTGCAGCCTGAAAAAGTTTTGCTCATCTTACAGACCAGGTCTTTTTTCATTTTCTTTTTCTTTGTGTGTGGTGTGTGTGTGTGTGTGTGTGTGTGTGTGTGTATGTATGTGTGTGTGTGCACGCCTGCATGTGCACCTTTATTAGTAAGAAGGAACTTTTTTTTGTTGTTGTTCATTGGCTGTTTCATGTCCTGTTCTGGTCTTGTTCTTTTCTTTCTTTGTTCTAATTATGGAAGTATAAATGACTAAGTTAACATCTTATAAAACTTAAGACAGACAAATATAAGACCATTTTCCCCAGGTCAGTTCCATTTTCCAGTTTACATCCTGGTACAATTTGTACACATTTCCACATGAATATACAGAAATGTGGACACCTTTTAAATAAACGGAATTATTATGAATTTTAAGACATCTTTGTCTTATATATTCCGTCTTCAAACTCCTGGAAGGTGGATGGCTGGCTGTAAGGCATTTGCTGCCTGACCCTCTTCTCCATCTTCTGACAGATAGCTGTAGCATCTTCACCTCTGTAGAGTACTCATTGCCCACAGAGCTACCTTACCCACACTGGACAGCCCATATCTGTTTGGGAAAAGGAGAGAGAAGGAGAAACCTTCCTATTTGCATTTCCCTAATGAATAGTGAAGTCGGTCATTTATAATTTCCTGAGGATTGTTCATTCATGCTTCTATTGCCTTTGTACTGGGTTATGTGGGTATCTGTGTTTGTTCAGCATCTCTTCCCTCATTTACGGCAACAGTATCCCTATTTATTGTGGTTAACCCATTCCATATGGCTTTGGTGAGCACATGACCAGGCTTGTCTCCTGAGCCACACTAGCCACAGTGATTAGAAAGTGGGCATCGATCTGAAGCAGGCTAAGGAGAGTGCTCAAGAGAACAGCAACTCCTGGAAAGAAGGCTTTGGAGACACTGGAGACCCAAGGATGATGGGAGCCTGCATTTTTCCTATGTGGAGAAAGTCTCTGAGGAGAAACTCAGAGGCTAGCAGAGATGGTGAAAAACTAAGTTTTGATGTCATTTTTCTGGAGGCCCTAGATCCAGTTGTGCCTAAAGCCTACCCTACCTCTGGACTTTAAAGTTTGTGAGCCAATAAAGTCCCTTTCTTGTTAAAGATAATTGTATTTGTCCTGATTAATATAGGGTATTTGTATTTTCTTGTTGATTTGTATAAACTTGTAGTTTTAATTCTAGATTCACACATTATATAAGTTAATAAAATTCGCAATGGCCTTTTATAATTTGGACTCCTTCAACCTCTGCCATGTGTTACTTTACCCTCCCCTCTCCCCAATTCACACACCATTCCCATACTTGACATTCTAACAGTGACTTAATGCTGGCTTTCATTAAGTCTGAACAACTTTTCATACATTGTCTCCAACAGATTGATTTGGGTCCAGGTATGTTAAACTGCTGGATCTGTTAGTTCGGTATCTATTGTTGTGATAGACACCATGGCCGAAAGCAGCTTGGGGAGGAAGTTTGCTTCATCTTACAACTGTCAGGTTGCTTGAGTTCCTGCCCGGACTTGACTTCTGTCTCTGAGTTCAGCCAGGGCAGGGACTCCAGACAGAAACTTGAAGAACTGGTGTAGAGGCCATGGAGGAATGCTGGTGGCTTGTGCCTCATAGCGTCTTGAACCCAGGCCACCAGCCTCGGGGTGACAAACCTGAAGTGAACTGGGCCCTCCCCCACCAGTCATCAGTCCAGAAAACGCACCACACGCTCCATGGGCTAGCCTGGTAGGGGCACCTTTTCAGCTGAGAGCCCCTCGTCTGAAAGGACCAGCTTGTGTCACGTGGACGGCCAGCACACTGCTTTACCCAGTAAACATTGCTCAAGGCACTGCCTCCACACTTTTCCTGCCCGTGGTCCTTAGAGCCCTTCACAATTATCTTAACCCAGCATGGGTTTTTGGGAGAGGGGCACTTTATTTTAGGTCCATTGTCTTGAAGCTCTGTGAGCCCAATACCTAGTATGACAGAAAGAATCTTATGCAAGTTTATAGGACATTTTCTTGATGTGGAAGGGCCTGGCTCATTGTGGGTGACGTCACCCCTCATCAGGTGGATGATGTAAGAATGTGGGCTGAGCAAGCACGGAGCACCAGTAAGCACTCCTCCATGGTCTCTGCAGCAGTTCTGCCTCGGGGTTCCTGCCCAATTTGAGTTCTTCCCATGATGAACTATGATGTGAAAGTCTAAATGGAGTAGACTGTTTATTCCCAAGTTGCTTTTGGTCATGGTGTTTTATCACAGCAATTGAAACCCTAAGGTACATGTGTGTGTGTGTGTGTGTGTGTGTTTTACACACTGTATGTGGTGGTTTGAAAGAAAAGGCCGCCTTAGAGAGTGGCACTATTAGAATGTGTGGCCTTGGAAGAAGTGTGTCACTGTGGGGGTGGGTTTTGAGGGCTCCAATGCTCAAGCTATACCCAAATGCAACAGTTCAGTCCACTTCCTGTTGCCTGTGGATCAAGTTACAGAACTCTTAGCTCTTTCTTCAGCACCATGCCTGCCTACATGCTGCCATGTCCTGCCATGATAATGGACTAAGCTTCTGAAACTGTAAGCCACTCCAATTAAATATTTTCCTATTTTCCTTTATAAGAGTTGCAGTGGTCATGGTGTCTCTTCAGAGCAATAGAAATTCTAAGACTATATATATGGCTTCATGTAGATGAAGTCTATTGTGCTAGGATACTGCTTGTGGACTCAAGTTTGGGGTAGTTTTTATTTTTACATATTTTCTACTGTATACCCTCCATAAGATAATACATAAAGATGTGGTGCTGGTGGATGCCTTTAATCCAGCAGATCTTTTGAGTTTCAAGCCAGCTTGCTCTGCATAGACCCTGTTTCAAACAACAAAAGCCCTCAGACTATAAAGAAGTGTTTAAGAATTAAACTGAAGGGGCTGGAGAGATGGCTCAGTGGTTAAGAGCATTGCCTGCTCTTCCAGAGGTCCTGAGTTCAATTCCCAGCAACCACATGGTGGCTCACAACCATCTGTAATGAGATCTGGCGCCCTCTTCTGGCATGCGGGCATACATGGAGGCAGAATGTTGTATACATCATAAATTAATGAATAAATAAATCTTTAAAAAAAGAATTAAACTGAATGGCCTTTGTTTTCCACTCTAGTTCTCGCCATCATGATTTCCTTTGCCTGGAACCTCCCATAGGCTCTCAGTGCATTCAGAAGTGAAACCTTGAACCCCTTTGCACATCCTCCAGAATGTGAATCACTGCCTTGTCTAGGATGTCAGTTTTCCATGTATTATTTTCCCCATTAGTCACTGGTAGCCATCTGGGCCGTCAGATTCCGTCTCCATACTCTCATTGCTTATGTTCAAGTAACCCTTACTTCGCTGAACAATGGCCCCAGGATGAAGTGGTGCTGGCAATTAGAGAAGTTGAAGAGAAGACAGTTTTGTCAGCCGTGAGTGAAAAAGTGGAAGTTTTCATTCAAGAGAAGAACATGTGACTGTCTACAGTAAGAATGGATCTTCTGTGAAGTTGTGAAGGGAAATTTTATTATTATTCTAACATCTCAAAATGCAAGTTGTAGACACAGTACACAGTGAGTGCTTAAAGAAGGAAATGGTGTTAAGAATGCAGTACTGTCCACGTGATACAGAGGGTCCAAATCTTCCTAAGTGCACAGCAACCACAGCGAGGGACTACACACACTCCAGCTCTGCAGCCGGTTGGTACCAGCTGATGCTGCCATTCTTCGGTTGCTTCAGTTGTCTCCATATCCACAAAGGGCCCTTCTGCTCACAACCGAAAGTTGCATAAAGTCTGCGGTTCATCAGCAGGACACTGCAAATACACGTGCCTCTATTCCTTTTGCCTGTATAATCTGCCCCCTCGTTCTATCTTGTCAGCCCATGCATTGCTGCAGCACCAGTACCAATAGCATCTCTTCTGGATGGCTTTGCATATTTATGATTTCGGGGTAGCATACACTGGCTGGTTTCCTTAGAACTGTTACCACTGGGAATGGCTGGTAACCAGTGCTGGGACCAATTAGCTCCATCTCTTGGAAAAATTGCAAGAACTTATGGTAGCTGATGGTTCTGGCTGGAAGAGGAGCAGCAAAGACACTTACACTAGGTAGGATTTGAGTCACTGGCACACAAAGTTTGGAGCTGTTAGTTAGGACCTGAGAACCTCTATCACTAACACAAGGAGGGGGTGAACTTTGCCTATTCACAGTCTGTCTGGACTTAGCAAGACTGCCAGCTGACTGGCGAAGTTCTATGCCTTGAGACACAGCCCCCACGGATATCATGGAACTACAGTATTTGCAGGACCACAATACCACAGCTCCATTTTGTTCAATACTGGTCTGCATTACTGAAAATTAAACTAACATTGTTGTGTGCATCATAGGGACTCATGCTTACTAGGAAGCCAGAACTAGACCACTGCCGACAAATCACTGAGACAAAGTGGCATGGGGTTACACAGTGAATTTATAGATACTCAGCTTGTGCATAGGACCCAACTCTCCATCTCTAGGGGATATGTATGACGTCAGTGTTAATACCACTTTAATTACAGGATTTAAGGTTTCCCTGCATTCTCTGAAATAACTTCTGATACGCAGTCGGTAATTTAGACTCAATAAAGGTTTGAGCTTCTAAGATGAATATATATTCCTCATAAATTTGATTGAGACTTTCCATATTTATTTTTAAATATAGTAAGTTCTGCATAAAAGTCTTATATTTTATAATGATATCTCTGTGAATTGTGTCAATAAGAGATTTTTTTAGATTATAGTAAAGGTAATAATTTCTATTTTTCCTATTCATTTTTTAAAAAATTATGAGCAACACAGTTTTCAAACAACTTCCAGAGCGCCTCAGAATTTCCTTAAAATCGTAATTTTGAACTCTAAGTTAAATTGCTATAAAATTCATTTTCTAGTATTTTTAAAATGGAGCATGGGTGGACATCGATTAAAACCCTTTTCACGGTCATTATAGCCTTGGTAAGATTTTTGTTCTACTGTCGTATCAGAATCTGTGCACCACAGACTTACCCATAGCTATCACATTCATGCAATTCTTCCTCCTCAGAAAGAATCTTGTTATTCCTTCCTCCCTTCTTTTCCTTCCTCCCTCCCTCCCTCCCTCCTTCCCTTCCTTCCTGTTTCTTCTTTTTTCCTCTGTGTACCCTTTGCTGTCCTGGAGTTTGATGTGTAGACCTGCCTGCCTTTGCCTCCTGAGTGCTGAAATTAAAGGCGTGTGCTATCACCACCTGGCTAGAATGGGTTTTCTTAAAGTTACCACGATCAGGTTTGTTAAAATGTCTACTACCCAGAAGCTAGGGTAGAGATTCTCTTCTATGTGCATCCTTTGATATTCAGTGAGACTGGTCACAGTACCGAAAGGTTTCCTGTAAACGGATGCTTCCTGTCCCAACTGCTGGGTCCCAAATAACTAACTCAGAGGCTGAATATGAATTATAAATGCTTGACTGATAGCTCAGGTTTGTTACTAACTCTTACACTTAAATTAACCCATTACTACTAAACTATTACCTATCCTCTAGCATGTCTTGCTACCAAGGCAGCTAGGACGTCTGCCTGACTCCACCCCGTTCTTCCCATTATTCTCAGTTTGGTTTGCCGCCTAACTTCCTGTCTGGCTACCGGCCTGTCAGCTTTTCATTAGCCAGTGAGAGTACACATACTCACAGTGTACAGAAGGACTGTTCCCAGCAGTTTCACACAGATATCATATTTGCAGTTTTTCCCCAATGTGTATTCTCTGGTGATTAAAGAGATCAGTGCGCCTACTAAAGCTTCTACCGCATTGAGCACATGGGTACGGTTTCTCTGCCGTGTGGATTCTCTGGTGAAGGGTAAGGGCTGAGCACTGACTGAACGCCTTCCCACACACATTACAACTGTACGGCTTCTCCCCAGTGTGGATTCTCTGGTGTTTGATACGGTCTGAATTCTGACTGAAACTTCGGGTGCACAGCGAGCACGCATAGGGTTTTTCTCCTGTGTGGGTTCTACGGTGAAGGATGAGGTCAGAACTCTGACTAAAGGCTTTGCTGCAACTATCACAGCGGTAGGGCTTTTCACCAGAATGCATTCTCTGATGTTTAGTGAGGTCTGAACTTTGACTGAAGCTTTTATTGCACAGATCACATGTATATGGTCTCTCGCCAGTATGTATTCTTTGATGCTTTATGAGATCTGAACGGCGACTGAAACTCTTGGCACAGGCACTGCAGGGATAGGGTTTTTCCCCGGTGTGGATTCTCTGGTGGAGAATAAGGTTGGAGCTCTGACTGAAAGCCTTCCCACACTCACATTCATAGGGCTTCTCCCCAGTGTGGACTCTATAATGTTTAACAAGATCCGACCTCCTACTGAACATTTTACTGCACTGACCACACGGGTACGGCTTCTCTCCAGTGTGAATTCGCTGATGGTTAATAAGATCTGAAAGCCTACTGAAGGTTTTGGTACACTGGTTACATAGGTAGGGTTTCTCTCCGGTATGAATTCTTTGATGCAGAATGAGGACTGCACTCTGATTAAACGCCTTTCCACATTCGTTACATTTATATGGCTTCTCTCCAGTGTGAATCCTTCTGTGTTTAATAAGGTCTGAATTCTGACTGAAACTTTTGCTACACTGATTACACGGATATGGTTTCTCCCCAGTGTGGATTCGCTGATGGAGAATAAGATCGGAGCTCTGACTAAAGGCTTTCGCACAAGCATCACACTTATATGGTTTCTCCCCAGTGTGGATTCGCTGATGCTTTATAAGATCAGAACTCTGGCTGAAATGTTTATTACACTGGCTACACATATAAGGCTTCTCTCCAGTGTGGATCCTCTGATGTTTCACCATATCTGAGCGCTGGCTAAAGCTTTTATTACAATGACTGCACGGGTAGGGCTTTTCTCCTGTGTGGATTCTCCGGTGTATAATGAGATCTGAGCTCTGGCTGAAGGCCTTCCCACACTCGGGACATTTGTAAGGCTTTTCACCAGTGTGAACTCTTTGATGTTTAATAAGGTCTGAGCTCCGACTAAAGCTTTTAATACACCAATTGCACAGATAGGGTTTCTCTCCAGTATGAATTCTCTGATGCAGAGCCAGGGCTGAGCGCATACGAAAGGCCTTTCCACATTCATCACATTCATAAGGTCTGTCCCAGTGAGTTCTTTGGTGTCTAATAAGACCTGTGTTCCAAGCAAAGTGCTGGCCACATTCATCACAGGTATACTGTGTTCTTCTTAAGAGGGGTTGATCATTCAATTCACCCCCCAGTTCACAGAATTCTTTGCCTCTGGAATTCTGGAGAACATCCTCCTGGAGGCTGCCTGGTTCTTCAGCCAACGTTTCAATGTTTCCTGTCATTTCCTCCTCTGAAGCTGGCTCTCCAATCTTGATCTTGGTCTCACCATCTGGAACAGTAAACAAAATTCCAATGGAAAATGTGCTCCATGTTGCAAATAAGTTCCAGATGAAGCAAATCAGTATTTATCTATAGATGTTACCAGGAGAGGGAAGGACATGGTCCAAGGTGATCCTTGCAGTTAAGGTGAGGACTGCAAATGATCAGAGAGGCTTCCGACACTGAAAAGGACTGAGGAGACCCGGAAAGACCAATAAGTAATGGATCACATTTTGTAGAATGAACTTATCAGATACAAAAGTATGATTTTCACAGATGACCTGGGAAAACTGAAATTGATTCTCTATGACAATAAAGGTGTGATTAGGTTAGAGCTAATAACTTGCTAATATACTTAAAGCAATCAGTATAAAAAGTGTAGAAAACAGAAGTGGGTTGGGTTTTACCTAGCATGCTCAGGTATTTGGGTTAAAAGTAAGGTACTAAAGAAAAATAATGAGAGAAAATAAAAACTCTCCAATTCCCTTAAGAAATAGTGAAAAAAAATGCTATTACACACAGAAATGCACTGTATTCTAAACACTTTCTACAAAAAGTCACAAGCAGGATCAATTCAAGACAGGAGTTTAAGATTGAATTTTCATAAAACAACATCTATTGCAAAATAACTCCAGTACTTTTTATTATGATCTCCAGCTGGAACTACATTTGGCATCACAAACAAAAGGGCCAGAGAAGTAAGATGGTTGAGTTGTTTCTACTTTTTCAATCTGCATGCCTTAATGAGAGTAACAAGAAATCAATTTTGACGTAAAGACTGATTTCATTTTTTAATTGTGTGTGCCAGTACACTTAAAAATTACGTATGTTTTGTGTGGTTCTTGATGCCATGTGTAGCATGAATAATAAAAACCCAGTGACAGATACTGGGGTTCAACATGAAGATCAGAAAAGCAAAACATCCAACCACTACAGCGACCTTTTACCTCTACCAAATCTTCAGTCCACAACGGCGGGATTCTGTCTCCATGAATCCCCAGATTCCACACCACTGAGTTCTCATCCTTTCCCTTTATAATCCTCTCTCTGCCCAGCCATATCACTCCTGTCTCCAGCTCCCTAGTGCTGGGATTAAAGGATAAATTGTGGAAGGTAGCTGGTTCTCTCCTTCTATCATGTGGGTCCTGGGGCTCACACTTAGCTGGCAGGCTGGGTGCTAAGTGTTTTCACCCCCTGAGTCATCTCACTGCCCCCTAAAATGACTAAATAAATTACAGGTTTGCTATTTTTGTTTTTGTTTGAGATACGCTGTAGCCCAGGTTGGCCTGCAACTCATGGTAATCCTCCTGTCTCAACTCTTGAGTGCTGAGAAGACAGATACTGGCTACTGCACCTGGCTCTACCCCCACCTACTTTATTTTTGTTTGTAGTGTAGCCTTTGAATGGCTTTGAAGTCACTTTGTATCTCAAGATGGCTTTGGACTCAGGGTAATCCACCTGCCTCTGGCTCACCAGTGCTGGGATTACAGGTGCATGCTATCATACCTAGCTGGGTTGCTACTTTTGTGGTGTAGGAGGTTCTTCTGTTCACGTGTTGCTTTCATTGACTAACGAATAAAGAAACTGCTTTGGGCCTGATAGGGCAGAACTTAGGTAGGCGGAGAAGACAGAACTGAATGCTGGGAAGAAGGGCAGAGTGGGGGACACCATGGATCTTCTGCCTGAGATGGACGCTGGTTAGAATCTTGCCTGTAAGCCATGGCACGTGGCAATACACAGAATAATGGAGATGGGTTAAACTGATATGTAAGAGTTAGCCAATAAGAAGTTAGAACTAATTGCCAAGCAGTGTTTTAATTAATACAGTTTCTGTGTGGTTATTTCTGGTGTAAGCTAGCCAGGTGGCCAGGACAAACAAAGGGCCTGCCCCCTCTCTTCACAACACTTTTGAGTGAAACTTGACTTTATTCCAAAAACAACTACGGCAGTAGAGGTCATGGTCAAGGATGCTACCTGGGAGATCTGTAAGAGGACTACAGTGGCTCAGCGCCACATATGCTTCTACCAATAGGAGTTTTCTAAGTGAGAAGCAAATCCCAGTTGCTATTTATAGGCACCAATGGAGACTTCTTGATTACAAAACACTAAATGACTACACATCACAAACTTCTTATTATGTACTAGATGATTCCAGAACAGGTTTCCAGATGGGTCTGAAAACTTCCACTCATCATCCCACGCGGGATGGTCTCAGACACAGGTCAAAGCAAATTCTCCCACAGACAGAACTGTAGAAATAAAACTAATGTCTGTCTACTATTTATGAAAGGAAATAGTCTAGGATATAAGCCTAGATTGATTCATGGCTAATGAGAAATCACTTATCAAATACATGGAAAGAACAAGATTGGAATGCTAGAAAGAAAGACGAACCTGGGAGAAACATTGGGATAGACCTTCCTGAATGGGCTCAGTATGCACATATATTGTGTTCTTTGTACATTTTCAGCAAAAGGTATCCAACAAAGAAGCCTCTCAACCTGAAAGACAAGAACACCCACAGCACTATGTCAATCAGCCTCTGTTCCGGCTGGCATGGTTGACTGATGTACAGAATGGTCACAGGAGCAAGGATGACAGCTGCATATAGCTACAAACATATGGATCTCCTCTCTCCAAGGAGGCATGCCTATTATCAATTCTATATGCCTGAATATTCAGCAACCAGAGTGAGCAGTGCACACCAACTAAAGGAACACTTCCTGGAGAGTGATCAGTCAGGGTCCTGGAGGCAGATTCGTTGCACAGTATCAGTTTTGTCATGAAATTTGTTTTCAAAGGATAAATTCACACTGCAGATACAAAGCTGTATTTATTTGTGGCAATTCTGTTTGTTATCATGCTAGCCTATATAATACAACCTCCCAAAAAGTAATCTTCTAAGAAAGGAAGGAGAGCAGTAACCTCAAATACATGGAGCTCATGGGTCTTATGTATGTTCCACTGAGAAGAATGCAGACTTGGGATTTGATGGAATGTTCTAAAGGCTACACTAGGAAAGTTGTCATAGAGGACATACTATGTGCCCTATGCCAAAGAACAAAAAAAAAAAAGCTCTCTATTTTTTTTTTAATGGTCAAAACACATATGCATTGCAGGAACCGAGAGTTGGAGGGGCTGTTTTAGTCAGGGTTACTACTGCTGTGATGAAACACCATGACCAAAAGCATATAAAAAACAGCAAGGGAGCTGAAGACGAGAATTCACCCTTCTCTGCTTCTGGGTGGCACACTGATGTGACCAATGCCTCGGGTTCCTGTTGGTGAGATTTCCACCATAGTGGGCTGCAGTGCTGAGCTGTGAGCTGGGGTAAGTCCATTCTCCCTTAAGTCGCCTTTGTCAGGGTACTGTGTCACAGCCATGGGAAAAACGAACTACTGTATTTATTCCATTACACTAGCATCCGCTTGTCTTAGCTAGGGTTACCTTGGCTTTGAGGAAACACCATAACCAAAGCAACTCGAGGAGGAAAGGGTTTATTCCACTCGCAGTTCTATAAAACAGCCATCATCAAAAGTCGTGAGGGCAGGACCCCAGAGGCAGGAGCTGATGCAGAGGCTCTGGGGGAGGTGAAGTGCTGTGTCCTGGCCGGCCCCACTCCACTCTTGCTGCTCCTCTTGGTGGTTATCCATGGTACTGGGGTCTTTTGCTGCAACTGGGCTGTGCACTCACCAACAGCCTCTCAGGCTCTCTTTGTGAAGCCTCAACTTCTCTGCATGACCCCTTCAATTCCGAGCCTTCAACTGACACTGAGGTGTGCACCTGTGCCAACGGCCTCTCCTGACCTCTCCTGACCTCTCCCAGTGCCAGGCCTCAGCTGATCTTCATGCCTTCAAAACCAGAGCCTCCTGGGTGACTCTGACATCCCCAAGTCCGGCCGCCAGCACAAGGCACAGCTTTGACTGCTTCTGAAACACAGTCTCTGTGTGCTGACCCTGAGGAAACACTTTCCAGAAGATTTCATCTCAATGATGCTGGTCTTTTCTTAATCACCATCAATTTCTTAGCTCCAGCCAACGGACATCAACTGTCCCAGCAAAGCAAAGGTTTCTGTGGTAGTGTGAATGTAATTGGCCTCATAAGCTCCTAGGGAGGGGCACTATTGGGAGGTGTGGCTTTGTTGGAACAGGTGTGACCTTGTTGGAGAAAGTGTGTCACTGTGGGGGCAGGCTTTGCGGTTTAGTATGCTCAAGATACCACCCACTGTTGGAGACCAGTTCCAGTTGCCTGCTGATCAAGATGTAGAGCTCTCAGCTCCAGAACCATGTCTGCCTGCATACTGCCATACTCCCCGCCATGATGATAATGGACTGAACCTCTGACTTGTAAGTCAGCCATCAAAATCAAATGTTTCCTTTATAAGAATTGCCATGGTCATGGTGTCTCTTCACAGCAATAGAAATCCTAAAGATGGGGTTGGAGAGATGGCTCTGAGGTTAAGAGCACTGGCTACTCTTCCAGAGGTCCTGAGTTCAATTCCCAGAAACCACATGGTAGCTCACAACCACCTGTAATAAGATCTTTTGTCCTCTTCTGGCAAGCAGGCATATATGCAGAGGCAGAATACTATATGTATAATAAATAAATAATTTTTTTTTAAAAAAATAAAAGGAAGAAAGAAACCCTAATGACAGGTTCACTTCAGGGGTGCCAGTCTCTGACTAACATGGCTGACTCCTTCTCTCTCTTGGTTTTCTAAAACAGGACTTCTTTGTGTAACAGCTCTGGGTTTCCTGAAACTCGCCTGTTAGACCAGGCTGGCTTCAGACTCATAGATACCACCTGCCTTTGCCTCCTGAGGGGATTAAGGGCCTGCACCACTGCCATCCAGCTTTATGGCCGACTCTTCAGTCCCAGCTGCTCAGAATGACAGAATCTTAATTCAAACTAGCAAATGGCCACGACAGAGTCCCTAAACTTCCCCATGAAACTACACAAGCCAGGCCTCCATCTGCCCTCAACATTCTTATCTTCCAAGACCCTACAAAATAGCTCACCAAGCACTGAACACTGAATGGCTTTTCTTTACACAACCCTCCCCAAAACATGGTGAGGGCTGTCACAGCAATACCCCACTATTCTGAACACAAGTACCCTGCGTGAGTGGACAATGTTTCCCCAAGAAGACATGCATTAGGAAATGAAAAGTCCTCCTGAATTAGTGTCAGGCCCTAAAACCTGCCGTTGCTCCTGGCTGCCCACCAGAACCCAATGGTAAGACTCTATTAAACACAACACATTCTGGTTGCAGAACATAGAGAAATCAAGCTGGAGCTGACCTGAAAATATTCTCCCTGCAGGCCAGATTTCACAGGGCATGGAAGTGCTGTGGGCCACTGGCAGAGAAAACCCATCAATGCCCGCTGCAACACTGCAGGCTATAGTTCTGACGGTAGTAGTTGGAATGAGAATGGCTCCTACAGGCACATATATCTGAATGCTTGGTCCCCCATTGGTGGAATTGTCTGAGAATGATTAGGAGGTATGGCTTTTTGGAGAATGTATGTCACTTGGGAGAATGTATGCCCACACCATTCCCAGTTAGCTCTCTCCGCCTGCCTGCTGCCATACTCTGGCATGATGGTCATGGACATCTACTCTCTGAAACTGTAAGTAAGCCCCCAACAAACTCTTCTCTATATTGCCTTGTTCACGTCACCTTAGCACAGCAATAGGAAATTAAGACCCTGACCAGCAGGCCAGATGTGTCTACATGTACAATAATGGCACAAAGGTTATGGGGATGTTACTGTTCTAATGCTACTATGGCAACTCTTATAGATGAAAGCATTTAATTGGGGCTTGCTTACAGTTTCAGAGGGTTAGTCCACTATCATCTTGGCAGGTAGCATGGTGGCAGGCAGGAAGACATAGTGCTGGAGAAGTAGCTGAGAGTTCATACATACACGGGGAGCATGAGGAGAGTGACCCTGGCTTAGGCTTCTGAAACATCAGAGCCCACCCCCAGTGACACAGTTTCTCCATCAGGACCATACCTCCTGATCCTTCTCAAGTAGTGCCACTTCCTAGTGACTAAGCATCCCAATATATGAGCCTATCAGGGCCATTCTTAGTCAAACCACCACAGGGAGTAATAACTGCTTTTGGATAGGATTTGAACCTGACCCACAGGAGGTAATTCATTCCCAGCACTGTAAATCTGGTTAAAAGCCACAGATCCTAGAGGAGAACTCACTGCTGGTGTCTCGCTAAATGGAAACGCTATCAAACCGCCTTCCAAATATTTATGTGTATACAGCTAGGTTAGTGCTGCCCTCAACCTTGGCCAGAGAAGCTTCTTCCTCTCTGTAGTGATCAGCAATCAATGCAGAGACTGAGAGCTGGTCCAAGTACTGAGCACAGGTGACTAGTAAGTGCTAAGTCCTAAATGGGACATCGATTGTAATGGGCCTTCTCCCTAGGCAGGGGACACCCCAGAAGAGAGCGCAGAAAGGCTGAATGAGCTGGAGATGGGGAGGGATTCTGTGGACCGCTAGTTTTTAGGCAGGACACTGAACCCATTGCAGTTAGGATTATCTGCACAAGATCAAGACAGTAAGGTATCTCAACATTCCCACAGGCAGTTTACGGTGGGGGGGGACACACATCAAGGGGGTAGGGTCTCTGAGTAACTGGTAGGGGGAATGAGGGTGAATGTGATCAAAATGCATTGTTTGCATGCAAAGAATTAATAAAAGATCATCTATTTTTTTAAAAGAGGAGGCAACTGAATAAAAACTGTATTGCTAGAATTCAAAACAAAGCCGTATGACTCGGCTTGGAGCACCAAAGGCATGGTATGGCTTGCCAGAGAGTAAGGTGTAGACAATGGAGACTCCTGGTACCACAGAAGGAACATGCAATGCACAACTCCTCACCTGACAGAGAGTGACGCTCTTGAGAGTCACAACTGAACTGGATCTCCGTGGGCACAACTGGACACCTCAGGAAACGAGTGGAGAATTACCATTTCTTCTGTAAGATCTTCTTGTCCACACAAGTGTCTGAAGCCTGCAGGCGATGTGGTAGCCCTGAGTTCTGATTGGAACCACTGTACAGAGGAGATGTCATTTCTGAGACTAGGGCTTCTAGATACGGAACAAAGTGAAGGAGAAAAATCTTATTTAGCTTCCATGTGCCTTTCCTCTCGGAGAAGGCTTCCTTTCCGATCGTCCAGGAAGCGGGAATTAACCCTCTTTAATTCAATCCCCCTTACAAGATGAGGTATTTAAACAAGACTGGAAATTAAAAATACTAAACTAGGGGGTGTAACTAGAATAATAGTGCAGGGAGGGGTTTAGTATTCGCGTCCAACACTCACAAGTCAGCTATCTCTTTTCCAGCTCCGCAGGCTGATTACTGGGGGTTCATTCACTTTGTGATTCCTCTAGCACCCCAACATTTCGGACGTGCATGCAGTTGAACAGAAGGCCCAGTGAGCACAGACTAGCTATCCAGAACAGTAGGCCACTCGGTCCCCATGTCCAAGACGCCACTCTGATTCTTCAGTGCTGGAGAGACTGCCTGTCAACTACCCCCACAAGCTCTCCACGTTTCGGATGCTCCCTCGTCCGGCCGTTCTAGGAATCTGGGAGGATCACAACTCTATAGTGCTTCCTCACCCATGCGCAGGGTGAGTTAGGAGTCTGCATTTCAGGAACGCTGCTCCCAGCTTTAGCCAAAGGCTCTGGCTTGTCCTTTGCTGCGGTTTAGTGATTCTTTAGGTCAATGTCAGGATCCATCATCTTTCGTAAAAACTCTATAAACTCAGGTATTTTTCTGACCAGATAATTAACTCTCGTGATCCCTTTCTCTTCTGCATCTGCCTCTGCCCCCGCCCCCACCTTAATCACTTTCCCAAGTTTATTCCTCATTTCTCCTCCTCCCTCCTCCCTGCCATCCATCCTTACAGGGGATTGAACATGCTAGTTAAACATTCTACTACTGAACTGTATTTCCGGTGGTCTTTTATCCCCACCCCGCCTGTCTTAGTTAGAGTTTCTATTGCTGCAATGAAACACAATGACCAGAAAGCAAGTTGGGGAGGAACGGGTTTAATTGCCTTAAACTTCATATTACTGTTCATTACTGAAGGAAGTCAGGACAGGAACTCAAACAGGGCAGGATCCTGGAGGCAGGAGCTCATGCAGAGGTCTTGGAAGGGTTCTGCTTACTCACTGGCTTGCTGTCCATGGCTTGCTCAACCTGCTTTCTTATAGAACCCAGGACCACCAGCCCAGGGGTCGTTCTTATAGAACCACCCACAATGATTGGGTGCTCCCTCATCAATAACTAATTAAGAAAATGCCCTATAACTGGTCTTATGGAGGCATTTTTATCCATTAAGTTTCCTTTCTTTCAGATAATGCTAGGTTGTTGACATACGCCCCCCTTAGAAGCCAAGGTGCAGGCCTTGGATTTTCAATCCTTGTGCCTGAGCCTATTGTGTTGCTGGGATTTCAGACATGTCACTTCTTATTTTCTCTCTATAAAAATGACATTATTTATTTAGTGTGTATGTGTCTTTGCACATGCTGTAACGTAACATGGAGTTCAGAGGAAAAAATGTGTTACTTGATTGTTTCCTTCCCATTTCGTTGAGTTGCAGGACTGGAACTCAGGTCACCAGCTGTGCCAGCAAGTGCTTCATCCACTGAGGCATCTTGCAGTCCTCTGGTGTGGTGGTGCTGTTTTGAAATAGAGTCTAGCTATACAGCTCTGGCTGACCTGGAACTCCTGGTTGTCTTCCTGTCTTGGGTTCCTGAGTGATGAGATTTTAGGAATGCACTCCCCACCCCCAGTTTTTCATCGTGAAATGACTTTCTTTATTGATATAGCATCATTGTCCAGCCAGAGAAGCACAATATATGTGTGTGTTGTATGTATATCCTTAAGGGAAATTGGCTTACACAAGTATAGAACTGGTCAGGTAGTCTTGCAGCGCTCATGCGACTAGGAGTCTAATACTGGGATTTGATATTGACAAAGCAGAAAGGAGCAGGAGCGAAGTGGAAGGAAGCAGAGTCAAGCTGGGAGCTACAGGTGTAAGCTGAGACTCATAGTTATGGAATGAAGCCTTGGGTTAATATTATTATTTCTGGGTTTTATTTTTGAGACAGGGTCTCTGTTATGTAGCTTTGACTCTTCTGGAAATCACTATTATAAATCAGAACTCACAAAGATCCTCTGCCTCTGCCTTCTAAGTGCTGAGATTAAAGGTATGTGCCACAATGCCTCGATAACATTGGAATTTTTTAGGACTATGTGAATTTATTTATTCAGTAACTATTACTATATCAGACACTGTGTGACAACAGACACACAGGATCTAGAATGGTCTTCAAAAGCCTGAGCCCTCTCAGTTTGAAGATCATGGAGAAGCGAGGCGATGCAGGCAGACTCGTGTCATGACCACAGAATTACGTACAAAGCTTAGTGAATAGCAGAACTGGGTGACAGAACCGGGTTTGTAATCATGGCCGTCCCCCCCACCCCCGCTGATTTATTTGTACAGAGACATGGTTTCTCTGTGTAACAGTCCTGGCTGTCCTGCAACTCACTTTGTAGACCAGGCTGGCCTCGAACTCAAGATCCATCAGATTCTGCCTCCTGGGATTAAAGTCATGCACCACCACTGCCTGACTGTAATCTTGATTTTAAGAAAACATAAACCATGCATGCATATAAATGACTAGCTTTGTTGGAAGACTGTATGTAGTTCACTACAGAGTCCTGAAAGAACATGAGTGCTGGTTTCTGAAGGGTATTTCAGAACCTGCTTAACTTAGGTATTCTATCAGGCTCAACACCTGTATTTTGATTTACACCTTTTTGGCTCTCAGAAAAGCTTTGTCTTTAAACAATGATCTTAATAAAGTTGGGAAAGAATAATCATCAACAGGGAGTCCTTTGCGGCCAGACCAACTTGAGGGGAAAGTACACATAATTTAATCATCAGTAGCTTCATGTGGCCAATATTGTCCATATTGGATAATACGGATATTGAACACTTCCTGAAAACCCGATATTCCCTTCCACGCACTGACTTGATTCAGCTCTCAAGATCTGGTTCACTGTAAAATTTGTTTGCAATTTTATCATGTATTCAGTCACTCTTTTCTCAGTACACCCCTCCCTAGCAGACTCCCCAAAGAACACGGCGGCTACAGAATAGTAGTCCTCCGGGGTTCCTAGAGGGACCCTCTCGTCCCCACTTCCGGGGGCGAGTGCTTCTAGTGGCTTCCCCGCTTCCCCATGCGGTTCGGGCTACCTGCGGAGCTAGGTGAGTGCCAGGGTGCAGCCCCTCGGCTTCAATGCCTTCCCCAGACCCTTCTGGTCGGGCCGCCATCCTCCCGTACACCCTTCCTTCTACCCCTCGCCCCGCGCCCGTCTCAGGAGAGCATGGAGCTGTGCCAGGCCTCTTCGTAGGTCCGCGGGTCGCCTGTCTCTCATCTGGCACCTCTGCTTGCCGCGCTTCCAGTTGCGGTTCTTTTGCACCGATTGCTCTCCCACTTACCGGCGCCTCCTGCTTGCTTATAGGGTCACACTCTTTGCTTGAGAACAAAGCCCGTTCCAGGGCCAGGTCTCAGTCATGGTCTTGGCTTTCTTTTATTAAACACTCTGAGAGCACCAGCTTCTCTGTAGATTATCATTTAAAATCGGTGACAGGATCTCACTTGTTGCCCAGGCTGACCCTGAGCTCACTCTAGCCCAGGTTGACCTTGAATTTGGTGAACTCCTGCCTCAGCCTCGCACAGAGCTCACAGTCCTGTGCTACCAGGTCTGGCTTTCTGTGATTGTATTCACTACTAGGTACATGTGTGCTTCTGTTTAACACATGTCCCTCCCTGCTGTTGAGTTCTGTAAGGCAGGGGTGATGTCCTGATAACTGTCCAGCCCCTAATATAATGTCTGCACACAATAAATATCAACAAATTTTGTGAAAGCCAGGCACTCTGGTGAGCACCCTGACTTAGTAATGCTGATGTGAGCAGCATTCAGCAGAGGCATCATCAAGAGTGTGGACTCCAGAGTCGTAATCCCAGTTCGCAGGTGGTGGAGGAAGGGAGATCACATTGTTAAAGGCCAGCTCAAAGTATGATACTCCGACTCAAAAACGAAACAAAACAAAACAACAACAAAACAAAGCAAAACAAATGAAGCAAAACCAAACTCAACAACAAAACAGCAGTCCAGATTACCTCCCAAGCCACATAGGTGGGACAACTTGGGTATTCGTTTCTCTTAGAACAGTTGAACTTATACTACATGCTTACGTGCTGTGAAGACAAAGTGACTTGAGACATTTAAAATGGGCTGATAATGCTGGGATCTACTACAAAGGCCCAGTGTGTTGTTAATTATTAAATGATCAAACAGGAACATTCTGACACGTTACTTTCAGGACAGATGCCTTAATAGTTAGTAACAGCCTGCCTCTTCCAGGAGAGGATTGCCCAGAAGGGTCCTGGGGATTTCCTCTTGGTTAGACTGATGGCTAGTTGGGGGCCATCATTTTTTTTAATATTTGTATATTTATGTATTTATATTTTTATCGTCCAGGCAGGGCTTGGACCCAAGGTCAGTGCCTCCCACCCCCTTCACCATTTCCTGGGTGACACCTGAATCCAGGTTTTCTGATCGGAATGGTTACTTTATATCCTCATGGACAAGCTTGCTTCCCCAGTGTGTATGCTAAGAAGTTGGGGTGTGGCCCTGAAACCCTTCAGTGCCTCTCTAGACTTGCCATCTGTGAGAGGATGGGAGAATCAAGAACCTGGGCTTGACTTTATTGATGTCCTTTTGGTAGATTTCCCAGTGTGAGGCCTATTTTGTAACTCACTCCTTGTGGAATGGGATTTGCCTCTTGCCTTGAGTATGTTACCAGGCCAGTTTTAAAATGTGGTTTTATTGTTGTTCAGGTGTGGTGAGACAAGAGGACAGGAGGTGATTGAGTTGGAAAGGCTAGATTTGTTCCTACAGTCCTCAGGAGACGGGCCCTGCCTTGACACGAAAGCCCCCATTCAGCAGGCAGGAAAAGCGAGGGGAAATGGTAAGAATTCTCTGCTTACCGTGGCAGTGGCGAGCAGCAGCTGCTGTTTGCTTGTTTGAGTCACTTCAGCGCACCCTGGGAGGTGGGGATTTTTGTGCTTGTTTGCTGCTGACCTTGAAGTGGTTAGGACAGGAAAGTGGTCCTGAGGGCGAGAGCCTTCCTGAGACCTTGGGAAGAGGAGATTCTGGGCCTGTTGGTTCCCAGCGAAAGGATGCTCACACCGAGTTGCTTCCTGCTGTGGGAACTGGGTAGCTCCGAAGGGGACTATTTGTGTGAAAGCATCGAAATAAAGTGTGTTTAATATACCAGCAGCCCGAGCTCCTATAGCACCTTGCTCTTTCCAGGAGAGGGAATGGAATCTCAGAAAAGGTCAGTTGCTGAGTAAAATCTCACCATGATTAGTAGACAGAGTATGATTGTCTGACTCCAACATTAGTGCTTTCGTGAGCTAAATTACTTACCTGCAATCTGCCAAATGCTCTGGAAATGTTTTCCAGTTTGTATTAGGTACCTGACAGTGTTGGCCAATGCTTCTTTGAAATTCTTTTTTGATCATGCTGACATTCACATGAGCGCGTACACATACAGACATGCGTGTGCACACACACATATGTATGTGCAGTTATATATGTATTTGTGGTGTATAATTTCATGTTATTTTTGGGTTGAGTGATTTTTGGCTCACAATGGTGAGCCAGAACAATATAGATTGCTATATAGTCATGGACAAGACCAGTAGTCCCATTAAAGCATTTGTATTATGTGTATCTGTGTGCATTTATGTACACCATGTGCAGGTGAGTCCCTGGAACTGGAGTTAAGGTGGTTGTGACCCCCTGTATGGGCACTGGGAACTGAACCTGGGTTCTCTGTAAGAGCAGTAAGTGTGCTGAACCATCTCCAGCAAACCCTCCCCACCCCAATAAAGTGGGTTGTTTTTTCCAAAAAGTGAAGTAGTTTGAGGGAAATGTAGTTCCCTTTAACCTTGTCTCTTACAACTCCTTGACTGAGTCAGAGTTCTCAGCACTGACATCTCAGGATCCTTTGTAGATGGTGTCACAGATGTAGTTACTGGGATCTGATTTCGATGCATCTGACTAAGCTAGAAGTCACCCCATTCACATCCCCAGTGAGTGAGATGAGGACATTAAAAACTCTCCCAAGCCACATGAAGGGAACATATGTAGCATTCTTACTAGTGGTAGATCTAGTCTTACTAGTAGTAGATCTAGCTGCCAGCCAGACCGATTGCTAGCTAGTGAGTGATGCACCATGGAAACCCGTCTGGCCCATAATGGTCTTTTTGTTTGTTTGTTTTATTTTGTCTTTTAGATTCTTTTATATTTCATTCATTTACATGTTCTGTGTACTAAGTGTTTGCAGAGCCCTTGGAAGCCAGAAGTGGACACTGAATCCTCTGGAACTGAAGTTACACACTGCTCTCAGCTGCCCTGTAGGTGCTGGACTTGATCCCAGGTCCTTTGGGGGAACAATCTTGATATCACATTAGGTATCAAAAGTCAAAACCAACAGCTGACCCTGATCAGTAAACACTGCTGTGAACAAAAGTTGGTCAGAGGAATATAATATTTTCAATTTGCAAAGACCACTCTGGTTACAGAGTGGATAACAGGCTGGTGGGGACTGAGTGAGTTTGGGCCCAGCAGGTGGTAAGTTGTGTGGTTTCACACATGGAAGAGCATTGGGGTGATAACTAGATTTGGAAGGGCAGACTCCAGAAGCAGGGAGTAAAAACAGCAGGAAAGAGTTCGAGAGGACTGCTGAGGTGTCAGCTACTGGCTGCACAGCCAGGTGGATATTCCTGTCTCCTGAACACAGGGTTTTCTGTTACTTTGTTTTGCTTTTCCCCCAAGACAGGGTTTCTCTGCATAGCCCTGGCTGTCCTTGAACTCTGTAGACCAGGCTGGCCTCAAACTCACAAAGATCCACCTGCCTCTGCCTCCTGAGTATTGGGTTTAAAGGCTTGCACCACCACCGCCTGACCTGAATCCAGGTTTAAGCTGGCATGAATCAGTTTGGTGGTTACCCCATGACTTTATGAGGTATAATACTATGACTTATGCTGCATCTAAAGTCCTTTCGAGAGTTTCAGGAGAATTCATGATGAGAATGAGCAACTGTAGGCAACTAGGTCTCGGAAATCAGGTAGAAATTGTAGACTAACAGATGGATATTAGCGGAAAGTGAAGGTATGGAATCTTGGGGAACGTGGGACATGAAGAGAGACAGTAAAGGGAAATGCTAGGACTAATTTTATGGGGAACACTGGAAAGGAACTGGAGGATAATCATAACATATTCTTTATTATTATAAACTCCCATCAGCCACATGCACCTGAAGGACAAGGTGTTCAGGCACAGGACTTGCAGTACAATTGTGTGAGGGCTGACGAGGTGGCTCAGGGCTTATATTGCTCTTGCAGAAGACTTGAGTTCAGTTTCTAGCATGTATGTTGGCTGGTGGACAACTTCCTGTAACTCTAGCTCCAGGGAATCAAATATCCTTTTCTAGCCTCTGTGGAAACTGCACACATGAGCACAAACCCATACACACACACATACACACACACACACACACACACACACACACACACATATAATTAAAAATAAATCATGACATTTCAAAAACTGAGTAATATACCAAACACTGGAATCAAAAGGCTAGAGACTAGTAACAGACTCATGATCACCAAGTGAAGAGCATGCATCAGTGTGCAACCCTGGCAAAGGCTGTGGCACCATAAACAGATCTGACAGCATGGCACACAGCATTTCTGCTTACATTTGAATTTCTCTGAGGTGTGTGTATAGATCAGAGGAAAACATTCAGGGGTTCTTTTCTTACTCTTTGTGTTCCAGGTATCAAACTTGGGTCATCAGACTTGGTGGCAAGTGTCTACTGTGCCATCTTGTCCTTCCACCCCTCTTTGAGACAAGGTATCACTATGTAGCCCTGAAATTTCTTAAATCCTGACTGACTTAGTAAGAACACAAGTAGTTATTATTTCTCTCGTACTAAAATTTAAGAGTTTGGGAGGCGTTTAAGAGGCAGAGGTAAGGAGGATTGTGAGTTTTGAGAATAGCCCTAGCTACATAGTAAAACCCTGTCTCAAAACTAAAATATATAAAAATATATGTGTGTATTTACATTTATGTGTATGTATGTATACACACATACATCTATACACTCACTGCATATATGTATATGCATATATATTTATTTATATGGTGTGCACATACATGTTATTTATCCCTGGCTTTTTGTGTATGTGTGCATGTTGTTTATCCCTGGCTATTTCTGAAGCATCTGTTAATATTTGTCACAGCACAGAGGAAATGCTGCTTTGAAGGTATCTCAGACCTAACTTTCTTACTGAATAATTCAATATATGGCACAATCATCTTCTAGCCACTAGAGGTGCCCAGAAACCTGAATTCTCTTTCTTTAGATTCTCAGTAGGTTAGAACCCACTATGTAGCCTGAGCTACCTGGAATTCAGTCTTGCCTCAGGCTAGTAAATGTTGGGATTACAGGCTTGAGAAACTATACCTGGTCTTGGCTCCTCTATCTTCCAAACCTTTATCAAGTAGGTCTCTAAGTCTTGTTCAGTTTCTGTATCTTGGGTCCTATTCCTCAAGCCATTACAGTCTCTCACCTGAATGACTGTGGTCCTGTCTCTTCTGCATACCACTCTGCCTGGGAGACAGACATTCCAGCCATGTTGTGACTTTGGCTCAGACCACGGATAATTTGGCTGTTCTGCTTTAGGTATGTGTTCTCTTAGTATCCATTAGTGTTCCAGGGTCTGGCATAGACTTTTAAATGTGGGTGCATACAAATACCTGGGACATTTACTAAAGCCGTGGAGATCTTGACGGAATCTTTCATAGGGTTCATCTTCTGTGGCTAATTGAGCTATACCTGGAGATGACAGCCATTGGTCTGCTAGCCCTAAGCCACCGTCAGCTTCTGCAGTGGGCCATGTCCTCTTACCCATTTGTGTCACTCAGATCACATTCCTCTGAGATTTATCTTGCAGGCTGCTCTCCCTACCTCTTCTGGCCCCTCTCTCTGGTCTTAGTCGGTATTTTCTTTGTGTTTACGTCCCTCTGATTTCATGCTGTTTACCTGTCGTTACTCCACACTGAACTCAGAGGCCATTGGAAGAAAACTTTAACGTGAGACTTGTTTAGCAGTCTGCATAGCACACAGTAGATTTTTAAGTATTTGTGAAAAAATGAAGGGAATTTTCTGCTGGGACTTTCAGTAAGGAATAATCTTCCCTTCTTTGTGCATTCATGGACATTTCCTGTGACCCCATCCAAACATTTTTGCTGTCATTACTAATTTGCAAGAACAACCAAGCTTGATCTGGGCAGTCCATTCCAGAATAAAAACAGCTAGTGATTGAATGTCAGGCAAATTCAAGATGTTTGACTTCTTCATCTGTAAAACATAGGGATGGTATTTACTGCACAGTGGTATTGCTGAAATCCAATAAAATAGCTCTTGTCAGCTGCCTGGCCCATGAGTTCCTGAGACTGTAACAGGGCTAAATACTTTGCATGCAAAGTCCAGCTCTGCTGTTCGTTAGCTGTGTGCCTTGGTCATCTTATGGTCCTCAGAAGCCTCATTCGGAGAATGGACAAATCATGATTGTCCTTAAGGAGCACTATTTTATTATCCCTAATGTTATTACTGAAGGTCACATGATTGCAGCTATACTAAAATTTTGTCACATGTTCTGAAAACAATCTTGAATAATCTATAGGTTATCATTTGTATGTATCATTTAGCCTGTCTTCTACACAGGCACAGTAACTAGCGAGTTGCATACTCTGCAGGCCAGTCTCTCCCCCCACCCCCAGTGGTGTATACCCAGTGGCTGTCCTCCATAAACATGTAGGTACATTCTGAGCATATGCTTTCCCTGTGTAATGTGAACACTGTCCACCTCCTCTCTGCCTCAGCTAGGTAGTCTTTTCAGATTGTCTTGCCCAGGATGTTCAGAGAGGCCACAGCCTTGGCCTGTCCTGCTCCAAAAGGACAAAACAGACTCAGCTTTGTGAAAGTTGAAGAAGAAAATGTTTGGAGGCAGGACTTCAGTCTTCAGGGAAACCTCCAGAGCCAGGAGGTTTTCCGCCAGCAGTTTAGACAGTTTGGCTACTCTGACTTCACTGGGCCTCGGGAGGCTCTGAAGCAACTGCAGAAGCTTTGTCAGCAGTGGCTGAGGCCAGAGGAGCGCTCCAAGGAGCAGATCCTGGAGCTGCTGGTGCTGGAGCAGTTTGTGGCCATCCTGCCCATGGAGCTGCAGGCCTGGGTGCAGGAGCACAGACCTGGAAACGGAGAGGAGGCTGTTACCCTGTTGGAGGAGCTGGAGAGAGAATTTGATGAACCTAAACAACAGGTAAGAGGTAAGGGTTTTTTTTTTGTTGTTGTTGTTGTTGTTGTTGTTGGTTTTGATCTAGTGTGGGTTTTTTGAGAAGCCATTATGAGTAGCACTGACTCAGCTCTTGGGAACTTAGCCAGTTTCTGCCTCTTGGTAAATTAATTATTCACCCATTAGTTCAAGTCATGGGGTCTGTAGTGTTGTTTTTTTTCTAGTCATCTGAAGAGTTTTCTGGCTCTTCTGCCTTGTCCATCACTGTTGGGTGATTCTCCTGTATATCATTAGTCACAGTGCTGGTACTTGTTATTCTAGGACACAGCTGCTGGCCAAGAAATGACACTCATGGGAACACAGAAACCTCTGAGTAGCCCACTGCAGTCCTTGGAGGACCACTGCAGGAGTGAACTCCAGAAGTCTCAGGTTTTCCATGAGAGAGATGAGGCAACCCTACCATTTAGGGTTGAGGATGAAGGTGAGGACTATCAAATGTGCCAAGACTTTCTGTCATCTCTACTGTCACTAAGTATTGTGGAAAATCCTGCTGACTTTGAAATATTCTTCTATTGGCTCAGCCTAGAATCTGAAATTTCAATATAATTTTTAAAATTTGGATTAATAATTAGTCTTTCATAAGATTTTCTGATGCCATATTCCAAGCCTGATGCTGTTTTCAAAAGTATTTTTTGTCACACTTATAAGGAAGTATCTAAGAAGGACAAGAATACTGTCAGTGACTAAAGTCTCATAATAACTTGGAAAAGGGAAAACGTAATATTACAGATTGTAAACTGCAAGCCAGATGTTGTGGCATACACCTATAATACCAGGACCGACTTGAAAGGCTGAGAGGTAGGAGGGCTGCGTGACCCAGGCCAGCCTGGACTACACAACGAGATGGTCTCAAGAAGAAAAGTAACAGAGCATTGATCACTATGTAGTCTCACTAAAAGTCACACTCTAGAACATACAGGACTAAGGTGGGAAGTCCTCAGAAGAACACACGTGTGAGAGGTGCCATGTTTCATCTGCTCCTGCTAGGGCTGACATCTGATCTTGTTAGAGAGGTACAGTCACAGACAGAGGAAGAGATGTGCTCTGAAATGCTCAGCAGGCTAGATCCAGTAGAAACCACCTTTAGGGTACTAAAAGCCTGCCAGGAAATTTGACTTAGCATAAAATTTTCTGGGAAGCTGCCAAGGTGGACAGTTTCTTTGAAATGTATTAAAGTGTTTGTTGTTGGGTGTCCTGCATGCTCTAGGAATGAACAGAAAGATCTTCCTCACTGTCCTTCTAACTCCCTCAACTGATAAAACATACATGCTAGCATAATGCCAGTATTATAGATAGGACAATGATAGATTTGAAATAAGGAGGCAATAAATCAAAGTATCAGAGATGCCAAGGATAAGAGCCAAAAGGACTTTTACGTTATTGACAACATCCATATAGATATCAGCCATCCCAGGTAGCTGATGCCTGTTACATCTGCCTCTGATTTCATTTTCACCAAGCAATCTTGTTACAGTCCTATGAAGCTTAATTATTAAGAGAATGCCTTATTCAGTCAAATCTATGTAATTTACATTATTCTTATTACAGTTATATTATATAGTTACAAGAGGTTGGCTAGTATGAGTCCACCCTAAGAGGTAAATGTGTTGTATGCTGATAGAATTAGATATAAGAGGACAGAAGCCTGAAGGCCTGACCTTAGACCTTGGCAGTTCACCAAAGGAATCATGTAAGTTATCTACTGAGGTTACTTTAGAAACACCCACTCAACCTTACACATTCAAATGCATTTAAAAAATGGTCTTATCATATTGCCTTATGGGGAACTATCTACTAATAGATTGTCTGTATTAGTTTTTTGTTGTTGTTTGATAAAGATATTTATTTATTTATTTATTTATTTATTTATTTATTTATTTATTTTTGAGACATGGTTTCTCTCTGTAGCCTTGGCTGTCCTGTAACTCACTCTGTAGACCAGGCTGGCTTCAAACACAGATTCACTTGCCTCTGCCTCCCAAGTGCTGGGATTAAAGACATGTACCACCACAGCCCAGAATCTGTATTAGTTTTTAATCAGTATAATGAGATACCTTAAGCAGTTAGCATTATAAAGAAAACTGCTTTATTTGCTCATACATTTGGAAATTTAGGGTTGTGTTACCTTCATTGGCTCATTTCTGGTTAGGGTCCTTTCTGTAACATCTATCATGATATTGGTTATGAGAGTACAGACAGAAACGTGTGATCACATAAGAGCAACAGCAGAGACACCAACTTAAGCTCAGGTTTTTAGAACAGTCCTTGCAAGAACTAACCAGTTCTCAGTTTCCATGAGAAACATCTTAATCATCCTAGTAGGCCTGCCCTCGTAAAGGCTCCATCAGTTGCTACATCACTATACTGGGGACCAAACTCCCAACAAAGAAGCTTTAGAGAACAAACAGCATGCAAACCTAACAATGTCTAAATCTTTTAGAACAGATATATCCACCCCTCCCCCACATCCCTTTCTATCACTGTCTTGGTTTTTTTGAGAGTCTTGCTACATAGCCTTGACTGTCCTGAACCTGATACTCAATATGTAGACAAGGCCTGTGCCTCTGCCTCCTGAGTGTTGGAATTAAAAGGTGTATGCCACACTTGGCCCTCTACTTAGTTTTATTAAGGTCTTGACAGAGTCTAATTTCCTTTATTGTATCATTGGTTGAAGCTCTTGCTCTTAGTACTTTAGGATGTGACTGTACTTTTTGGACAGAAGGTTACTGTGTCCCTTATCCATTATGCCTGCTGTCTTTTTGGGAACAGGGAAAAAATTGTTTTTCTGATTTATGCAAATGTTCCCTGGTCACATCATTTCACTTAAAATAATACTTATTTTTATTGTTTTGTTTTCAAGACAGGGTCTCACTAAGTAGTTTTGGATGTCTTGGAACACAGTGTGTCTACCAACCAGACTTGCCCGAAACTCACAGAAATCCACTTGTCTCTGCTTCTTGAATACTAGGACTACAGGCGTGCACCACTATACCCATCAAGTGCACTATTTTTATGTCTTTATTATATACTAGTGTTTTGATGGGCATTTTATTTATGTATTTTTTTTGAGACAGGGTCTCAGTATATAACCCTGGCTGGCCTGGAACTCAGAATGTAAACGAGGCTGGCCTCAAACTCAAAGATCTATTTGTCTTTGTCTCCTGCACACTGGGATTTAAGGTGTATGCCACCACCTAGCCTTTTTCCATAACTTTTTAAAGATAAGCACCACCTTGAATAAGTGTCACTATAACTGTTATTTCTTTCTAAATGCTTTGTGTCTTTTTCTATTGCTTATATTGATTTGCCCTATTTGGAACCTGCCAGAATTTGCAAATGCTATCTTGCTTTCTATTCCCTGCCCACCTCCCTGTGTCCAATATTTATCTATCCCCCAAACATTTTATATTATCACATGCCCTCCTACTTTGTTAGATGTACTGCTGATCTACAACTCTTAAGACATATTATTCCTGATTCTGTATAACCTCTTCTCCTTTTTTATGTTATCTAACCTAGAATCATCTCTTCCCTTTCTGGTTTATGACTGGTATTACTGTTTATCAACTCTAAGTATTGTTTTCTTATTCAATCGTCAACGTCTCCAATACTTACTTATGTTCTTTGTCCATTTTACTCTCGAGTTCTATATAGGGAATTGTCATTCTCCCACCCATATCCCTTCCCCAGTCCTGGAGATTAAACCCAGGACCTTGTGTTTGCAAGCACTATAAAATCACTGGGCTGTATGTCCAGCCCTGGTATTTTTTTTTTAAACGTATTAGTGTCTGCCTGCATGTTTGCATATGCACTACCTGCATGCCTGGTCCCCACAGAGGCCAGAAGAGGGTGCTGTATCTCCTGGAACTGGAGTCAGAGATGGTTATGAGCCACCAGGTGGGTACTGGGAACTAAATCAGGGTCCTCTCCAAGAGTATGCCCTCTTAAATCACCAAACCAGCCAGGTCTTTGTGAGTTCAAGGCCAGCTTGGTCTACAGAGCTAGTTCTGGGACAGCTAGGGCTGTTACACAGAGAAACCATGTCTCAAAGAAAAAAATCACCAAGCCATCTCTTGAGAAGCAGCACTTCCCCTTTTCCTTTGGTTTAACATAAAAGAATGACACACCCTATTCACATTTTTAGATAGCAAGATGGTGACTGACAAAGTACTGACAGCAAAGCAAGAAGTTATTGACCGTGTTACATCAGTGGCCATGGCATCTCCAGGAAGACTTCCTAGGGACTCTTCTCCAGTACAGATAGTTGAAGAAACTATGGGATGTCTGGACAACAATAAGCAAAGAGGAAGTGATGATGCAAGCAACAAAACGAGTCCACTTTCTTCCCAGGAAAGCTATTTCAGTCTGGCAAGCTTTAACAAGAAACCCCCCACAGAACAGAATACCTTCGAGTGTGATGAAGGTGAAGGAATTCTCAGTCTAAACTTGCACGGTACTGTACTGTCCAGAACTCACACAGGGAAACTGCTCTATGAGTGTTTGGATTGTGGGAAAGCTTTTTGCCATAGGTCAAAGCTGATTAGACATCAAAGAAGTCATACCGGAGAGAGACCTTATGCATGTAAAGAATGTGGAAAAGCCTTTGGTTTCAGAACAGATCTTGTTAGACATCAGAGAATTCACAGTGGTGAAAAACCCTATAAATGTTGTGACTGTGGGAAAGCTTTCAGGGGCAGCTCAGGGCTCATTAGGCACAGGAGAATTCATACTGGAGAGAAACCTTATGGTTGTGAAGAATGTGGCAAAGCCTTCAGCCAGAGCTCCACTCTCATTCAGCATAAGAAGATTCACAGTGGAGACAAAGGCTATGCATGTACTGAATGTGGTAAGGCTTTTAGGAGAAGTTCTGTTCTTAGGGAACACGAAAGAATCCATACTGGTGAGAAACCTTACGAATGTAACGAATGTGAAAAATCCTTTAATCAAAGCTCAGCCCTCACCCAGCACCAGAGAACCCACTCTGGGGAAAAACCTTATGAATGCTATGAATGTAGGAAAATATTTAGGCATAGGTCAGGCCTTATGCAGCATCAGAGAGCACACACCAGAGTTCAACTCTGTGGGTAAGAGTTGTGTAATTATGAAATGTAAGGAATTCACTTTGAAGGGGAGATTCCACAAAAATTATAAGTTTCTTGACAGCAAGACTTTTTCTTTCCAGCCTAGTTCAATCCTGTTAAGAAATCCACACAAACAGCTTACATATTGGAAGTTTTATCTAGATCTTGTCTGCAAAGACTGGTAAAAAGACTGACCCACTTCTGAATGAGGACTCTCACCAATATGTTCTTCATCCATTCCCCACTACAGATAGAACTGTCATTGAGCACCTTCATGTGAGTCCATTACTGCGGATCCTGCAAGATCTCCTTATAAAATGGCAAAGATCACTGTCCAGCCAAAGTGTTTTTGTCTGGCAGGAGTGCATTTTTTTAAATTACTGAAGTCTGAAATGTTGAATTGAGGCTATGGAATGTCATGTCCTGGATCGGTCTAATATCTGAGGAATGGAAGCTGTCTGCCCCACTGCCAGTTCTTTCAACCCTGAGCTTCCTGTTGTTGTCTACTTCCTTATTGGTACCTCCTGGGCTTAACCATTGGGAGAAAGACTTGATCACTGTCCCCTCAAAATTAAGGGCTAATGGAATATACAAATTTATTAATCAAGTAATTCTGATAAGAGTGTGGCAATAACTTTGCCAGATAAATGTTGGAAGATATTCAGAGATGCTTTACCTGGTTTACAAATTAACTAAATATTTCCTTGGGTGTGATATCTCATTTGAGACCTAAAATACAGAAGTTAGCCTGGCTAATGGCAGAACAGAGGCAGAGTTCATATAATACATACGTGGAATGATGAGAAGAGAGGATCTGGAGACATTCCTGGTTCTTCAATTCCTGCTGGAATTTTCTTTGATTCCAGTTTAGAAGCCATGTTGGTTTCTTTTGCAGTTTGTAATAGCCTGAGTTGGATAACCTGTTTCAGATCACAAGACTTTTATGATCTGGAAGTATTCAGTTAGCACGGTAACTAGTGTTTCTAATGTAAAATCAGACATGTATACCAAGGAAACAGGCATACACTGGAAGCTGAGGACAGTGAAATCTGGAGTCTCTCAGCGTTAGGTTTGCAGATGGTAAGCCACTTGAGGGAAATACACATTGAGTCAATCTCTCAGACTCTACAAAACTTTAATTTGGCAGTTTTAATTAACCCACAATTGCTGAGGGTAATTTTTACTTAGGAAAATGCACCATTTTTGAAGGTTTGGTAATAACAGCTATTGTGAATAGAGGAGATAAAATTGGATATGGTTCTCACTTCCAAAGGATGTGCAATTATGTAAGATCTGACTTAAAGGGATAATTCAAGTGGACAGTAAATTCTTTCTTATAGGTGACAAGCGAATTAGTCAATGTTTTTAGTATCATTTAACCCTTTTTCTAATTGCGAACATTGAAAAGTATCAATCATCCATAATTGTTACCCATAGCAAAGTTAACTTTTGAATACTTCCTACTAATGTTTTTCTATAATCCTAACATTTCTGGTAAAAATCTCTAGTACAATTTTTTTTATAATTTTAATATTTTGTTTAATATGCACTCCAGTTGCTTAGTATCAGCATGTAATGGAATGTATTGTAATAAAATTGAAATTTTAGTTTTGCTTTTAAATCATTCAGGTAAAAACACAATAGGAGTGGAGTTAGGCTGGAGGGTAGGAAGGAGTGTAGAAAAAGGGAAGTAGCACACTTAAGTTTCTAGTTCCTGGATTAAATGAAACAACATGGAGCTGTGACAGCCAGACTTGAGTTGCTGGAGTACTGGAGTGAAAAACCAAGACCCTTTTCAATTCATACATATACAAAGTCCACCAAGACAGCCTCCTTCAGCAGTGCTAAGTGCTGAGAGAGACCTTTGGTATGACATCATTTTCAAATTATGTGCATGTGAATGCAAATGCCTACAGAGGCCAGAAGCAGGCACTGGATCCCCTTGGAGTGGAGTTACAGGAGGTAAACCACCCAGTGTGGGTGCTGGACATGGAACTCTGGTCCCCTTTAAAAGCAGTACCTGCTCTAAGCCATCTCTCTAGTCCTATGTTTTGGGTAATTTTGAGACGGTTTCATATGAAGCTTAGGCTGGCCCAAGATGTGACTTCCTCTTCAGCGGTTCACAAACAGAAGTAGGTTATTAGGTCACTGTCAGATGACTTGGAAACTCAGTCCTCTCAGATCTAGTTGCAGGCTGTGGCATGAGGGAGGAAGGTAAGTTCCATGTGAGGCAAGCACTGCTTTACAGACTGCCCTGGAGCAAGAAGAGCAGAGCAGAGATAGAAGGGCACTGGCTGTTTTCCTTCAGAACTTCCTCTCAGCTGCTGTTGGTGTCCACTCATTTCATAAAGACTGACACTGACTGTAAGATCATCTTCAGCTCCTCTAACGTGAGAATACAGATGAGCTCACTTGTTTATGCCTGCTGAACTCATGGGAAAGCACTAATGACAGGAGCTCTTAAATACTTACAACTTGCTTCTCTGAGCCATAAATCTTTATGCAGGAAAGTTAACTTGCACAGGAATTTAGAATTTGAAGGGGATTCTTTTAATATTATGAAAATACGTCTGCATTGATTTCATCAACAATGAAAGATCAGAGTTAAGTTAGTTAAAACTTGAGACAGGGATGTCTTAGAAAGGAAGTTCTTATTTTCACTATTTTGGGCTTTTGTTCACTACCTGCTCTGCCGAGGGCTAGGAATCTAGAAATTAAGCCTGGGGCCTTACACATGGTAAATTTATGCTTTATAACTGAACTATATTCTCTTGCCCCTCCCTCTATAAGCAGTGCTAGATTTTGCATAAATTTTAAATAGATTTTAAATACGAACATAGCACATTACCTGTAATTTCACCACCTAGAAGTAACCAGTATAACATCTTGACATTGTATATGTCTGTTATTTTTAATGCATAATATTTTACATGGGTTCATGTTGTATATGTGTATTTAATATATCATGAATGCTTAACATGTTTTAACAGCTTGTAAGGCTGCATTGTCATCCTTAAGTATATTTCTGGATAGAATGTCAAAGTCCAATGCAGTGCTGAAGGCTTTTGGTACTGATTGCCAGAGGTAATGCATTCACAGTTCATTAGCAGCAAGAGTCCTAGTATGTTCAAATTCTTGTTAATTTTATATGGAAAACAAATCCAATATGACTGTAAATTCTATGACTGGACATATGTGTATTGTTCACTAGCACATCTGTGATTTAAATGTTAGTGGGACTTTTTCATGGATTGTATAAAGTGTATATATTGTAGTTGAGTTAAAACTCTGGACCTTTTGGCTATGATAAACATCATCTCCTACGTGTAAAATATGATTTGTACTAATGACTAACACATACACAAAACCCTTGGCAAATACCCGTTACATTTCCTTCTGATCCTATGTAAGAGCTCTAGGGTATTTTTCCCTTTTCTAACATTATCTACTGAACATCTACATTAGGCATTTAGTTTGTTACATTTCTATTGGTTAGTACATACTCACCTATAAATGTCCAAGACAGCATTACTTTTGTATCCTTATAAAAATTATTTTTGTTTCTACATAGATTTGATTTTGTTAAGGTATATTATTCCTCCAAACCATTAGGCCTTTGAATTGACTTTTTTACCCAGTGTTTTTGAGGTGGTCCCATCATGTAGCTCAAACTGACTAGGTATGCCTTTTGTCTCACTGTTGAGACTGCAGGGATGACAAGGCTTCTCGAGCTGATCAGCTTTCCACGTTGCACCATGCACCAGCATTAGGATACTCTTCCTGCGGGGCTCCTCAGAAGAGGGCAAGGCCCACCAAAATCAGCATCTATACTGCTCTAGCATTGCAAGGCCCACCAAAATCAGCATCTATACTGCTCTAGCATTGCCCTTAAAATTTTCAGGATACTGCTAAATATTGCTGACATAAGACAAAATATGTGCAGGGTAATTGGAGAAAAAGCCAAAGACCCAGAAACGGAGAATTTTTGAGCACTTGCGCAAGGCAAATTGTGCTTAGGTGGAGAAACGGCAGCATTAGAAACAGTTGCTATGGCATCTTTTAATGCAGCAACTCCAATATTGTGTAAAGAACCCAAAGAATCTGCATCTAGGCTGTTCTCTTATATATTGGATTCTCTGTAGAAGTTTAAACATTGTCTCAGGTTGTGCCGAGAAACTACTGATTAGCCCTTACCATTAGGTCACACTGACCAAGGACTCTAGGTTTTTACTAATTTATTAATAGAAACTTCATAGACTCACATGCAGTGCTTGAGAGTCTGGCTGTAATCATATTTCTCACTGATAGGATGCCAATTTTGAACTCAATAGGTAATGTTCCATATTTTGTTCCTAGTGTTAAACAAACAAAACAACCTCTTTCATTGTAACCTGGCCTTCCTTCCTTCCTAGTTAACTCATTTTTCATGTCATTTCAGTATCCTTTATCCAGAGTTCTTCACAAGAAGGAAATAGGGAAAGTGCAGGGCAGTGGTGGCACACACCTTTACTCCTAGCACTTTAGATGCAGTGGCAGAGGCAGGCAGATTTCTGAGTTCAAGGCCAGTCAGCATGGTCTACAGAGTGAGTTCCAGGACAGCCAAGGCTACACAGAGAAACCCGAACTCCACCCCTAAAGGTTGTAATAGATGACCATACTAAAGTGTCATTACCTGACTGGTAATGGCCATTAGACTGTGGAAATATCTTTTTTCATTTTATTTCTAGTCACTGGCACAAAGCAGGTATAAAAAAAATAACAGAACTGACCACTTGCCTAGCATGTGAGGCCCTAAGTTCAATACCCAGCATATGGGTGGGAAATGGACAGGGCCCTCAGGTTGTCTAAACTAATTTGTATCTTTTTCTTCTGAAGCTCAGTTTATTTTGGGCCTGTCTTGGGATCAACAAATCATCAGTGAAATTGTTTGCTCACTTTTCTTGTTGATTGGCTACTGCTGAGTAAACAACTTTTGAATTTCTTAAGCAGTCTCTCATGCCATCCATATTATCTGATAGAATCAGATGTAGTGACAGACAGGATGAAGCCTTTTCCCATGATGTTCTCATAGAAAATGAGGTCTCAATATTACGTTACTTTTTTTTTATTTTCCTGAGTATTCCTAATGTTAAGAGCAAAGCTCAAAGGAATGGTCCTTTATCTTGCTCTGGTCAATCACAGGAAGTTTCAAAGAAAATTCGCAGTAGCATCGGGAAGTGCTGCACATAGCAAGTTAGACTGACTAAAGACCGTTTGTTTTTTAAAAACTACCTTTGTGGAATCCTGTTCCAAAGTCAATGTTCTGGCTAATATAGAGAAAAATATACTATTTATGAATCACTGTATTAAGTTACTTAACAGCGTGGACTCTCTGATGGCGCATCAACACTGATCTGTGCCTAAAAGCCTTCCCACATTCATTACATATATAAGCTTCATCCCCAGAATGGATTCTCTGGTGCTGAACAAGGGCTGAGCTCCTTTTGAAGGTCTTGCCACAGTCATTACACTGGTAGGGTTCTTCTCCACTGTGAATTCTCTGATGTCTGATGAGGTTTGAGTTCAGACTGAAGGCTTTTCCACACTCCCTGCATTCATAGGGTTTCTCTCCGCTGTGTATCCTCTGATGGGTGATCAGCTCTGAGCTCTGCTTGAAAGCTTTTCCACATTCACTGCACTCATAGGGTCTCTCTCCTGTATGAATTCGCTGGTGTCTAATAAGCTTTGAGCTCTGGCTGAAGGTTTTCCCACACTCATTACACTCATAGGGTTTCTCGCCAGTGTGAATTCTCTGATGTATAATTAGATAAGAGCTTTGACTGAATGCTTTGCCACACTCATTGCATTTACAAGCTTTCTCACCTGTATGAATTTTCCGATGTCTAGTGAGGGCTGAGCTCTGATTGAAGGCTTTTCCACATTCATTACATTCATAAGCTTTTTCACCACTATGGATTTTCTGATGAATAATGAGATATGACCTCAAGCTAAAGGCCTTCCCACACTGATTGCATTTATAGGGCTTTTCTCCAGTATGGATTCTCTGATGCTGTGTCAGAGAGAAATGCTGTTTAAAACTGTGCCCACACACATCACATCTGTAAGGTCTCTCTTCTGGAGAAACTTTCTGACATGTTACAGAGTTGGCACTTAGAATTAAGCATCTTTGAGATTCATCATGATCTCTCTTTGATAAGGATTTGTGTGTGAAGATCACCTGACTAAAGCTACCCCTATGGAGAGGGGAGCTTCTCTGCTGCCACTCTAGACTGCCTTTGTGCTCACTAACACCTCTAAGTGGAGGCTCCCAACAGAGTCCCGGGGATTTTTCTTCTGAAATGTCATCTTCTGCTGTTGTTTCATTATTCTTAGAATCTGACATGGTAAAAGCAAAACAAAACAAAATAAAGTTAGTAAAACTCCAGAATTTACATTGCTTCAGCTACTCTCAAGTCTTCCTGTGTTCCACAGGTTAGCCTGACACTTCTGGTCTCAAAGGATTCTTCCTATCCAACTTTCCAAGTAGTTGGGATTATATGTCATCTCCTCTATGGCTAACTTAAGTTACTTTTTATGTAAGGTAAAATAGACCCTTCTAAGGGTCCACTTAGAAAGATGTCACTGTTCCCTAGGGTCTTTTCTCTTTCCCAGTGCTAAAGCCTACATCTTCCTTTAACTTTCATCTTTTCTTTCAAGACATCAGCTGGACAATTGCTCATTACTTTTCTACTATTTTCAGTCTCTTTCTAAATTGACTTCCCATAATGATTAGGGTCACCTGGGAAGAATGTCTCAGTGAGGCTGTCTAATCAGGTTGGCTTGTGGGCATGTCTGGGGGAGATGTCTTATGTTAATTAATGTGAAAAGGCCCAGCACATTGTGGAGTGTATCATTTCTGGACATGGGTCCTGGACTGTGTAAGAGTGGAGAAAAAGAGTATAGCAGCAGCATGCATGTGTTCATCCTTTCCCTGCTCTTTACTGTGGATGTGACTAGCTGCTTCAAGTTCTTGCTGTCTTGACTGTCCTTCAACAATGAAATATAATCTGTAATCATGAGGTAAAATAAACCATTTTCCCCTTAAGTTGCTTCAGCCAGGATATCTTACCATAAAACCCAAAAGAAACCTAAGACAATCCCACTTACTAGCTTAAGCTCAAGTCACTCCCGCCCTCCTTAAAAACCAAGCTTTCTGCCTATGTATCTGTTGAGTGGCCTCACATTTACAGTAAAATTTCTTGAAACGGTTTGTCTAGAATCATTGCCATTCTGCAGTCTGGTCTCTAGTCTGCCTTTCTCTTGAACTCTACTGCTCCTTGGCAGCAGTCCTGTCAAGGTCACCACATCATAACTGTATAACTGAATGGGTACTTTTGGATCTTACTGAGAGCCACACCTCCCATTGTTCTAGTTTTCTTCTTGAGACAGGGTTTCAATCTACAGAGCAGGCTGGCCTCCAACCAAGGGCAACCCTACAGTCATCTAAAGGCTGGAATTAAAAATGTGAGTGCCCCTCCTTCTCTCCCTGTTGTTTTAGATTTTAGGGCTAGTCACTTGGAAACTATACTCCTTCAGAGTCTACCCTGAGTTTTCTGTATCTTCACTGTTGAAACTCTCTACCCTGGATTTCAGTTAGTATTTGCACTTAGGCTTATGTCTTCTCAGATCTTCAGTTCTACCTTGAGACTGTCATATTGAATTTTTGCTTATATTTATACCCAAATGCACCATATCAAATACATCAGGTTTTTTTTTCTTTTACAAACAGTACCATTATTAACCACGTCGTTCAAGACTGAAACTTGATCACATTCAGATTATTCTCATTCACGATCTGCTTTTAATGATGATCATCTACTGTAATGCACTTTGAATGCTGAGGAATAAGATTCAGCTTTAATCTTCTCTATGCCTCAGAGTAGCACAGGTTTCATCATTCACTATAGCCTCTTGGATGCCAAGTGTCTAATAAGCTTCTAGTCTTGCCTTTCTCAAATCATTTCTATACTCTGCAGCTGAGTTCTAAACTACACTTCCTTGTCCACTACCCTTCAGCTGCACCCTTTACACACAGGATCTGGACCAGTGTGACATAAAGACTGTAACAACTGTGCCTCATTTTCTCCTTTAGATTTTCTTTCATTATACCTTCCCTTATCAATTCTCCAGTCAAAGTACTTATAATTTCCATAATGCTTTGTATTCTTACCTTAATGGCTTTAATTACCTATTTACCTGGCTTTCTCTATTCTAGTTCAAATTACAGCTTAGATGTTTCTTCCTCCAGAAAGTATTCCTTAAATATTTAATTTTGTTGAAGATTTATTTTATTATTTTATGTGTATGGGTGTTTTGCTGGTATGTATGTTATGTACCAAGTGCACATATGGTGCCAGAGGGGTCAGTAAAGGGTGTGAGATCTGGAGTTAGACAGTTGGTTGTAAGCTGCCATGAACTCATATCCCCTGCAAGAGTAGCCAACTCTTCAACCCTCCTTGAATCTCACAGTAGGTCTGGTGTCACTAATGTGCTGCCACAGTACCCACACAGTGCCTACATGCATTCCATAATTTACTGCACTAGGCTGCATCTGCTTTTCTCTGTGGGAACCACTCACGGAGGCCTCAAAGTTACTTGAAGATGAAAACTTATCTACCACAGTAATAGACATTTTTAGCAGTCTTCAAAGTTATAAAACGATTAAGTGAATCAATGACAGGGTCATACAAGGAAGATACAAGGGGGTCACTGAATACACAGCTGCTGAAGTGAGCACCTCTGGTTTTGATAAATACAAGTGATATTCACATGCAACACGTTTATAAATGTAAGTCTGCATTTTCAAAACCAGAGGCCTAACTTACATAAATCTGAGGATAAAATTTCTCTTCTTACCACTTTTAGAGGAAGGGCAAGGTTTCCAGGATTTCAGCTGTGTTTTCAAAGGCCGGACTTGGATGCTTGTGGAATCCTGAGATTCTCTGAGATATGTCAAATCTTTCCATGACACTGATGGTCCTTGTGGACTATCTGGGACCTGAAACCAGTAAAATATGATTAGTAAAAATCTTGAACAGGTTAATGAGGTCACTGTCACAGATGAAGGAGGGGTGGTAGAGATAGGTATGTGCTATTGTTATATTAAGGTTGTGGTTCCTGAGAGAATTTTAACCAGATAAGATACTACATAATCTAGGTTGCATTCCCCCCCTCCCCCCCAAAAAAAACCCATCGTATCTCTGTTCCCACCTGCTGCCCTGGATCATCAAACTCTTTCTCCAGATCCTCCAGCAGACTCACAGCTTCCTCACCACTTCCTGGGCCATGCTGTTGGACCCATACCCTCAGCTCCTCAGGTAAGATGCTCAGGAACTGCTCCAGCACTAGCAGTTCGAGGATCTGCTCCTTTGTGTGCAGCTCTGGCATCAGCCACTGATGGCAAAGTTCCTGGAGTCGGCACAGAGCCTCTCGGGGCCCGGGTGTTTCATGATAGCAAAACTTCCTGAACTGCTGGCGAAACAATTCTTGGCAAGATTGGGTGCTTCCATTCTGTTTACAGTTCTGATTCCAAGAAAAGCTATCTTCTATTTTTACTAGTATTAATTCTTCTTCTTGATGATCCTGAGGTTTTAAAGTTGAAATTGCTCTGGATTCCATAGCCATTCTGGGCTGAAACAGCTTATAAAAACCTTAGTATAACTGAGCTTTGTGCTTGGGGGAGGATCCTACAAGATATGAAAACACTATTAACTTACAGCATAGAAAGAAAAATCTCTAAAAACCTGTAATATTTAAAGGAAACAGGCTTAAACTAAATAACTCGACAAAGAATTAAGATCATACCCCTACTGTGTAGAACTCCTAATTACAGAAAAAAATGTTTAGAAGTGTAAGACTGCAATATTAATATGAATTACATTGTGAGATTATTTCCTTTTCAATCATGTTTCAGTCCTGATTAAATTCTTTACTCCATATATAAAGCAGAACTCTTTTCAGTGCTGGTAATAAACTCACAGTCTACTAAGCTGCATCCTTGTCCCCCTTCAACAGTGCTGGGACTTGAACTCAGGCCCTTCGCCATGTGAGACAGCATTCTATCACAGGGCTACATCCCCAGTCATAGAAAATTTTAATAAAATACAGGTTTCAGATTCAGAAACCTTTGGCAGATTTTCCCCCCTTTTTTGAGACAGGGTCTATGTAGTCCTGGAACCTGATATGTACATTGGGGTGCTCTTGAACTCACAGATCCTCCTGCCTCTGCAGTGCTATGATTAAAGGCATGTAACATTATGCCCAGCGTTTGGCAGAATATAATGCTAGCCTAATTATCTTTTTAGTTATTGTTTTTTTATAGCACGTAGTGTTGGTGTATATTTAAGGTAGCAATATTTAAAAATTTGCATTAAACATGAGTTTGTTTAAATAAAATATTGCTGTATACTTGCCGTTTGGTTCCACTAGTATACTGAAGTTTTCAGCGAATGTGGAGGAACTTACTGTGTGTGGGCTTTGTTTTGAGCTAGTATTATAGAAAGGTTTGGCTTATGAATGAATTTAGTGAGGATTTCAGTAGCTGTAAAATACTTGACTTGGGTTAAAAAACATGCTATTATGGATGCAAAAAGTCAATTTAAGTCCGCAAAAGCTGAGTATTCTAAATTCAATCGAAATATAGTAGTAATCACGCCCTAGATTTGGGGCTATGGAACGAACATGACATGATGTGAGCGGGTATATGCAGAGTCCTGTATGTCCTTTAATTGTTAAAACCCGGCCCTGAGCCCCCTCCCCACGGGACGGAGGCAGCGAGCGCACCGTCCTGTCTCCCAGCTTACACATCAACCCAGCCCCATGCCCACCAGAGGATCCGACCCCTGACAAGTAGCTTAAGTCACACCACTCCCGTCCCCTACCGGTAACGGAGCACGGGCCACCCATTAACTCAGCCTGAAACTCCCTTCCCCTCACTGCCTGCCGCGGCCTTCACGCCCGGTCGCCCGGGGCTCTCTCACTGCACCTCGGTTCCGAAGACACCGCCGCTCGCCGTCCAGGCTAACCAAACACCCGCCACAAACCTGGCTTCCTCGGCAGCCCGCAGCTCTCACCCTGCTTTTCGCTTCCGGGTTACAGCACAGCGTCAGCGCGGGCCTTAGGGGCACCACCGGGCAGTCCCGCGGAAAGCAGCGGTCGAGGGCCTCAATGGGACGTGCACAGCCTCTCCTCCGACCTCGCGCCCGCTCGGGAGCAGCCCTGGCGGCGCACAGCAGCCACAATAGACCCGCTGCGCGTCCCCGCCCCTTCCGCTCGCGCGCGGCTGACTCCGTCTGTCCCGCCCCTTCCGCTCGCGTGCAGGCCCCGCCCACATGGAGGTCTTTCTCCGGCCTCCACCCGCCAGATCCATTGTCCCGTCAGTCCCTTCTCACTCTCCCTGTTTCCCCGTTCCCTATTCATGTTTTCCTGCCATGACAGCGGTTTTCCGGGATCTCTGACAAGAGTAAACTTATGGGTGAATGCATCAACAAGAAGTAGCAGTCCCACGCCTCGTCCCTCCCCTTTGTAGCCCTAGTTATTGCACAAAGTCAAGCTGCGGTGCCTCGGGCGCTCCAGTCTGGTTCAGACAGACTGGGCTTCCAGACACGTCTTCAAAGTCGGGTTTTCCTCCTTTTTTTTTTTTTAATGTTTATTGTTTATGCTTATAAATGATTTTCCTGCGCGCTTATTTATACCATGCATTGCAGGCAGAGGCCAGTCGAGGCCCCTGGGACTGCAGTGGTAGTGGTTGTGCATGTAGGCACTGGGAACCCAACCCTGGCTCTCCGCAAAAGCCCCAAGTGTTCCTCACCTCTGAGCCATCTTTCCAGGTTCTTCTGTCCTCATTTTAAAAATATTTACCTTTGTTATTTTTACGTATGTGCATGTGTGTCTTTGTTTATATGGCATGTGTGTGCAGTGCCCACGGAGATCAGAGAGGGCGTTGATCCCTTGGAACTGGAGTTTCAGGTGAAGTGAGCCTCCATGTGCTGGGAATGGATTGTGCTTCCCTGGAAGACTGCAAATGTTCTTAACTGATGAGCCATTTCTCCAGCCCCAGCTTGTCTCTTTTGAAAACTTAGGGTACTCTACTTTGTGAAATGCCGTGTATATGTTAAGGACGTCAGTTATTTTTCACAAATAGTTTTCCATTTATTTGTAGTTATTTTTTAAAATGTTAAAAGGGTAACAAGGTGATAATGTAGAAACAAGTAAATTCTCTTTTGTGAGCTGACACTTAAATCAGATAATTGGAAACAATGTCCATTGGGCTGTAGGTAGAACTATTAAAAACTCAATAATCATAGGCATCGTGAAATGATAGCAATTTAGAAATAGCAAACAGATAAGTTTGAACAAAACTTCCCAGACAGAAGCTATACCTGAATTGACCTTTGCAAGACTGATTAACTGATCATAACTTCAGTGATTTGGAGAGTTTGGGATGTTGCAGGTCCAGAGACAAATGATCTTGGGCCATCTTTAGCCTCCTCAGTAGCCATTTATTATTCTTCTGTGGGACCTAGTAGTTTTGTGACCATTAGATATTTGGAATGTACTGATTTTTCCATTGAAATATATTAACTTAGCTAAGTGTTGTCAGACTGTTGGGTCCACGGGGGTTGTACAAAGATGGAGAACAGACCACCAAAGTCTATTAAACCAGAAGCAAACTTTATTCCAGGAAAAAAATACTAAAAAAATAATTCTCTGTGGGGCACAAAAAACTTATCAGCTAGCTGAGACCACAGCCAGAGATGGGCTTGTTGTAAGCCTGTGGCAATGGGCTGTTTCCAAACTCCCCTTTTTATAGCAAGAAGCAAGCATTAGGCATGAACAAAAGAATTTTTTACAAACTTGAGGTAAAACTCAGATACAAATTGCCTTTTTTCCCCCTATTTCCATTAACAGGGTTTTTCAGTTAAATTAGTATTTGTATTTAGCCCATTGTTTCTCTCTGGCACTTTCTGATGGTGTTTACTAGCACTCCCCTGACACAGCCAGTTTTGCATAGCAGGGAAGGGTGTGGGAAAATGCACAACCAAATAGTCACGTACATCCCATCATTTAAAAGTTAACTCAGCTCACATCAGTTGCTGGTCATGAGTGAAAGGGGTTATCTAAAAGCTGACCCTCAGTTAGCAGAGGATCTCTCAGTTTGCAGAGGGGTGCTTCAGCCTTGCAGAGCTATGGGTTGTAAAACAAAGTTACCCACTGTTAATAGTTAATCTTTAAGCTGCTGAGAAAGCTGCTGACAGCCTGCTATCATTCTCCTAGGCTTACAACTTTCTATTTCTTTGTTTCTACATTCTTATTTCTGGAATCTACATTTCTGTATTCCTATATTTGGACTCTTCAGAATAGAATTGAAGCCTATGGCTGAGCTTTCTCCTCTGGCCTATAACCTGATTCTGGTGTCTCCACCAATCTATTGAAAATGTGTCTTGATGTTCACTACTTTCTTTTTCTGTTACTATAGAAACTTCATGAAACAGCTTCCACATTGAAACATCTAATTTTGGGGTGGCCTAAATCTGTGTTCCCTGACCATGACCACTCATAATTGGCTCCCAAATAAACTATCTCTTATCCCCTTTGTGATTTTTCTGTCAGAATTATATTGCTTGGTGTTTGTTGTCTATTGCAGGATAACATACCACTCTAAAGGCATAGATATTGCAGCAAATGTTTTGTTGCTCACAGTTCCACGGCAAGGAATGCAAGCAGTGTTTAGCAGAGATTGCTGGGCCTTGCTTTGAGATGTCAGATCTGGCGCTTGAACTGGGATTGGATGGTCTAGTGACTTCACTTACACTCCTGGGCTTGGTGCTACCTTTCTGCTAGAGCAACCTGCTCTTCTCCACTCAAGAATGTCACATGCATTTAGTCTCACCCATCATTAGGATGATGGTCAGCCTGAACATTCTTACTTACATGGTGTCTGGCTTCCACAAGAGTGAAAGAGAAAGGAAAACGTAGACCTGGAATCAGCATTACATCACCTCTGCTGTACTTTGTTGATAGAGAACTAGATTCATGGAAAAGGGTACAGGTTCTTCCTTTGGCTTGTAGCAGCAGCTTGAGCATAAGAGGAAAATTTAGCAGTTATTTTTGCTTCAAACCTATTGCATATTCTTATACTGAGAAGCTTTTGTTTAGGAATGGAACCCCTGAAAGACAAGGCTGTATTATCTGCAGTAAAGTTTTCAGTTGCTACAGTGGGACCTTACTAAGTATCCTTCTGTAGAAGTCTCCTCTGCATTTGACCTACATAGTTATATGCATGAAGCCGTTCCCAGGGCTGATGGATTTAGTGTCCCGGCAAAGGCTGGTAAGTCTCCAGACATCTGCCTATTTGAGGTCTGCCATCTTTGCGCTGGGTTGTTCTCTGTTCTGGTTTCCTTTTCTGGCCCCCACATGGTGCTCGCAGGTCCAGGAGACAGATGGTGTCTGAAGCAGGAAAAGGGTGCACGGCTTTCTTCTCTGTTTCAAGGCTAAGGGACCTGCTTGTTAATCAGATTTTCTCCTTGTGTCTCATTAGTTGAAATTGCTGTAATTGCTTGTGCTTAGGCAATGGGTACAGGGAAGGCGTCTGGGATAGCTTTATGTCAATTAAGGACTACACCCCAGCACTGAGTGGGGAAGCCAGCCTCTTCTGAAGGACACAGGTCTTCTGGGAAGGGTGCATGAAATTCAGATTATGTGAGAAAGGTAGAGAAGTGCGATAGATAGATAGATAGATAGATAGATAGATAGATAGATAGACAGACAGACAGACAGATAGATAGATAGTTGCTGTGTGTGCAACAGTAGCATCCATTTCCGTGGGTCATCAGATTCCTGAGTATACAAGATGAAACACTGGAAAAATGTCAGGCTCTTAGCGTTCCTTACAAGATGAGACCAGGTCCATCTGTTTCTTGCCTTATTATAGGCTGCTCTGCCATGCCTGCCCCCACCATGATGGATTGACTCTTTGAAACCTGCTCTGTTTCTGAGGACATTCTTGACTCAAATGATAGAATATGCTTGAGAAACACAAGAGAGCAGTGGTTAAAGTCCCCCACTGACATGGAAGTGATGCTTGAATTAAGAACCCTTCGAATCATTGGCCTGTTCTGCTGCCGTTTATTGGCGTGAAGGGGCCAAGAATAAGAAGACAGAAATGTAGATTCCAGAACTAGAAATGTAGACGTAAAGAAATATAAAGTTGTGAGCCTAGGAGAATGAGAGCAGGCTGTCAGCAGCCTTCTCAGCAGTTTAAGGATTAACTATTAACAGGAATGTAATATAAAGCCTTAGCCTTATGAAAGCTGCTAACATATAATAGACTGTAAGGAGATACAAGTTAAGAGTCATCTTAGAAATGTTCAAGCTCGAGGCTGGAGAGATGGCTCAGAGATTAAGAGCATTGCCTGCTCTTCCAAAGGTCCTGAGTTCAATTCCCAGCAACCATATGGTGGCTCACAACCATCTGTAATGGGGTCTGGTGCCCTCTTCTGGCCTGCAGGCATACACACAGACAGAATAGTGTATACATAATAAATAAATAAATATTAAAAAAAAGAAATGTTCAAGCTCTTTGGTTATAGTCATGTTAAATACTGATGTGGTTAATTGCAGGGATAAATCTTACCTAGTCCCCTGTGTGCTAACGGCAAATAATTGGTGGCAAAGGTGTCTGCTCAGATATACCTAATGGAGAGACAGAGACAGTTCTCAAATGCTCAGAGATCTGCAGAAAATAGCATTTAAGATGTTTTACTACAAAGCTTTTCGTAATAGAGAGACATGCCAGCTCCAGACAGTTCCCCTATTTCATCCAAAGAAGATAGATTGGGACAGAAGAATCTCTACCCAAAACTGGCCTCAAAAATGGTAGCCCTAGCCACTGAGCAAACCTGCCTTTTACTCAACTGCTGCAAAGGCCCTGGTGGAGAAAAGAGAACCCTGGAAGATTGACTGCCTTGAGTCACGTAAGTCAAAAGGTTGGCTGGTCCTCCTTGGAGCCCTTACTTCACAGAAGCCTGTGGGATCTTCTGGCACCTGGCAAGCCTACCTTTGCCAACCAGAAGACGGATGTTGCCCTACAACCTGCCCTCACCAACCGTGGAGGACCCCAGGGTAGCTGTCTGGGCAGCCAGCAAGTAAGTCTCTATCATTTTTTTAAATCAATGACTCAGGTAAAAGTTCTTCTTCTCAGAACTCTGGAGCTGTTAGACAATGATAGCTTTGCCACCTTAAAGGCTTCAGCTGCTTTCTAAGTTCCCTGTAAAATTCCCGTCACAGGTCTCACTCACGTAGAACCAAAACTAGGCCTAGATACAGGTCACCTCGCTACCAAACTTGAGAGAGAGAGAGAGAGAGAGAGAGAGAGAGAGAGAGAGAGAGAGAGAGAGACTCGCAAAACAGATTTCAGTATAACTTCTTACATCCCTTTGTTTAAAGGAACCTTGCAGTGACTGCTCTCAGTGGTCAGCCACCTGTACCTACTGGCAAATTAAAGAAAAGGTGTTTTAAGATGCAAAGCTTAAGATGTGAAGATCTAAGATTTTTTGAAGGTCTAAGAAAGTGTTTTAAGGTGTGCAAATGCAAGTTATTAAGATATGCAGGTTATGAAAGTCTGAGGATAAGAATGTTCAGGGCACAAGAAAGTGACTTAAGGTGTATAAACGCACATTATAAAGGTCTGAGGATGAAGAGGCTTAAGTGCTGATAAGGAAAAAAATGATTTGAGATGTTTTAAAAATAAAACATGTTCCAGATTTCTCTCATTATGATACAGTTCTATTAAGACTCCAAAATTTCATAGTCTCAACATTAATTGGGCAAAATTCTGACAAGCTATTAATGTACTCTGGCAGAGGACCACCACTACCATCATAGCCGCGAGCTCAAGATTTCAAATTCCCTTTCATTGTTTCCTAACCATAGACCTCGAAGATGCTTTTCATTGTGCAGAACACTTCTGTCACAGTTCACAGCTTTTTGGATATTGAAAAAAAATGTTAATGTTTCCAACCAGATTCATTTCTGGCACAAGTATACTGCCATTTCTACAATGTAAATATCAGTACAGATTATAAACAGGGGATGCTAATATATCTAAAACATATAACTTTTCATAAACTTAAAAAAAATTTATGTAAGCTTCAGAGAACCAAGGAAGTCCTGAGACTTAAATCTACTTCTCACAGATTAAAAAGAACTCCAGATAAGTATAACCTAAAATTCCCTATCTGTCTATTCCTAAGGATGGTGTCTTTCTCCCTCTCCTGTCTTGAGACTTTGCCCCTTCCCTGAAAGTTCCAATTATAATTTTTCCTTTAAATTCTTAAATTTTAATTTTTGTCTTTAGTCTATATCTGTTTCAGTAGGTTTCTACTTGGCTGACAGACATGTCCAGGCTTCAGCTGCTGACTTCAACCTGTGAGCTCTGTAATTGCTAAAAACTACCTTGGATCAGTCCAGTCAATATGAATGCAGCTTGTCTCCAGCTAGGTCTGGATCTTCTAATAAGTGCCCCATTGCCAAAATTCCCTCCTTACCTTTGACTAGCCTTTCAGCTTTTCTGGGCCTTGACCTGTTTCAGCTTGAAGCAGCTATAGAAGAGAATACATTGTTCCTGTCTCCAAAACAGGCCGAGAAAAGGTCAAGTCATGGACTTTAAGATAGTCAAAATGAATCAAAGATTCAATTCTAGTTACATATCCAAGGGAGGAATGAAGAGTCTAAGAATAAGAATATAGAGATGTAGGTTCCAGAAATAGAAATGTAGAAATAAAGAAAGATAAAGTTGTGAGCCTAGGAGAATGAGAGCAGTCTGTCAACAGCTTTTTCAACAGCTTTAGAATTGACTATTAACAGTGGGTTACTTTGTTTTACAACCCATAGCTCTGTCTACAAGGCTGAAGCGGCTCTCTGCAAATTGAGAGTCCCTCTGCTAACTGAGGGTCAGCTTTTAGATAACCCCCTGGCCACTCATGACCAGCAACTGATATGAGCTGAGTTAACTTTTTTTTTTAATATTTATTCATTTATTATGCATACAATATCTGCCTACATGTGTGCCTGCAGGCCAGAGAGGGCACCAGATCTCATTACAGATGGTTGTGAGCCACCATATGGTTGCTGGGAATTGAACTCAAGACCTTTGGAAGAGCAGGCAATGCTCTTAACCACTGAGCCATCTCTCCAGCCCCCTGAGTTAACTTTTAAATGATAATATGTATGTGACATTTTGGTTGTGCATTTTCTCATACCCTTCCCTGCTATGCAAAACTGGCAGTGTCAGGGGAGGGCAGAGCTTTGGTAAACACCATCAGAAAGTGTCAGAGAGAAACAATGGACTAAATACCAGTTTAACTGAAAAACCCTGTTAATGGAAACTGTAAAAGAAACAATTTGTATTTGAGTTTTTCCTCGAGATTATAAAAATTCTTTTGTTCATGCCTGACACTTGCTTCTTGCGATAAAAAGGGGAGTTTGGAAACAGCCCATGGCCACAGGCTTACAACAAGCCCATCTCTGGCTGTGGTCTCAGCTATAGCTGATAAGCTTTTTGTGTCCTATGGAGATTTTTTTTATGGAATAAAGTTTGCTCCTGGTTTACAAGACTTTGGTGGTCTGTCCCCCATCCTTGTGTGACCCCTGTATGTTGTAGAAGGTGCGGGCTGCATCCTGCCACCCGACTAGCTTAACCCCCGAAATAACCACACAGAAATTGTACTAATTAAATTACTTATTGACTAACTCTCACATCTTGATTCAACCCATTTCTAATAATCTGTATGTCACCACAAGGTCGTGGCTTGCCGGGAAGATTCAGCATGTCTGACCTGGCAGCTTTATGGCGGCTCGGCTCCATCTGCTGCTTTCTTCCTCCCAGAATACAGTTTGATCTTTTCTGCCTATCTAAGTTCTGTCCTATCAGGCCAAGCAGTTTCTTTATTGATTAGTCATTGAAAACAACACAAACACAGAAGGACCTCCTACACCATTTTCCCTTTTCTGTTTAAACAAAAAGGAAGGCTTTAACTTTAATACAGTAAGATTACATATAACAAAACAGTTATCAAGCAAGAATTACAGTTACATTATTTATATCTATTTTATCTTTTAGCATAACAAAGGAAAACTATAACTATCTATCTATTCTTCAACTCCATCAAAGACTCCAGAAAGATATAATATTACCTAAGTGAATAGGAAGTAAGCAACTTCCAAAGCTCTAGAAATGACAGAGACATCTCGCTGCATATACAGTCACCCAAAGTTCTTTTGTACCACTGGGGCATCCATCTTCGGCCTTCAGGCCCACAGTATCCAGCAGACATTTCCATGAAGCAGGAAAATTTAAAGACATTTCAATCACGTTCTTCTATATCCTGCAGAATGTCATAGACTCTTTCATGAATCAGGAATCCCAAAGGACCATCTCATCTTTAGGCAAGTTCAGCAGTCCTCTCTCTGCAGGTTCTTCATGTCCAGTTTATGCAACAGTTCAGGCAAGAGCAGTTTCTTGCCCAAATGGCTAACCAACTCCATAAGGAGCCTCTTCAATGCCCATCTTCCTCTTGAAGTATATTTGGGTTTTTTTGGTTGTTGCTTTTTTAAATTATAATGCTGATTGACCCTTAGCTCTGGCTTCTTGTTAACTCTTATAGCTTATATTAACCCATTATTCTGATCTATGTTAACCATATGGCTTGGTACCTTTTTCAGCTGTCAGCTCATATGTTGCTCTTTCAGTGATCTGGGCAGGAATGGCAGAGGGAGCTTCCTGTTTCCCAGATTGAAGTAGATTGGTGCTGCCAGGAGCAGACATGTCTCATTGTCATGAAAAGCCCTAAGTTATTAAAACATTTTAAATGCCATATTCTGCAATCTTTGAAAGATATGAAGAATGCATATTTAATTGAATTATATCTCTATATATCTAGAAAATCTAACTAACATGACTACAAGCTTGACGGTTATCGATGATTATCCATTAACAACCTATATTTCCTAATTATACACTACATTTTTTAAATGAACTACACAATCACAATACCTTAATCAAGATCAGAAATACATATACATATAACAAAATTGGCCTTAAACTTGCATCAATAAATCAAGATTTATACCAATGCAAATTATTCATATCTATATCACCTGTGGACCCAACAAGTGACTTAGTGAGCCATGAACTAGACTTGCGGGGAGGCCAGCAGCTCTGCACTCAGTAACTTAGTGAACCATACGCTAGACTGGGTGGGGGAGGCTAAGCAACTGCACTTCTGCGGTTGGGTCACTGTAGGGCACTGGCTGACCTGTGGACAGGGACATTTCACCAAGGCTTCAGGGTTCATGTGAAATACCAGACCAGAACCTGGCTTAGACTCTATTTATTGCTTGATATATTTCTAAATGTAGGGATCACTACCTTATAGTCTCAAGTAAGTATTAAATAAACTTCCAGCAATCTGGTAACAGAATTGATATGTGATATATTTTTTCTTTTGATAGTAGCCTTGAAGAAAAAAATACTTTCTACATGCAACTGCATGCATTAATGTAGACACTGCTGACTGCATCGTAACTGAGCGAGTAATGAAGATCTTTGGTGAGTTGTTCGTTCTTTACCTATTTCTCTCATTTCACTCTACCCATTTCTTTGCCTTCACTCTGGAGAATGTTTTTAAAAACAAGATGTTATTTATTTATGTATTTATTTTTAATTTATGTGTCTCTGTGTATCTATACCAAGTGTTCAGGAAGCCCTTGAAGGCCCAACAGGGCATCAGATCCCCTGGAGCGGGGGTTACAGGTGGTTGTGAGTTGCCTGATGCTGGTTCTGGGAACTGAACAAATGATCCTCTTGGAAAACAGCGAGTGCTCAACCCACTGAGCCGTCCCGGCATCCCCGAGACTCTTTTAGAACCTTTTTGCTCTTTGTTCCTGAAGACAAGACTAAGCCGGCAGGCCATCAGTTTAGTTTTGTGTTTTAAATAGTAACTCATCTTTCCGTTTCCTAGGAGACCACACAGAAAGGAAGCACTCAAATAAAAATGGTTTCAAAAGCACGCCAGGAACTCTTGAGGGTCTAATTCAGTTGATTAACTAATGGTTTGTAGGTAAACCTGACAGCCTGGCAGAATAAAACAGATTAGGGAGGTATACATATTAATACATTTTGTTATTGGCCACATCAAACCCAATCAAATAGACAACTAGTTGTATATCTGTTTTAAAATCTGTTTGCCTAAAATTATCATCTCATTATTACATGTCAGAAACATAGGTTTGATCCATGGTGTGAGGATATTGACTGTCAGTCTGAACAGAAGAGCCCCCCTCCAGGGATAGTCTTTGGCAAAAATGGAGGACTTACATATCTGCAGAATTAGTAAGATAACCAACTTAAAATCCCCATTAGTTTTTGTAGCTTTTTGATTTCATTACAATCAGCAGTATGTACTAACATACTAACCCTATGTTAGTAGGTAAAGGGTTATCCTTCAAAACAGATCAATTATTAATCATGTGTATTGGCTTGAAAGATCATTACGTATGAGGTTCCAAATTCTTTGAACTTTTTCCGTCCTTCCTTCTTCCCTCCCTCCTTCCCTCCCTTCCTTTCTCCCTCCCTCCCTTCTTCCTTCCCTCCCTCTACTCCTCCTTCCTTTCTTCCCTCCCTGAGGTCCTCTTCTTTCTATTCTTAGCAAACAGGTTAGTAGCAGTGGCTCTGGGCTGTCGATTGGTTGAACCCACTCCTAGATCCCTAATCCTAGTTGCTTTGACAACAGTCTGTTGGAGCCAGAAGCTCTTTGTTCAGCTTACTTGTCAGTGGCCACGAGTTAGGGGCAGCTCACAGCAATCTGGTGTCATTTTGCTGGAGCATGCTGCCACCTCCTGGCTACACAAGACAGGGCTGCTCCAGAACTGCAGGTAGAGCCTACTGTATATGAAGTGTCTCATTTCCACTAACAGATAACACCTTTTGGACACAGAAATTTAGATTTCTCTTGTGTGTGTCAGGCGTCACACAATATTCAAATCAAAAGGGGAAAAGCATATAGCATTTGAAGGAATCAAATAAACTGCAATAATTTTTATAACTTGAATACAGAGATGATGGGAAAAGTTAGCTTTTAAACAGCTGCTTGAGTCACAAAAACAAAACTAGCCTTGGAGACTTCCTTATGATGTTACAGTGACACTCTTTTAAACATTCTACTGAAAATAGACCCCCCCAATATGTTCTAACTACAGTTTTTTCTTCCCCTCCCCATTTCTGCTTCTTTTTTTAAAAAAATATTTATTTATTTGTTTATAAAAATTTCCACTTCCTCCCCTCTTCCCCATACCCTCCCATTCCCCCCACTCCCTCTCCCCTCCACTCCCTCTCCTCCTCCCTCTCCAGTCCTAAGAGTAGTCAGGGTTTTCTGCCCTGTGGGAAGTTCAAGTTCCTCCCCTCTCCCTCCAGGTCTAGGAAGGTGAGCATCCAAACAGACTAGGATCCCAAAAAGCCAGTACATGCAGACAAAACAAGACCCAGTGCCATTATCAATGGCTTCTCAGTCAGCCCCCATGTCAGCCACATTCAGAGACTCCGGTTTGATCACATGCTCGTTCAGTCCCAGTACAGCTGGCCTTGGTGAGCTCTCATTAGATCAATCCCCTTGTATCAGAGGGTGAATGCACCCCTCGCAGTCCTGATTTCCTTTTTCATGTTCTCCCTCCTTCTGCTCCTCATTTGGACCTTGGGGGCTCAGTCCAGTGCTCCAATGTGGGTCTCCGTCTGTGTTGCCATCCATCGTCGGATGAAGGCTCCCTCTGGTCCTGCCTTTCTTGCTCACGTTCTCCCTCCTTCTGCTTCTCATTTGGACCTAAGGAGTTAAGTCCAGTGTTCCAATATGTGTCTCTGTCTCTATCTCCATCCATCGCCATATGAAGGTTCTATGGTGATATGCAAAATATTCATCAGTATGGTTATGGGCCAAGGCCAGTTCAGGCACCCTCTTCTCTGCTGCCCAGGGAACAATCTGGGGACCTCTCCTTGGGCCTGGGAACCCAAGTTCTTGCAAGTCTCTTGCAAACCCTAAAATGGCTCCCTTAATTGAGATATATACTTCCCTGCTCTCATATCCATCCTTCCTCCCTCCCCCCATCCCATTCCCCCAAGCTGTCCCCGATCCTCCCCCTCTCCCTTCTCTCTAACCATCTCCCCTTACTTCCACCCCCCACCCCCCGTGCACCCAAATTTGCCTGGCAATCTTGTCTACTTCCAATATCCAGGAGGATAACTATATGACTATCTTCAGGTTCACCTTCTTATTTAGCTTCTCTAGGATCACGAACTATAGGCTCAAAGACCTTTAACTATGGTTAGAATCCACTTATGAGTGAGTACATACCAAATTCCTCTTTTTGGGTCTGGGTTACCTCACTCAGTAAAGTGTTTTCTATTTCCATCCATTTGCATGCAAAATTCAAGATGTCATTGTTTTTTTACCGCTGAGTAAAACTCTAATGTGTATATGTTCCACACCTTTTTTAACCATTCTTCTATTGAGGGGCACCTAGGTTGCTTCCATGTTCTGGCTATTACAAATAGTGCTGCTATGAACATAGTTGAACAAATGCTTTTGTAGTATGATAGGGCATCTCTTGGGTATATTCCCAAGAGTGGAATTGCTGGGTCCTGAGGGAGGTTGACTCCCAGCTTCCTGAGAAACCGCCACACTGATTTCCACAGTGGCTGCACAAGTTTACATTCCCACCAA